>NW_017729033.1:48645079-48651855 GCF_001723915.1 Gavialis gangeticus
CTCCAAAGTGGAGCTTGATTCCTCCCCCTCCCCCTCCCCCTCCCCCTCCCCTGCTCAACTAAACAGTGAATGTCTGTTGGGTCAGCCATGCTGCTGTAACTCATGGAGCTTTAAGTGAAATGCCATGAGTTACTGCAGGGAGTTCCACATCTGTCAGCTCCTATATCTCTCTATTCACCTTCAGCAGGCTAGAGATTTCCTGCTAAAGGATCCAGCTGGTTGAGGTGAAGACTGGCTCAAAATCAAAGACTTCCAGAGTTCAGAATAAGAAGAGATCATGACTGACCCAATCAAATGTATTTTCTTGGTCCACAGAGACAAGGGAAGTGTTCAGGCTAAAGAGTCCCACATCTGCCAGCAGGTAACATATGAGAAACAGGCTGTCCTGGATGGCTCTGTCTGGTATGCAGTAGCTCTGTTCTGGATCTACAACAGAGAGCATGACCATTTTGAGCAAGTTATCCATGACTTTGGTCAGGATTTTGTCACTGGTACACAGGAATATTGGTTGCCCATTCTTAACGTTACCAAGATTCTTTTTGTTGGGCAGCAGAGTGATGACTGTTCACCGGCAACTCACTTACAGGATCCTATCTTTGCTGGAAGATGCAGAGATGGTCCAGTCCAAAAAGAGACCAACAGATTTTGTAGCATTTGATGGTATAACAGGTCTACACCCCAGGAGCCCTAATGGATTCCCCTGGCATCCGTGTAGTTTCTGCTCTGCTCAGGATTCCTGGTCTCCCCTCCATCTTATCACTTGACATGCCTTGCTGGCACTGATTCACTTGGGAAATAGGAGGCTTTCCAGAACACCCAAATGACTGCTGGTCCACTGTTGATTAGTGCACTAGCAACACTGGACCTTATGGGTCCATTTTGTGGTCCTCAACCTCCTCTCTAGACTCATGCCTTACAGAACTATGCATTACAGATGTTTCCAGTTAATCTACAATTGGGTCCTCAGCCCCAGTCAGCTCACTAGCTCAGTTCAGTGGGCATTCAGGCTCAGTTGAATAACTCAGTTTGGTAGGCATCTAGCCCCAGTGAAATAGCTCACTTGAGTGAGCCCTGAGCCCCAGTCCAATTTCTCCATGTGGTGGTCATTTTGCCCCAATCCACTTACTCCATGTGGTGGAAAATCTTCCTCAGTATAACTCCTGGCCACTGTCTGGTTTCTGTGTCCTTAAGAGCCTCAATTGGCCTTCAGGCCCTCTGTTCAATGCAAGGATCTTCTCAGACTCTGGGTCTTTGCCAGTCTTTTGGCCACATTCCTCCCTCTTCTAGGGTCCTGGCTTCCCCCTGGATGGCCCCAGATATATTCCTTGCTAGTTCCAAAAGGACACCTACAGGATCCAGATCTGCCCACAGGGTCCCCAAACTCCCACATGTTTATAGACACCCTGAAATGGGACCTACTCTAGCCTTTCAATCCCAAACCCAGTCCTTCAGTATTGACTCTGAACCATAGGCAAGCTAAACAGAGAGTATCAGCACTCTGGTGGCAGAATAAAACCAAGCTCCTCACAAATACCAGCTTCTTTCTTTAAGTTATCTTGACTGGCCAATCTTATTTGGTCACTCAGTCCCATTTTCTCTCTGTGTGGGGCACCTTCCATCCTGCCCCTTGGTTAGGTGCCTTCCCTGTGCTCTCTGTAGGTGTTTTCCACTAGGCTCCAAGGCTATGTCTCCTCCACTCTGAATCTAGTACCAGAGGCTATCATTGCACCCTCAGCACTCTAGGAAGTGCCCTGCTTTACTGGCTGCTTTACCCTGCTGTGTGCCTGCTCTGGATGTTTGCAATGTGCCAAATGTCTGCTGCTCAGCCTCTCTAGTCTCCTGGTAAGCAGTTCTTAGCCTCTGAAGTTCCCTGTGTCTATTTACCACCCTGTAAGTAACAGGGTATTCTTGAGCCCCTGTTAGAGATGGTACTCTGTCAAGGCCTGGTGCCTTCCCTGTGGTGATGACCTCAATGGCAGCAGTCAGTTCTGCCAAGGACAGCTTCTATTTGAGCTCATAAGCCTCAGACATGGAGGCCCTGTGCAGGTGTTGAATGAGCTCTGAGCAGACAGGCTCAGCTGGAAACTGGAAATATCTCCACATAGAAGGTAAAGGCACTCACTCAGATCTCTGCAGTGTCTGTGAGTACTTGGACCAAAGGGGTTGTAAGGTTGTGATTTTTTTCTTCTGTGCACTTTTTGCCTAGGTTGAAAAGAACCCAGCCAGGGCATCAGCCTCTGTGAATTCCTAGAAGCAGGCTCTAGTTTTTGTGTCCTGAGTGGTTCTTGTAAGTGGTTTTTCTGTAGCTTGAGGCTTTTGGGCAGCCTGTGGTCATTACCAGCATCCCTTTAGGAAGCCACAAACTTCACTATGTCTTTCTCAAGTACTTGCACACTGCAGTGATGGTCTTGGAAGAAAGGAGGAAAGAAAAATATTAGGATTAGAGCTGGCCATTTATTTCTTTTCAAAGAGTTTTTATTCTGACTGAAAATATGTAAAAGACTCAAAACAGTCCATCACGATATAGAGATTTTGCAAAATTTTATTGTGATAAAAATTGAACATTTTCATCCACATGCACATTTCAGTTTTTAATTTTCAAATTCCTTTTTCTTTCAAAATGATATATTGATAATAACAATAATTTTTAACAATCAAAATAAAGAAAAAAAAATTGACCCAAAATGATATATTTTAGAAATTGTACTCCATAAGAAATTTGGCTTGTTTGATTATTTGTAATTAAATTCTTCACAAATAAATTTCAAAATATAGGAATTTCCTATGGAACAAGGATTCTGAATTTTGATCATTTCTAATCTGAAAAACAAATTCCTAATTTTTCCTCAAATCTAGATTCTAGGCCTTGAGGGTTGTGAAACCTACATTTCCTAAGACATACTAGATCCTAAGGTTGGATGGATGGGCCCACGTCCCCACCTCCTGTTGATGCTGGCCTACTGTCCAGCCAAGAATGAACAATTAATTTGACTAGGAAGCAAGCTACATGAGTGACTATGCATTCTCAGGTCAGTAAAGAGTGTATTCCCTTTTAGGGTCAATTTCTCAATTCTTGTAATTCCATCTAGAACTGTGTATACATTTTATGACAGACAGTCTTTGGTTAAAAAGCAGAACTAAGCTGAAAGGAGGTACTGGAAGACATACTTTTTCTTTCCCAATCAGCTACAGAGTTAGCTTCCCTCTAGCTTGTACTTGTTTTAGCTTTATGAGTATTGTACTTGACTTCACAGTAATCCAGCTCCATAATTATATTCTGTCCTTCTTTGGGTCCTACAGACCTAGAGGTCTTTTTCAGGCCAAAATTAAGTTATGTAATGAATGTAGTTACTATGACAGTTTTGCAGCCGCTGTAGCTGGGTCAAGCTGCATCATTTGCTGTCATTTAGTTGTCTAAACTCAGTGTAAGTTCTGGTTAGGCACCTAAAAGTCCGTTTGTATGTGGCCCACAGTCACAGGTTACTTCCTAGTCATTTTGGCTCATATCAACATCCTATTTTTATGGAATGATGATGGCAAAGTCAATTTCAAGGACAGAGTCAATTCCATTTAAGAAACTACAATTATGCAGGGAACTAGATTGATGTTGTGGACTCACGCATTGCTTTGCTTAGAATTGCAGCAATCACAAAGTACTAAGCAGTTCCATGGATTTACCACCTCAAATCTGGCACTTAGATTTTCCTATCAAATGAAAAGGAGAGTTAGGTACTTATGAACAGTAGTATGAACTCCAGCCTGCATATAAGGAGCCACCAAAATTAGCCAGTGGGAAATACTGAAAAGGGGGGAGGTTTAAGCAAGTGTGCATGGGTGGAGAATGATTGGGAGTATCCCCGCTGAAACATGCGTTGGGTACAATGCAGACATACCATTAGATGATAAAATGCCTCTCTGGGAGACTTGAGGATGGGTAACTGGTACAAAAAACCCCATCTACATCTATCCCAACCATGCAGTTGCTCTAATAAAAGATATCACCCAAGAAAACTCTTGCCACACATATTTCCTGGACCATTAAAACTACAATATCACTTCACCACCACCAAAATGTCCCTTGTGACTCAAAGCACTACAGATCAGCTTTCTTTCAGAGGCTGTTTACAGTTTACATATTTCTTCAGAATTTGAATTCTCCCAATTTTGAATGTGAATCATACCGATCTCACAGGTGACAGCAGAAGAGATCAAAACAGGGCATTCACTTTAAGTTCTTCATTTCTTCCCAACCTCTGATGTGAAAGTTTTTGCTGCTCCAAGCCTGTGAGAATTTCACAGTAAAAATAAACTATTTGCTCATGGAATAGTAAGAAAAATTGCATTGGTTAAAGGATAGAGGGAAAGAACAGGTAGGTCTGTATGTTTCATATCTTCTATAAGTCTATTGTTTGGAGGCCAAGGATATAACACAGAAATACATCTGGAATTAGAGAGCAGAATATGTGTAAGGAAAAATAATCACATCACATCAATCATTACATAATCATAAGATAAGTTTCTGTATCCATGGTAGGCTACATGCATACCCAAATGCATGAAATTAACCTTTTTACCGTTCTCTGAAAAGAAGCCTTTAAAAAAGTTAACTATAATTCATATTTATGAACATTCTCTGAGTTTGGCTTGTTTGTGATTAAAAAACCCCCAAATATTAAACATCAAATTAAGGATTTCTCCCTAAGCTTTACTGTTTCCTGCGTTTTCCTTTTTATTATTGATTTATTTATATCACCTTTGGGCCTCAGCTAAGCACTAGGCTGTGTAAAAGCAAGAAAGAAGTGAGAAAGGCAGTTTTCACTTTAGACAGCTCAAAGTTTACCATTATAATAAGATGCAGCTTGAACAAACATTGAGGTCTACAGGGATGAATGGACTAAGCAACAATAAAACAACACATTTTGCACAAACATTAATCTCAGCTCACCACCTGCTTAAATGAGTCTAATAACAGTATTCTGTAGGCATGAGGGTTAAGTCATATTATTATGGAAGTTTCTGAAGAAGCCTAAGGAGTGGATAGGGATTGTCAATTTCTTACATCAAAATGTTGCTCAACAGAATATTGGGGTTGAGTGAATTTTATGAAGCAATACCTGGTTTAAATGAAAAAAAAATGTCAATATAAAAATGAAAATCAAGAAGCTGGTCAAAATTGACAGTGGAGATGATGAAAATGAGAATGATGCTCCTCCTCATTATTTAGATTTATATTCTGTCCTATCCAGAAAGGCTTAATGCAGCTTACAATAGCAGACAAATAACTCACAAGATAAGAAATAAAAGCAGATTCCCCAATCAACACCCTAAAATTTCACATTCATTGCTTTTTCCCTGCCTATCACCTAGATGAAAAAATCCTATGAAATACCTCAACTATGCTTTACAAGTGATGGGGATTTTACCTTTATCTTAATTTTCTAATTTTTGAATAGCATTCCCTACCAAAAAGAGTGTCTCAGAGAGATGGAAGCAATACAGTTTGGCATTAGGGCTGTGTGAAGCTTCAGTAGCCAATTCGATTCGGAGGAGATCTGGCCTGATTCAGCAGCTGAATCTCCAAATCCAAATCAAACTGGGAGACCCATTAAATTGATCCAGAAAGATTTGGTGCCGATTTGGAGATTTAGCCATAGACTATACAGGCAGTAGTTCTCCATGATGTTGGACACAGCTGCTTCCAGCTGGTAAGTCTGTTGTGGTGGGCAGAAGGGGGAGGGAAGGGGTGTGCAGGGGAAGATCAACACCTCCACAGTGAGGGAAGGATTGGGGCGGGGGCTGGAACAAGTTACCCAGATGGGGTGGGGGCAGGTGTGGGACTCAGGGAGGGGGCTCTGCCACTGCATGCTGCCACATGCTGCCAGTCCGGGAGTTGCTGTTCCGGTGGCTCCTCCAATGGCTCTGTCTATAGCATTCCTAGTTGTTGGAAGTTGTAATTCACTACTGTACCAGCCATTTCCAAACAAACCAGCTCAAATGATGCAGCCAGATAATCATTTAGTGCTACTGTGAATTACATGCATATGTGGCAAGTAAAAACAGAATGTTGAAATAGGATTTACAGCACAGTGCATAGAGACTAATGTGTAGACAGTATCTAAGAAAATAAGAGAAAAGAATCCTGTTCCCTGTCTACAAACTAGAAAAATATATAGAACCAAAACAATTCAGCATTGAAACACTGAGCTTTATAACACTTAACTTTTATTTATCTGGGGCCTGTTCCATATGTCAGAATCTAAAACTTAGTGTGATCTTCCAAAGTTTTATATGCAATGCATAGGGAGATTTAGGCACTTCAGAATGGTATTCAACATAGCACATTCAGTGAGGGGGTGATTAAAGTTATCCTGCTAAGGAAGAAGTTGCCTAAACTAGCAATATCTAACACTTAAAACACTACCATCTGATTTAGGGTTTTCAGAGACACAATTCCCTCCACTTTGGATTTATAGCACAGAAGCTCTTCTCCACCCCCCTTTTTTTTAAACAGGGTTCTTTTCTTGTAAAAAGAGGAAAAGGAGGAGGAGCAGGTGCAATTTTCATGTTGATGTCATATGTTGCTGCTTCTTGCACATTTTCCTAGTACTTTCAGCGTTTTCCCAAAGTATAGGAAGGACAGGTTTTATTTTACATTAAACCATTATTAGATTAAAAAAAACAAAACAAAACAGGAAGATACATTATTGGAATTAAGGCCCCTGAATATTGTATGAGTACTCTAACCACCAAGAAAGGAGAAAGTTTTAGGTCCTCCA
>NW_017729033.1:48656855-48662091 GCF_001723915.1 Gavialis gangeticus
ATTCCCTCGACTTTGGATTTATAGCACAGAAGCTCTTCTCCACCCCCCTTTTTTTTAAACAGGGTTCTTTTCTTGTAAAAAGAGGAAAAGGAGGAGGAGCAGGTGCAATTTTCATGTTGATGTCATATGTTGCTGCTTCTTGCACATTTTCCTAGTACTTTCAGCGTTTTCCCAAAGTATAGGAAGGACAGGTTTTATTTTACATTAAACCATTATTAGATTAAAAAAAACAAAACAAAACAGGAAGATACATTATTGGAATTAAGGCCCCTGAATATTGTATGAGTACTCTAACCACCAAGAAAGGAGAAAGTTTTAGGTCCTCCAAAGCCAGCAGCCTCCCTGGGTGAATACCACACCGAGGCAATGGCAAAGGGCAATGTAAAAGGGCACTCTTTAGTGTTGTCCTTCAGCTGTGACCTAGGCAGAGACGGAGGATCTTTTCTTTCTCTTCATATTTTTTGATGGGGTTCTTTGGACCCTGTTGTGCTCATCATTGTGCTTGTTGGAGTGAATGGAAGATTTAGGCATTGTTTTTTTTCTGGGGGGAAGGCATGACAGCCACAGCCCACTGTGGGAGATGATGTTTTGGAGTGAAAGGGGGGAGTCTCCCTTGGGATTGCTGCAAGGTCATGGGGGTGGGTGTGTGGAAAGGGGTGAATGGGGTGGGGAGAAGGCATTTTGTGAACTAAATATTGTTATCAGTTGGTAGCTGTGGTTGGGATTTGTGGGGGGATTTACTTGTGTGGAGAGGGGGGAAAAGAGGTAGTGATTGGGGAAAGGGTATTTGGAGTTCTTGGGTTTTGGGGTGTTGTTTGGGAAAATCCTTCCTTGGGCTGTTGTTAACTGTAAGGTGGTTTTGGGTAGAGTAGAGTATAAATTGGATAGATAGATAGGTAGATAGGTAGATAGCTAGGTAGATAGATAGATAGATAGAGTGAGTGAGTGAGCGAGTGAGCGAGCAGTGGTTCTCAAACTGTGTTCTGAAGAATTATGTAAGAATAGTCTAGGTTAGGACATCTTCCAGGAAGGTGGGAAATTAAGAAATCAAGGCCACTGGGGCAGAGGTTGGAAATGAACCTGGATTTTACACATTTATGAAATGTTTTCTAAAGACTATTGTATAAACACATTGGAGAGGCATTCCTCCTCCATGTGTATTTTTAAATTATTGGTGAGTATTACTGCGTAGAGCCCAATCTGACATGTGTTTTGAGAATGCCTGCTACATTAAGCCACTAGAGCAGGGGTGGGCAAAATGTGGCCCATGGGCCAGATGCAGCCCACCAAGCCATTCTATCTGGCCTGCGGGGCCCCTAAAAATTTTGGAAAATTAATATTTATCTGCCCCTGGTTGCCTGTCATGCAGCCCTCAATGGCTTGCCAAAATTCAGTAAGCGGCCCTCCGCCAAAAATAATTGCCCACCCCTTCCCTGGAGTACTTGTTAAGACCTCTAAATAGAGGCTAAATGGCATGAAAATATTCACCACAACCAATTTAAGTTTAGGTGGCTTACTTAAAGGCATTTGCATGGCCAGGAGTGGCATGGACAGGCCAAGGTAAGAAATTTGGGGTGGGGGTAGGAGCTGAGCAGATCAGAGGCCCTGGCAGGTGAGGGGGGTTGGTAACTGCAGGGGGATGCAGGAGAGGTTTTGCAAGTCCAGTGGGGAAGGCCAGTGGGTCTGTGTCAGGGTTGGGGCTGGTGGATCTATGGAGGGGGTGTTGCCCAGTGTGGGGAATTGTCAGGAGGCTAAAATAGCCTGATCAGAATCAGAGAAATTGGAGAGCCCTGGGGCCAGTGGCTGGGATTTCCCAACCTCAGGGCTTTGTTTTGAGTGGGTAAAGGCATTTGCAAGATGGAGTTAACCATTTGTATATTGGGTTAAACCTTTATTACCTCCTGAGGTGATCTTAGATCAAGTATATAGGCAGGGTATAGTATCTGTAATGTAATATACAAGGACTCTGTGGAGAGGACTTTCTTTTCATTCTTGCATGTAATGTTACAGTATATTATTGTTTTCATGTATTTCATGTTTTGCTGCAATTATATAAAACGCATTTCAAGTGGGCCAAAGAAATGCCAGTAAACTATTAATGAATAAATATAATGCATACTGGCAGCCTTGTAAAAAGAAGTGAATAGTAATCAAAAGTAAATGCATCCTACAGTGGAAGGAAAGTTGGAATTCTAGCTTTGAACCTTTTGTAAAATTCTTACACTTTGAAGCCAAATACATTGAGAATGTTCAACAGTGGTAGGTGAGTGATAAAAAAGATAGATCATGAAGAGTTTGAGATCAAAGTCTGTCTGAGTCTATAATGAATTTTATAAGAGTTGAAATAAGAACCCCTTATTTCAGTATTTCACTTGAGGTCCAAAACATGTATACACAGCTCGTTTCCATACTTAAAAAGTGACTGAGATATTTAAAATGTGTTTTGCCATTTTCCATGCAGATGTAAATTGCAATCATAAGGGGCAACTTAGCTATGGATGGATGTGTGCCAATTATACAAGCTGTTTTTATGTCTGATAATATTCTCTACATTTTTAATATATGGCAGTGCAGGTGCTGAGAGATGAATTAAGGACAGACAGTTTCTGTTTCCCAATTTTGTGTCATGAATGGCAAGTTTCTTCAAGCTGAAAGAGACCACAGTAGGCTGAATAAATCAAATTTCTCAGGGAGAGTGATCCCAGCTGATGGTTTCAAAAATTACGAACAGTAGACCTCTCAGGGTGAAAACTCCACTCTTTCACAGCTGTTTGAGAACAGGTCTCTCAAAGCATGTTTTAAGAGCAGAACAGTCTTTCCCCCTATCTTTTCTTTTGTCCTTTGTTATTGAGGTACTTTGTAGGAATTTTTCCTCCAAAAGTGAGTTCCTTATATACCTCCATAGGTCCTAATCTCACACTGAGAAACTTCTAAAATTAAAAATGGTTCAATTCTGACCTGGTCCACATAATGGTTTCATTATATATATATTTCAAGATAACTTTTTATGAAAAGTAACAAACTACTGCCTTTAAAATACACAATTAATTTTATTCGGAGTCATAAAAGGGGTAAAAAAAAAAAAGGGAAAATAAGGTCAAGGGTTAGTCTAGTGCAGGGGTGCTCAACCTCCAGCTTGTGAGCCAAATCTAGCCTGTGGAGCCATTGCATCTCGTCCACAGGGCTCCCATTGGATCAGAAAATTAGGCAGCATGGAGCAGTGGCCGATAATACTGCCACCCTCCCTCACTGCTAAATTCCTATATGCCCTCCCCTCCCCACCCAGAGCCAGGGCTGGACCAAGTCCCCTTCTTCCAACATGGCAAAACTGATGCCAGGCCACACCTTTTCTCTCCATATAGCCAGGATGGGGTCAGGCCACATCTCCTTCTCTTACCTGGCTGAATCAGGGCTGGGCCAATCCTTATTTTCCCTGCACAGCTGGTCCGTGCTCCCTTTTCCCTGCACCGTTGAACTGGGGTCAGGCTATTCCTCCTTCTCCCTGTGTGGCCAGATTGGTGCCAGAACATACCCCTTTCCCCGCACGTGGTTGAATCAAAATCAGACTGTCCCACACTACTTCTGTGTGACTAGACTGAGTCATGGTGCCAGTTCCAGATGCTGGAGTGGCCCATTGGCTGGATATGGAATGTGGAGGGGTTGGTAACTGCCCATCTGCCCTCCCTCCCCCCCGCCCCAGAAGAAAGTTTGAGCACCACTGGTTTAGTATATTTGCATGGAGGCGTTTGGTAAAATGGCTGGCAGAAAATAGAAAACCCATGGAGACATAGTTAGGAGGGCAATGTGTAGTCTGTGGCATTCACAGCTTAAAGAAGTAATAGGTGGTCTGAGGATGTGTATACATGAGATTTTTACTGCAAAGTATACTAATTAGCTCCACAGTAAACATCTTGGCATCTATACGTGCAGAGCTACCAGGCTGGAATAAGTTAATAAACTCCACAGCAGAGTCATATTTATAAACATAAGTACTATCCTGAGGCAGGGTTATTTACTGTGCCACAACACACATGTAGATGCTGACCTGGTGGCTGGGGCACAAAGGTCCTTCAGTGTAGGGGCTCCCTGATGGCTAGTCCCACACTGGAGCACCATTGTGCTGCACCCAGCCCCTCTGCAGAACATTGAGCCAGGCCGGAGCAACCCCAGGATGACAGGCTGACCCCCAGGACTCCCTGCTAGCTGGGGCTATACTGACTCAGCTCAGTGTTATGTGGTCCCAGTCGCATGTGTAAATGCAGCACCTGGGAGCAATAAACTGGTGCGATAAGCACTGGAGTTTATTGTGTTACATTAATATTCTGGTGTAGACATACCCAGTGATTAATAGTACTATAGAATAACTGTTTTTAGATTTAACAATTTTTTTTGGCTTTTGTGTGTTTGTGTCAAGATTATTTTGTGTACCAAAACCTTAGCTATTTCACAGTTAAGTCTGCTGTTTAACTGTTACTTGTATATTGCCTATGTGTTCTCCAAGTGTTCAGCACTCTTCAAGGTACAGTCTTTGTCTCAAGGAACTTACCCTACAGCAGACACACACCTAAGTCATTCTCTGGGAATCCAGAGTAAAATAAATTTTAAAAAGTAATAATAAAATGATATTATGGATGCACAGATTGTGGGCATTGGGGATCAAGTGTATTTTTGTAGGGATTCATCAGTTGGGTATATAGAAGATTCTTTTGAAGCAGTGATTTTTGTCAGAGGAAGTCTTACCAGTCCCTTAGCAGAAATTTTATTGAGGTCTGTTAACTCCCAGTCCTATTCAGAGGAATAATTGTGTCATGGTAAAAAAACATTTCTACATACTCTGTGACCTACAAGGATAAAACCTCTCTTTTTATATGCATTTCTTCTAAGTAACATTTTAAAGCTAAACATATTGTTGTACTGTTAAGATGCTAAACAGCCAACCTCCCTATAGGCTTCCTGAAGTCCTCTCATTTATATATGACATGAAATAGCATTCATGCATGAGAATTACACCAGCACATATTTCTCTGAAGATTTATAAAATTTTTATCACCTGAAAAATTATTTTGAAATTCACTTTTACAACTTTTCCCTTTTCTGCATGCCACATCTTAACAAGCCTCTGGAGAAGGACAAATCTGAACTCCCCTAACTACTCTCTCTTTCTGAATCTGTCTGTCATATTATAACAAAAGCTGAACAGCAATGACTATTAAGAGTTATTTAAAGTTATACAAAC
>NW_017729033.1:48667091-48669115 GCF_001723915.1 Gavialis gangeticus
GTCTTTCCCCCTATCTTTTCTTTTGTCCTTTGTTATTGAGGTACTTTGTAGGAATTTTTCCTCCAAAAGTGAGTTCCTTATATACCTCCATAGGTCCTAATCTCACACTGAGAAACTTCTAAAATTAAAAATGGTTCAATTCTGACCTGGTCCACATAATGGTTTCATTATATATATATTTCAAGATAACTTTTTATGAAAAGTAACAAACTACTGCCTTTAAAATACACAATTAATTTTATTCGGAGTCATAAAAGGGGTAAAAAAAAAAAAGGGAAAATAAGGTCAAGGGTTAGTCTAGTGCAGGGGTGCTCAACCTCCAGCTTGTGAGCCAAATCTAGCCTGTGGAGCCATTGCATCTCGTCCACAGGGCTCCCATTGGATCAGAAAATTAGGCAGCATGGAGCAGTGGCCGATAATACTGCCACCCTCCCTCACTGCTAAATTCCTATATGCCCTCCCCTCCCCACCCAGAGCCAGGGCTGGACCAAGTCCCCTTCTTCCAACATGGCAAAACTGATGCCAGGCCACACCTTTTCTCTCCATATAGCCAGGATGGGGTCAGGCCACATCTCCTTCTCTTACCTGGCTGAATCAGGGCTGGGCCAATCCTTATTTTCCCTGCACAGCTGGTCCGTGCTCCCTTTTCCCTGCACCGTTGAACTGGGGTCAGGCTATTCCTCCTTCTCCCTGTGTGGCCAGATTGGTGCCAGAACATACCCCTTTCCCCGCACGTGGTTGAATCAAAATCAGACTGTCCCACACTACTTCTGTGTGACTAGACTGAGTCATGGTGCCAGTTCCAGATGCTGGAGTGGCCCATTGGCTGGATATGGAATGTGGAGGGGTTGGTAACTGCCCATCTGCCCTCCCTCCCCCCCGCCCCAGAAGAAAGTTTGAGCACCACTGGTTTAGTATATTTGCATGGAGGCGTTTGGTAAAATGGCTGGCAGAAAATAGAAAACCCATGGAGACATAGTTAGGAGGGCAATGTGTAGTCTGTGGCATACACAGCTTAAAGAAGTAATAGGTGGTCTGAGGATGTGTATACATGAGATTTTTACTGCAAAGTATACTAATTAGCTCCGCAGTAAACATCTTGGCATCTATACGTGCAGAGCTACCAGGCTGGAATAAGTTAATAAACTCCACAGCAGAGTCATATTTATAAACATAAGTACTATCCTGAGGCAGGGTTATTTACTGTGCCACAACACACATGTAGATGCTGACCTGGTGGCTGGGGCACAAAGGTCCTTCAGTGTAGGGGCTCCCTGATGGCTAGTCCCACACTGGAGCACCATTGTGCTGCACCCAGCCCCTCTGCAGAACATTGAGCCAGGCCGGAGCAACCCCAGGATGACAGGCTGACCCCCAGGACTCCCTGCTAGCTGGGGCTATACTGACTCAGCTCAGTGTTATGTGGTCCCAGTCGCATGTGTAAATGCAGCACCTGGGAGCAATAAACTGGTGCGATAAGCACTGGAGTTTATTGTGTTACATTAATATTCTGGTGTAGACATACCCAGTGATTAATAGTACTATAGAATAACTGTTTTTAGATTTAACAATTTTTTTTGGCTTTTGTGTGTTTGTGTCAAGATTATTTTGTGTACCAAAACCTTAGCTATTTCACAGTTAAGTCTGCTGTTTAACTGTTACTTGTATATTGCCTATGTGTTCTCCAAGTGTTCAGCACTCTTCAAGGTACAGTCTTTGTCTCAAGGAACTTACCCTACAGCAGACACACACCTAAGTCATTCTCTGGGAATCCAGAGTAAAATAAATTTTAAAAAGTAATAATAAAATGATATTATGGATGCACAGATTGTGGGCATTGGGGATCAAGTGTATTTTTGTAGGGATTCATCAGTTGGGTATATAGAAGATTCTTTTGAAGCAGTGATTTTTGTCAGAGGAAGTCTTACCAGTCCCTTAGCAGAAATTTTATTGAGGTCTGTTAACTTCCAGCATGTGTGTTTGTATATACATAGCAAATACATTTATACACTCAAAAATCCATA
>NW_017729033.1:48674115-48678966 GCF_001723915.1 Gavialis gangeticus
TCTGTTAACTCCCAGTCCTATTCAGAGGAATAATTGTGTCATGGTAAAAAAACATTTCTACATACTCTGTGACCTACAAGGATAAAACCTCTCTTTTTATATGCATTTCTTCTAAGTAACATTTTAAAGCTAAACATATTGTTGTACTGTTAAGATGCTAAACAGCCAACCTCCCTATAGGCTTCCTGAAGTCCTCTCATTTATATATGACATGAAATAGCATTCATGCATGAGAATTACACCAGCACATATTTCTCTGAAGATTTATAAAATTTTTATCACCTGAAAAATTATTTTGAAATTCACTTTTACAACTTTTCCCTTTTCTGCATGCCACATCTTAACAAGCCTCTGGAGAAGGACAAATCTGAACTCCCCTAACTACTCTCTCTTTCTGAATCTGTCTGTCATATTATAACAAAAGCTGAACAGCAATGACTATTAAGAGTTATTTAAAGTTATACAAACTGTTCTTATGCTCTCTCTGGTTCTGACTTTTTGTATTAATCTACTAAACTGCATTTCTAAGAAAGAATATAACTAACAAATATTTTAAATAAGTAAAAATGAATCCTTGAAAATATTTTAATAATAGTAATGAAACTAAACAATAATTTGAAGACTGTATTATGCACTTTTTATTCAGACAAAGAATTTAGTTCTGAGAGATTTCATTACGCAGTTTCTTTTAATGAGGCCTTTGCCTTCCTAATCATTGGTGACAGTGGAAATCCCTTACACTCAAGAGTGATCATTCCCATGGGTCAGATAAAAGGTAATAGATGAGTCCACTGATGACTAAGAAGGCCAATCCTAGAGCCACAGACTCTCTGGGAGACATCGCAGGTGGTAGTTAAAGGGAGGGTTGGACCACAGATTTCTCAGGGTTTTTTTTTTCCTTTCCTTCCATTGCTGTTGTTTTTCCACCTCTAGGTGAGACAGTTTTCCACAAAATCAGATGTACCTTCTCTCACAAGTTGGCACCATGTAGCCCTGTCCTGGGTTAATTTTTCTAAATTTATGATATCAATGCCACAATTCTTTATGTTCACCTTGAGGGTGTCTGTAACCTCCCGTGATGTTCACTAGAGCGCCTTGCCTTTTCTGGCCATTTGGGTGCAGCTGTCTCCTTTCGAGTCAACAGCTTGTCTTCCAGTCAGATACCATGAAGGGTCTGTAGGGATTCTGTCCTGCCACATCTTGTTGTTACCAGTTATTGTTGGGAGGATGTTTTTAAATCCTGCCTCTCCTTGTTCCCTCCTTCAGCTCTTTTGCCTGGACTCCCATTTCGGGGCTGTGCCTCCCCTACACCCCATCTTACGCCATCCAGAGATGTTGCTCCTTGCCCACGGCTGAAACAAAGTGTACTCACCATGGTAAGGGCTTTAGCCCTTATATAGTCACAGTCCAGTTCAGACGGCATACTGTCCTGGTTCAGGCCTCCCATCAGCTTGGTTTGGCTTCCTATTCACCCCTGGTTGCCTTGCTCCCAGGTGTTCTCCCTTTTCTCCCAATATCCACTTACTGCATCAAACTGTTTTCTTCTCTCTCTCTTCCCAGGCTCACTGCTGACCCAGTCTGCACTGGCTGCATCTGGGATACATGGTCTCACCCAAGATAAGAGTTTAGGCTCTGCTGAGCGAGCTTGCTCGGGGCATTCCCCCTCCTGGGGTTGCCACCATTTGCCCCTGTTGGGGAAGTTGTAGGCTTTTGGCTGCTCTGGGCTTTCCAGAGGATTCACTTCTGCTCCTTTACAAATGCCAGCTGGTGGGGTTTTTATCCCTGCTCTGAGGGCCAGCTAGAAAACTGGCATTGGCACGCAGCTATAAAGCATGCTTACACTGGTGCAGCTGAATGCACTAGCTCTCCCGTGACCCACTGTGGCCACTTCAGTTTCTCTCCCTCCAGTCTCAGCATGGCTTGTCTTCTCACAGTGCCTTCTCTCTCACCATGCCTTTGATCTTCAGCAGTGTCCTGCTGGTTCTGCATCTCTCTCCATTCCTGGCCAAAGGGTAAGTCCTGGTTCATGGTGGTGTCCCTGCCACAGTGTCCTTGAAGCATTTCCTTGGACCCTCTGTGTCCTTTGTCCTTGACTGAGTTGGGAGTATAGCAGTTGTTTTGGTAAATGCACATCAGGCATGTGCACACAATGACCTGTCCACTGCAGCTGATGTAGAATAATCAATGCTTCCATGCTGGTGGTGTCAGCATCAGTGGGGACATTGGTGTTTGTGCAATGAAACTCCCACTTTATGCCAAGAACTTTCCAGAGATATCACTGGTGAAGGCATTCCATGCTTTTCACGTGGTCCCTGTAGGTCACCCAAGTTTCACAGCTGTAGAGAAGAGTTGGGGTCACCACAGCCTTGCATAATAGAAGTTTTGTTCAAGTCATAATGTTTTGATCCTTGAACACATAATGTTACAGTTTTCCAAAGGCAGAGCTGGCACATCAGCTCCTATCCTGGATCTCTTCATCAATGATGGCCCTCTTTAAGAGATGGCTGCCAAGGTAGTCAAAATGTTCAACATTCTCCAGCTCCTATCTGGCAATGAGGATCTTTTCTAGGGGAGTCAATTAACCCAGAGCAGGTTGGTGATGCACCTGTTTTTTCTGAAGTTAAGGGTCAGTCCCAGGCACTGGTATACTGGAGAGAAGCAATTAAGGGATGTTTGTCGGTCTTCCTCAGTATGTGCAACAACAGCACAATCATCAGGATTCTGAAGTTCCATAATTGATGCCATTGTAACTTTGGCTTTGGCACAGAGGCAGGAGAGATTGAAAATATTTCCATTCATCCTATACTCAGTGCTTATGCCATGTGGCAGATGGTCATGGATGAGCATCTTGATGATTCCAAGAAATATGAAAAACAGAACTGGTGTGATTATGCAACCCTGCTTGACACCAGTTCAAATGACAAATGGTGTGTATGCAAATACACTAGACCAGTTCAAATAGCATCAGGTGATAAAGCCAATTGATTCCCTCCAAGTCTCATGGATGGTTTCTTTTAGAGCTTGCCAATCTTCCTCCTCACATGTTATCATTTCCAAACCTAAGATTGGCAAGTCTATTACTGAGATGTGCTTGGAGGGCTTTGTGGTGTTTAGGGGTCTGAAGCCATTTGATGTTCTACAGTCTTTGGACTGATTTGGGTTGCTTTTAATGTTTCAATGCAACCCTGATGGACATGAATGATCTCACTAAACAATGATCTTTCCAGCAGTCATCAGCAGTCCAGCAGTCATGACACATCTGATATGAACATCTTTTAGATCATGTCCTCTTTTGATGACGTAATTGAGGAGGTGCTCTTGTTTTGAGTGGAGTGTTACCATGTTGTTTTGTACCTGTCACATTTGAAGACAGTGTTAGTAATGACAACAACATGCTCTGTACATTTATGGAGTAAAAGGATGCCATTTGAATTGTCCTTGCACACTCCTTACTTTCTAATGGTACCCCTCCACATGTTAAAGTCCTGGCCAACTCTTTCATTGAAGTCTCCAAGGAGGATGATCTTGTCCTCTTTTAGGATGATAGTCAGGATTTTATCAAGATCAGCATAAAACTGTTCATTCTGTTCTTCCTTGTCATAAAGTGTTGGAGCATATGTATTGATGATGGTAGCAAATGAATTGTTCGTCAGTTGGAGGTGGAGAGTCTTGTGGTACTCATTAATGCCAACAGGAAATTCAGTCATTTAGCTGAAAATCTGTTTCCTAATGGTGAAACCAACACTGTGTACTTGCCTTTCATTTGTAGGTTTCCCCTTCCAGAAGAATGTATAACCACTCCTCTCCTCCCTCAGATGGCCTACATCTACACATCTGGTCTTCCTAAGAGCAGCGGTATCAATGTTATACTGTGAGAGTCCTCAGGCGACAATAGATGTTCCGTGTTCAGATATGTCACTGTTTGGGTCATCTAGTAGGGTTCATACCTTCCAGGATGCAAAGGACATTTTTGTGTTTTGACTGCAATTTGAATGATCCTCCTGGAAATGCGCATCCAGCAAGCCTATGTTTTGGGCAGCCTAGTGATACCCCTGGAAGTGGGACAACTTATGTTTGAGGCACCTTTTGTAGTCCCCTCCCCATGTAGGGTAAGAAGAAGGAATCCTAAAAATGATTTCTCAATTGCCATCACAGCTGCTAAACCACCTTCAACCACCAAGGGTGAAGATACCATCACACAACCACTACCTGTGTGTGCTTCCATGACTAGGGACTTCTAGTGATCACTTTGCCTGCCCCATTGCCACCCATCCATCACCACCACAGGAACTTGTAGAAACTATGAGTATTGGTATTGGTTATTATAGTAAATTTGGACCCATGGGAGAAGCCTGCAGGTGAAGTGTTTTACATGAGGAGTCTATTGATCATTGACAACTGCATGGATCTTGGTGGAGGAAAAACTTTTGTCCACTGACAAGGAGTTCCAACACAACTGGGGTTACTGTTCCACAACAGCCTTCATCCACCTTCACAGCTGTTGAGAAGTATGCCTTCTATCTGCCTTCTCCACCATTGAGGTATTTGTGTTGCATTAGATTGGATTGCTCTTTGTCTGATACCTCACCTTTGACCTTACTACCATGGGTGACCCTACCTAAGGTACAAGATTCCCAATGGTATTGCTTTTAGGGTCATTAGTACAAGCAAGTCTTTCCACCCCATCCAGGTGGCTGTCCATGGAGATGTACTGATTACTAGTAGCAAAGCAAAACTTAGTACTGAAATAAAAAAAAAAGCAAGACAACATTCCCAAACCTTTAAAGGCCTGATTTTTTTAGTTATGACCCCAGTTGTCTTCCTGCTGGGGGGGGGGGGGGGGGAGGGACC
>NW_017729033.1:48679060-48682005 GCF_001723915.1 Gavialis gangeticus
CCTGATGATCTGCAAGGTCCCTTCCAGCCCCTAACAATCTATGAATCTATGAGGAATTAGCAAACCAGAAAATATTTCTTTTGATTGAAATTCTTATTACTACTTTGAATTATTGTACTGCTTAGGGTTATTGTATTACTGGAGACAGCCATGCCTTAAATCTTCTTCTAGTTTACTTGAGTGCATCCCTAGCTTCCTGCAACTCTCTTTGAATGGAACCACATTTATTCTTAAAGTAGATTTGTAGATTGTAGCCCACCTCCCTCTTCTCAACCATGCTGTCTCAAGACACCCAATGGAGTTTGGTTTCTGGAAGGTCTTTTCTTCCAGATGACTAATTAATAACTTAAACCAGCTTTGTAAGGAAAATAATGTATGCATTTTTTTACTTGAAGATACAAAGTGCACACAATAATGGGTTCAAAAAGTCTTGCAGTCATATTTCCTCTTACCTGTTATTTGATATTTTCTTTTCAAGCATTCTTAAATTCCCCTCAGTATGGCTAAAAAAAACCTTGCCTCCATTTAGAAGAATCAGAATGTCCTCCCTGCTACATCCTCTTTCCATGCATGTCTCATTATCAGTCCATCAATATGAGAATGACAGAAAAAAATAATTTTTCCAAGTTTTGATGGCTCTGTTTTTTTTAATCAATGATGAGAGCTTGAATTTCCTTATCATTCTCATTGAATCAGTCCTGATATTTATTTGTGGAGAAGACTAGAAATTCTTCACATGCCTAAAATATGTCTTTCTTGAGATTTTCCAGTTATAAATGGTGTCAAGATCATCATGGAGATTGGGTACTTTCTCACTAATGTACTGGTGGATATGATGGCTGTTATCAGGATCTTTCAAACACTCAATATTAAGTTGGATGACCACCTTACTGGGGTCATTTGACCCCAGTGCTCTTCCTGCCATGGCAGGGGGTCGGACTAGATTATCTGCTCAGGTCCCTTCCGACCCTAGAAACTATGAAACTGTGAAACTATGAAACCTCTTCCTTGGTTGCTTATTTTGCTTACATTGTTTCAGGAGGATACAAATAGGTGTGAAAGAACATATTAAGCAATGATCAGTCCAGCAGTCATTTGTACTGGTTATACCTCTGGTGAAGCATACTTCATGATGGTCCAAAGCACACACTATGATGTAGTCAATCAAGTGCCAGTGTTTCCAGTAAGGGTCAAGCTGTGCTGTCTTCCATTTGTTGCTTTGATAGAATGGGAGTTTGAGATGATGAGATCATGTTCCAAACACTTGCTTAGGAGGAGAATTCCATTTGAATTGACTTTTCCCATCCCTTCCTTTCCAAGTATTCTTTTCCATAGCTCAAAGTCCCTGCCCTCTCTAACACTGGAGAATTATCATCTTATCTTTGGTGACACATGACAGGACTTGGCCAAGTTTAAAATAGAAAGCTACCTTTCATTCATCATCTGCATCTAGAGTCAAGGTGACCACACTGATGATTGCTGTATGTTGTCTGTTGGTAAGTGGAACACAGAGTCATAAGACACCCATTGATGCTGATCCAACATTCTGGCATATGAGTAACAATATTGGTTTTGATAACAAAACCAGTGCCATCATTGTGTCTGTTTTCAGCTTTTTTCCTTTCCAAAAGAAGGTGAAGCCACCACCATTTTCTGTGAGCACATCTGGTTTCACTAAGTGTAGCAATATCAGTGTCATTATCAAAACATGCAAATTTTCTGGTCATTAGTGCTGTCTTTCACTCTGGTTGGTGATTTTAGGACTGTCCTTCAGGGTGCAGACTTTCCAGGTTTCAAATTTTATTTCTTGATTTGGACTGCAGATAGAGTGATCCCACTAGATGCAGTTTTTCATCAGGTAAAATGAGACAAACTATATTTACAACACCTTTTCTAGGCCCCTCCCCATATGGACAAGAAAGGTGGATCCTAAATAGGCCTTCTCAGTCATGATTAGAGTTCTGAATTACACACCTCAGTTGTAAGTACAAAATGTCCATCTCAATCATGTCTCCATCCAGATATGTGATTAGAGCAGGGTGGAAAAATACGGCGTGTGAGCTGGATCTGGCCCATGAGGCCATTCTATCCGGCCTGTGGGGCCCCTAAAAAATTTACAAAATTTAATATTTATCTGCCTTTGGTTCCTGTTAGAAATGGCAGAACGAAGGGCAGTAGGACCCAGGGGAAGCCCGGTGGGATCCCACAACAGCAGGACCCGCCTGGGCCCACCTGGCCATGCCTGGCCCCGCCCCCCCAGCCACCTGAGACCACATGGATGCCCCACACTGGATCCACAGGTAAGGAGGAAGGTGGGGAAAGAGCAGGGGAGGACCCTGGGCAGGGAAGGAGCCCAGGGAAAAGCTGAACACAGGGGTGGGGGGAAGTGGCCCCTTGCCTGCCCTGTGTTTGGTGCCCTGCGCTGAAGCTGCTTGCAGCCCTCCTGGGGCTGCCTGTGCCTGCTCAAGACAGCCCCATGGACTGCGAGCAGCTGCAGCATGGGGTGCAGGCCATGGGGAAGGGGAGGGGCTGCTATTCCCCCACTGTGCTCAGCTTTTCCCTGGGCTCTTTCCCATTGCAGAGGAAAGCGGCCTCTCCCCTGGCCCGTGGCTGGCGCCCCATGCTGCAGCTGCTTGCAGCCCATGTGGGGCTGCCTGTGCCTGCTCCAGAAAGGCCCTCATGGGCTGCAAGCATCTGCAGCAGGGAACACCAACCATGGGGTGGGTGAGGGGCTACTTTTCCTCACACTCATCACTAGGTCCTTCCCTCCCAGGAATCAGGGAGTTGGAGCTGTGCACTGTCCCCCACCTGTACCGCAGGGATGAGAGACACTGGAAGTGAACAAGTACAGGAGCCAGCAGGAGCACACGGCCCACACCGGTGTCACGGGTCCAGTGCCAGCAGGGCCCAAAGCAGGGTGGCAGGAGCACAGGGTCCCAGCTGGC
>NW_017729033.1:48682021-48686666 GCF_001723915.1 Gavialis gangeticus
GCCAGCGGGGGCTCTATGGAGCCAGGCCAGCTTCCCCCTCTCCCTGCTGGTGCAGCCCATCCTGCCTGCACAGACCCCTGCCAGCCTGTGCCATGCTTTGGGCCCCACCAGTGCTGGCTCTGTGACATTGGTCCCAAGACTTAGTACCACCTCTCTTGGAAGCCCATTCCAGACTCTGGCCACCCTTACTGTAAAAAAATTCTTCCTAATGTCTAACCTAAATCTACTCTCCACTAGTTTGCACCCATTATTCCTAGTTACTCCCTGGGGTGCTCTGGTAAACAGTGCATCACCAATTCCCTGCTGTCCTCCCCTGATAAACTTATAGGCAGCTACAAGGTCACCCCTCAGCTGTCTTTTGTAAAGGCCAAAGAGATCCAGGTCTCTCAACCTACCCTTGTAGGGTCTTTCATGGAGGCCACTAATCATGTGAGTGGCCCTCCTCTGGACCCTCTCCAGATTCTCTGTGTCCCTCTTGAAGTGCGGTGCCCAAAACTGGACACAGTACTCCAACTGCAGCCTGACCTCCCCTGATAAACTTATAGGCAGCTACAAGGTGGTGCTCCCCCTGCGTAGAGGGGGAGCACCACCTCCCTTGATCCATTGGTCATGCATCTGCTAATACATGACAAGGTGCGATTGGCTTTGTTGATGGGTTTGTTACACTGCTGGCTCATGTTCATCTTGGAGTCAACTATGACTCTAAGATCTCTCTCAGCCTCTGAGCTGCTGAGAAGTTCATCCCCCAACCTGTAGGTGTGCTGGGGATTCCTCCTTCCTAGGTGGAGTACCTTACATTTAACTTCATTGAACTGTGTCCTATTTCGTTCTGCCCATTAATCCAACCTGCCCAGGTCGGCCTGTATCTGTTCCCTGCCCCCTGGTGTATTAACTTTGTCCCATAACTTGGTATCATCTGTGAACTTGGAGAGGGTGCTCTCCACACCCTCATCCAAATTGCTAATGAAAATATTAAATAACACCAGTACAAGGACTGAACCCTGTGGGACCCCACTTCCCACCTCCTTCCAGGCTGAGTACAACCTGTCCATCACCACTCTCTGGGTGCAATCTCTAAGCCAGTTGGCCACCCACCTGACTGTGTAGGTGTCCACTCCACAGCCCATTAGCTTCCCTACTAGAATAGGATGTGAAACTGTGATGAAGGCCTTCTTAAAATCCAGGTAGATGACATCGGCCTCAGTTCCTGTGTCAAGGCAGTGTGTGACCTGGTCATAAAAGGCTATAAGGTTTGTCAGGCAGGATCTACCTGTGACAAACCCATATTAGTTTCCTTTCAGCACCATTTCCCCTGCTGGGCCTTCACAAATGCACTCTGATGTTTTTTTCCAGTATTTTCCCAGGGATAGATGTAAGACTGACTGACCCAGCTCATCCCTTTTCCCCTTCTGTAAAAATGGGCACCACATTGTCCCTTTTCCAGTCCTCAGGGACCTGGCCAGAGCACCATGAGTGCTCAAACAGCTGTGCCAGTGGCTCAGCTATGACACTGGCAAATTCCTTCAGCATCTGAGGACGGAGGTCATCTGGGCCAGCTGATTTGTACCCATCCAGCCCTTCCAAGTTCTCTTTAACTAAGTCAGCACTAACCTTTGGCAGTCTGGTGCCTTTTGGACATCTGTCTATGCTCAAGGTGGGGGAATTGTCATGGTCAGTATTTAGGAATACTGAAGCAAAGAACTCTTTGAAGAGCTGTGACTTTTTCTCTGCGTCAACCACCAACTGACCTGATTTGTCCTGCAGGGGCTCTATGTTATGCTGCACTTTTCTTTTGCTCACTATGCATCAGTAGAAGGACTTTTTATTGTCCTTAATTGTTGAAGCCAGTCAAAGCTCCAGTCCTTCCTTGGCCTGCCTTACTGACTCCCTGCAATAGCGCACCAGGGTGATGTGTGCCTCCTTGGTGGCTGCCTCCTCCTTCCACTGCCTATAAATCTCTTTCTTTGCTCCCAGTCTTTCCTGGAGCTCCCTGTTCAGCCAAGGGGCTTTTTTATCCCCTTAGCCCCTTTTCTGTATAAGGAGATAGACTCCTTTTGTGCTCCAGGGATCACTCCCTTGAGAAACTTCCAACCCTCTTGGACCCCCCCCAGCTCGATGCTCTTGAGTTTCACCACCTCACTAGCTAGGTTTCTAAGCTTACTAAAGTTGGCCCTTCTAAAGTCTAACACTTTAGCAGCACTGGATATTTTTCTCACCCTTCGCTGGACAGTGAACTCTACCAAGTGATGATTACTATCTCCCAGGTTACTGTGTACTTGCAGGTTCCCCACAAGATCATCCCCTGTTGCTAAGAACAGGTCTAGCAAGATGCTAGCCCTGGTGGGACTGGACACCACCTGGGTTAGGTGGAGGTCCTGCACAGTGTAAGAACCTCTATGAGCAGCTAGATTTGGCTGCCTGTTCCATCCAGCAGATGTCCGGGTAATTTAGGTCCCCCATGACCACTGCCTCCCTTGCCTGTATGGCATCTGAGAATGCAGAGAAATCAAGATGATTCATGACTGTAAAATAGTGGTTACAGCATTCAGTTAGAATGCAGAGTTTGGGGTTCTGACACCTATTCCCAAGGCTTGTTTATATATTTACAGTGAATTTAAAAACAACAAATGAGGCATAATCCTTAGAACAAGAACTGAAATCCAGGACTTTGTCCATCCCATGAGAGTTCCCTGTTAGATAAGTTTCCCACTATATCAAAACATACACTAACTTCTGTTGTTAGCAAGAATTCAATTAGGCTAATTGTGCAAATGCTGTCTTCGATTGGTGGGGGCCTGTCCCTATGCTGACCATTAGCCTGCAGCCCAGGTCCAGCTGAATATTAATTAGTTACTACCAAGAAAAACTGCAGACTCTCATGAACCATACAATAACTGGACTCGATTAAAATTCAGAGAAGATACAAAAATAACAGGTAAGTATGAAAAGTGATTAATACAATTATATACAATGACAATTATAGGACTATATACACAAGCTGGGGAAAGAGACAGATTCAAGAGCAAAGAGCTATTGCAGGGAGTAAGTATGAAAAGTGATTAATACAATTATATACAATGACAATTATAGGACTATATACACAAGCTGGGGAAAGAGACAGATTCAAGAGCAAAGAGCTATTGCAGGGAGTAAGTATGAAAAGTGATTAATACAATTATATACAATGACAATTATAGGACTATATACACAAGCTGGGGAAAGAGACAGATTCAAGAGCAAAGAGCTATTGCAGGGAGTAAGTATGAAAAGTGATTAATACAATTATATACAATGACAATTATAGGACTATATACACAAGCTGGGGAAAGAGACAGATTCAAGAGCAAAGAGCTATTGCAGGGAGTAAGTATGAAAAGTGATTAATACAATTATATACAATGACAATTATAGGACTATATACACAAGCTGGGGAAAGAGACAGATTCAAGAGCAAAGAGCTATTGCAGGGAGTAAGTATGAAAAGTGATTAATACAATTATATACAATGACAATTATAGGACTATATACACAAGCTGGGGAAAGAGACAGATTCAGGAGCTCTGCTTGATGTCTTGTGACACTGTTGCCAACTGTCATAGGAATGAACTCACTTACTATTACCTTGAACACAGACTCCCACTGTGGCCATCAACAAGATTTCCTAAACCTCACTCCCACCAGGACATTCCTCAGTCATGAGGCTCTGTCCTCAAACTGTGGAGGGTTGATACTTTACCATTCATATTCTCCACAGCCACTTGTCAGTTTCTCATCATTATACTTAGGTATGAGCTTTTAACTGGTTATGAGGGGTCACAGTGAGGAACTGCACCTCAGACAACAGGTGTCTCACTTGACCACATACACCACGACTTTCAAGAACTCTCAACGACAACAAGCAAGTAAACAGACCAGGCCCAGACACACCAAACAGAGCATGACTTACACTTTCTCACATCATAGGCACTCCACAGACCCACAGACACCCATCAACATACACGCCCACACAGATGCAGCTCCTCAGCCTATTTAACTCTTTCAGTCATGCCACTCATGTCAATTTTCACTCATCCAATCATTCAAGCAGGAAGACTACCAATCTCATGCCAATCATACTGCTGATCAATCTGAAGGTCAGTCACCTTATATAATACCATACTCCACATTGACAACATTTTCCTGCCAAAGTTGTATTATATAATAGAGGCACTTTTATATTATTAAACTGCTGCCAAAAGCAGCATGTGCTCTGTAATGGAGGCCAGCTGTAAAGTTAATTAAAGAAAGCCAACACTGAATATGACAATAAAACCCATGGCTCACATTGGGCAAACATGCTGATGGGAATCTACCACACCTACCACTTAACTTCAGTGAGTGCAGCCCCTCTCTTAGCTTGGTACACATGATTTGTGTGGTCCCACCCTCCCTGAGGTGAAGAAAGACCAGGTTGCCTGTGCCTCTTGTGCATATAGGGCACATCCAGATAAGCATGTATATGCTTTTTGCCCTGCCACAAACCCCTTTGAGATGGGGTAATAGGCATGTGCAGGAATGAAAAAATGTTCTCTGTGCTGCCAGTTTGCAGCGTGGGGAGAAAATGAGAACCCTGGATATCCCCCAAAGCCCCCCCAACCCCCCAAAA
>NW_017729033.1:48696854-48697368 GCF_001723915.1 Gavialis gangeticus
CAGATTCAGGAGCTCTGCTTGATGTCTTGTGACACTGTTGCCAACTGTCATAGGAATGAACTCACTTACTATTACCTTGAACACAGACTCCCACTGTGGCCATCAACAAGATTTCCTAAACCTCACTCCCACCAGGACATTCCTCAGTCATGAGGCTCTGTCCTCAAACTGTGGAGGGTTGATACTTTACCATTCATATTCTCCACAGCCACTTGTCAGTTTCTCATCATTATACTTAGGTATGAGCTTTTAACTGGTTATGAGGGGTCACAGTGAGGAACTGCACCTCAGACAACAGGTGTCTCACTTGACCACATACACCACGACTTTCAAGAACTCTCAACGACAACAAGCAAGTAAACAGACCAGGCCCAGACACACCAAACAGAGCATGACTTACACTTTCTCACATCATAGGCACTCCACAGACCCACAGACACCCATCAACATACACGCCCACACAGATGCAGCTCCTCAGCCTATTTAACTCTTTCAGTCATGCCACTCATGTCAA
>NW_017729033.1:48702368-48711723 GCF_001723915.1 Gavialis gangeticus
CTGTGCTGCCCCGGGGGCTCTGCCATGAGGCCCTGGAGCCCCACCCCCCCTGCTTTTAAGATAAGAAGAGATTTTTTCCCCATTTTTTTCTGTTCTTTTTCTGGTTTTTTTTTTTTAAGTGATGGTGCCTGGGGTTGTGGGGGTCACCTTGATGGCCTCAGGGTGCAAGTTGGGGGGTGAGTCTGGGTGGGGCAGCCATTTGGGGGTCTGCGGGAGTGAGGGGGGCTGGGTGTGGCAGCCATTGAGGGCCTGCAGCAGCTGGTGAGGGATTGGGCCAGGTGGGCCAGCAATTGGGGGGGCTGGGGTGGGATGGTAGCCCCTGCGAGGGCCATTTGGCCCCTGTTGGGGGGCTGTATCTCCCGTGTGGGGGCTGAATTCCTTGTGTGGAGACTGAACCCCCTGTTGGGGGGCCAAACCCCTTGTGTGGGGGCTGAATCCCCTGTTGGGGGGTAAACTCTTTGTGTGGGGGCCGTCACCCTGTGGAAGGTCAGCAAAATATGTATTCATGAATTCATGAAACATCTATTTAGAGTTCACTTTATTATTATGATAAGATATTGTAAGATACATCAGTAATACATTGTCCAGCTGATCCCTGTCTGTCTTGCTGTCTGTCTTTATAGTGGTCTTTTGTTCTAATTGTGGAGGAACATGGATTTTGGGATATTTCTCAGAGTGACTTTGGGATTTTTTTTATCAGGGATTTTTCAGTTTTCCAATAAGGAACACAAGAATTCCTGAAGGGAGGCCAGTGGCAGGACCCTGCTTGCTTAGAGCTGGCACCTGGGACCCATCTGGCTGTGCCTGATCTCCTGGGCAAATGGGGCCAGGAGGACATGCTTTCACAGTTCAAAGCAGGCCACCACACCCGGAATATCTTCCGGGTGATAGCTGTACAGATGGTCAGGCAGGGGGTACACATGGCAATAGTGCCACACAGGGGCCAACCCTGCAACCACAGTCCACTGGCAGCTGGCCCAGAGAGGAAGATGTCTCTACTGGCTGTGCAGTCTCCATCTGGGTATGGCAGGTGCACAGCAGGTCACAGCCAGGCAGCAGCCCCCACTGCCAGGCTACTGCAGTGGGTAGAGGGTGCAGGGAACTCTCAGGGCTTCTTCAGCAGTGCAGCTGGCACAAGAGGTAGTGTCCCCAGGTACCAATTGGCTGGTCCCCAGAACCTCCTGAGAGCTAGTAGCCCTGAGCTACTTGTCAGGGAGGCTTTTTATACTGCTGAGGCCAGGACATGGCAGCTTTTTATACTGCTGGGGACAAGACAGATGCTGGCCCCAGGCTCTAGTTCCCCCTGGCTGCAGTTCCGGGAGGAGCTAGGCAGGGTAATTTTGTCCCAAGTGGTACAATTCACTCCACACCAAAGTGCATGTCTGAGCATGTGCGCAGATGCAAAAAGCCCTGGCTCAAATTTGCACTGCTTCTATTTGAGCTGCTGCAAGCACATGTGCTTGCATGTGTGGATGCGCCCATAAAGTTTTGGAGCACTCCACAACTTGTGACAAGAAGTGTGGCTAATTAGTGCATGGATCACACTTACATTGAGCAGTTCTGAGCTGTGAAGTCACGATGGCCTGAAATACTGTTGATGCTGGCAAGGCCCAATGAAAAATGTGGTAAATCATAGGCCTTTGGCTTTGGACTAATACTATTCTTTCTTGGGGTTTTGGCTTACATCCGGTGAGATTGGCTAAGATCCAGTGAGAGCTGAACACCAAGGCCTTTAGGCCTGGGCCTGGAATGCAGAATGCCTGCCTGGTTATGGGGAGGATCCAAAGCCCCAGGCAAATGGGTCTGAGAGGGAGGATACTTGCTCTGTGGTACAGCCACCAAGACTTGACAGTTGAGCTCTGCAAATTTTGGACTTTGACTTTGTACCCCTAAGGATGGAACACATTAGCTCTTAAAACGAAGAAAAAAAAAGTTTTCTGCTGCATATAAGTAGGTACCAAAGTGCTGTTCAAAAGTGTATTTATGGAGTACCTGTGCTAAAAACTGAAGCAGTTAAAAAAAAGTAACATGCTTCAATCCTGAATAAACTAAATACATGGGTACTAAATTCAAATTGCTACTGCCATGCTTAATTTCAAGGTCATTGTTTTCAAATTTGCTTCTCACTTCTATGTGCTCAGGGGAAGTGGGGTATATTAACAGTAAGGAGAGGGGGGAGGTCCTGCCAGGGGAAGAAGTTGGGGGTGGGAGAGAGCAGAGAGTAAAGGGCTACCTGCCACCCAGATTTATTTCCATTAGTGTAGCAGTGGGAGGGGGACAAATTCAAGGCAAACCTCCAATAATTACATTCTATACTTGGAAAATTGTAATAAATGTATAAATTTTCCATATATAGAATCTAATCATTGTGAAGGTGTCTTCTAATCAAGGTCATCTTTCTTTCAAGTAAATGTAGTATTTCAATACATGCAAGTATGTGACAGTATGTAGAATAATTTTTAGGGAATGGGAAGAAGATCTTAGGCTGAAAATGAAAACTAATGCTGGCACAAAGTCAGAAGGCTCCACATCAGAAACAGATAAATTTTGATTGTAAATGAGAAGATCTCAAACTACCTGAGGTTTTTGGTTTGAAGATCTTGTTCTTCTGTGCAATGTTATACTTTTCAAGAATGAAAAAAAAATTCCCTTAGGACAGTACATAATGTGGAGGCATTTCCTTTCCTTATAGCATGGGGCACGATCCTTTTCCTTAACATATATTTACTTCCTGTTGTTGCTGTGCTGGGGCATTACTGTGCCTCCATTTCCAAGCCTTTAGAAAAGGATTGGGTTCATTGGACTAGGATACCCATTAAGTCCTATGCTCTATGACAGGAAAACTAAAAGACAAGGTAAAATGAGGAAACTTTGAGGTATTATTTTATTACTACTCTTCTGATAATCACATGAAAAATTATATACTATGGATAATATGAAGAGCCTGTCTACAGTGCAGACTGGCCTGGAGGTTAGCAATGAAAGACCAACTTAAAGAAGTGGGTGTTTAGAAAGAAGCAGGAGGATAGTGAAGTAACATGGTATACATGCATACATAGATACATACATAATTAAGAAATATATTCCTGGTAGAGAAAGAGCAGCATGAGAAAAAACATTCACCTTAATAGAAAAAAAAAAACCTAGAGATTTTGCTGTTTCAATGTTTGAATGACCAGTTTAAAGTACTTAAAGGGGGGCTGATTTCCTGGGGGCTCATCTACACATGCAATTTAGTACATATGAATACACACCAGAGCTTGTACCCAAGAGCAAACAACTTCAGAGCAATTAGCTCCAGAGTTTATTCATGCACAGCAGTGGAACCTAGTTGGGCTCCATATGCTGTGGAGAGGCCTGTCCGTGGAACAAGGATGCTTCAGCACAGGGCTAGCTGGCAGGCAGCCCCAGCACTGAGAAACCCTTGAGCCCCAGCCAGCTGGTCAACTTCTACACATATGCTGCTATGCACGAGCAAACTCCATAGCTGTGAGTTTTGTGTGCCGTAATAGGGGTGCACATGTAGATGCTGGGACATTTACTGCACAGTTAATCAGTCAGCTGTGCAGTAAATGTCTCATGTAGACACATCCTGGGAAACACAACCAAAGAAGTTACTGATGTCACTAATTAGAGTGAATAATTAAAGTGAATAATTAGACAACTAATTAGTCACTAATTAGTTCTCTTCGGCCTAGTGCAGGGGGAATGGACCTGATGATTTACAAGGTCCTGTCCAGTAGGGCTGTGAGAAGCTTTGGTTCCTGATTTAATTTGGAGGAGATTTGGCCCAATTCAGTGGCCAAATTTCCAAAGCTGAATCAAATTAGAGGACCCTTTAATCTCTCTGAATTGAATGGGAACCCTCCAAATCGATTCAGAGAGATTCGGAAAGATTCGGAGATTCAGACATAGAGACAGCTTAAATTTTTTTTTTTACATACCTCTATGTAGCAGATGGCTCATTAGAGCTGCGATGCTGGGGTGCATGTAGTGTCCCACAGAAGCATGGGGGCTCCCCAGCGTGCTTGGCAGCAGACCCAGAAGTGGACCAAAAGCACCTCTGGTCTACTTCCAGGTCTGCCAGGGAGCATGCTTCCTCCCACCCCTGTGGCCCCTCCAGTCAGCGACTGGTGCCTCCTGAGTCGCTGACTGGAGGGAGCACCCAGGGGACGGGGGGGGGGGAACTGACAGCACTCTCCCCGGCAGACCTGAAAGAGGACGAGAAGTACTTCCAGTCCACTTCCGGGTTCACCATAGAGCATGTGGAGGGCCCCCTGCACTCCTGTGGAATGCTCCACGAGCCCCAGCATTGCAGTAATTACAAGTCGTGCTTGCTACCTCAAGGTATGTAGAAAAAACTTTTAAAGCTGTGTCTATATCCAAATTGCTGATTCTCCAAATCAGCACTGAATCTTCCGATTCGGATTAGGCTGAATCCAATCAGGGATAGTGATCCAAATCAATGAATCAAATCACTGTTCCTGATTCTGGCGGAATCTGAATCCAAATCAAATAGGGCCCATTTCGTACACCCCTACCTTCCAGCCCCTAACAATCTATGAATCTATGAATGTTTAAATAATAGATTTTTAATGACTTCCCCAAATCTGATACTGACAAACCTCGATGTTGTCATAACCATATTAGGCGCAATCCTGTATATTTATACATGCCATTAAAAGCTGTCAGATTTATAATAAATCCTAAGAATTATGTATTTACTAATAGGAATATGTTACCACTTTGAGTTTAATGGTTTGGTAAAACCATTATAGAAATAAAGAAGAAAGACTCCACCTAGAGGGAGGGAAAAAAGCCACATCCTGCCTCTTTCCCCCTCCCCCTCGAACAAAGGGATTTATCTATAGCACTAGTAAACCAATACACCCATGTTTCAAACATTTTGCACCCTATTTTGTTATCCTTCAGATGGTAAAGTTAACTGGTAGATAGTCAGATAAAGCAATATAACTCACTTAGAAATATGACCTTCATGCTTCAGACATTTGAAATACAAGTTATGTAATGATCCAGTATTGAATAGTACTTATTTCAGCCAGCCTTTTATTGTCCACACCAATGTATCAGAAATATGCCTTGAGGCTGTGTTGAGCCCGGGAGTGGAAAACAAAAAAGCACCCAGTAATTTACATGAGTCAAAAATTATTCCCTTTAGGATGGAATTATTCAGCTATTGAAAAAGAGTGTCTGTCATGAAATGGACTTTGGAAGCCCTGAGATATTATTTAAGAGGAACAGGATTTTTCCTACTGAATGATCATTGCCCCCTGGCATGGATTAATCAAACGTGGGATGGGAATGACTGTATTACAAGATGATACTTAGTTCTGCAACCTTTTAGATTCACAATTAGTCCCTGGACTGGTACCAAGCATATCAATGTGGATCACTTATTCAGACCTGAGATTAGTTAAAAGCCTTCCTAAACTTGAAATTGAGTGTTTGTATTGGAGTTAAACTTCAATAAATTAGAAAAATCTTTGCTGTTCAAAGAAAGGAAAAGATATTTTTTTTATTCTTAGGAACTCTGTATGCACCACAAGAAAAAGCAGGATTGGAGGGGTTTCCTGGTGGTTTAGCAGAATCCTGAGAGAATCCTGGAAAAAAGGTCAATTGAAAGCTGCTTTCCTTTTTTTTATGTGCCTTTAGCTAAAATACTTAAGTTTGAAGCTTCTAAGGGGGCTTTGCATACTTCTGTTTATGGAGAAAAGGCAAGAATTTCTTAAAAATATAAGACCAAAAACAAATGTTGCATTTGAGGTGGCTCAGAGTCATCTGAGTAAAAAACTGGAAGTGGTATAGTCCTTTACACATATAGCCAATCCTTAAAATGAATCTTAGCCCTACCCTCCAGTAGTAGATATGCTGGAGGATAGGGACAGGATTCAGAGAGACCTTGACAATTGGAGGATTAGACCAAAAGAAATTTCATAAAGTTCAATAAAGACAAGAGTAAAGTTCTTCAGTTAGGACGGAACAATCCTATTCACCGGTACAGGGTGAAACTGACTGGCTAAGCAGCAGTTCTGCAGGAAAGGATTTGGATGCTACAGTGGACCATAAGCTGAATATGAGCCAATAGTGTGCCTGTGTTGTGAAGAAGGCTAATGACATAGTGGGCTGCATTAGCAGGATTGTTGCCAGCAGATCTAGGGAAGCGATTATTCCCCTCTGTCTAGCACTGGTATACTGTGTCCAGTTTTGAGGCCCCACTACAGAAAGGATGTGCACAAATTGGAGAGAGGCCAACAGAGGGCAAGAAAAATGTTTGGGGGACTGGGGAACAGGACTTATGAGGAAAGGCTGAGGAGATTGGACTTATTTAGTTTGGAGAAGACTGAGAGGGGATTTAATAGTAGCCTCTAACTATTGAAGTGTGGGTCCAGAGAGGACAGAGCGAGACTGTTTCCACTGGTGGCAGGTGATGGAACAAGGAGCAATGGTCTTAAGTTGCAGTAAGGGGAGTTTAGGTTAAAGATTAGGAAAATTTTCTCATTAGGAGGGTAATGTGGAATCTCCATCCTCAGAGGTTTTTAAGACGTGGCTATAAATTAATTTGAATTAGCCGTGATTGTCCCAGGAAAAGTCTTATTTTATATACTTTACAGGTACTTGAAATAAAACAATAGGCTTGTGCATCTACAGGATCCCAGGATAAAAGGCTTTGTCCTGGGAGAAATCCAAAGTTTGTTTTTATGCTAAAAGCTCATGATCATTTTCAGTTTGGCTGACCTGAGATTACTTATTTATGATGTAGCAGTTGAAATATTCAGCAGTGTAAGAACACTACTGGTAAAATGTCCATTTTTAAATATATTTCTGTCTATAAGTGCCATTTTTTACACGTAGGCTGAAAACAGACAATGTTTCTGGAGGGTGGGGCTAAGATTCTTCTTTTCTCCAGAAAACCTGCAGTGCATTCAGCAGCTCACTTAACCCTGATTAGAAAACTGATATGTGTATCCACCAAACCTGGGATATTTGTTTTCTGGGACACCACAGACACAATTTATCAAGGGACAAATACTACCCCTGTTTCTAGCCTTATACATAGCTAGTGATTCCATTTTCCCAGCACTGTGGATGCATAAGCATGACATATAGATTGAGCATATGCAGCAGGGTATGTGCTGGTAAGGCAGGGTTGTATGCTCACCCATTTCAGGTGAGTACCTGCATCTGTTACAAAAATATAGCCAGGCAGAAAACCTAAGACTAGCTGGTGTTTGGAGGAGGAGAGGGTGGGCTTCCTTGTTTTCATCCCAATAACTGAGTAGTTAGAACAAAAAAGCAGAACACTTGAGTTCTAGTCCTCCTTTGCTCAGGGGAGATTTGACCTTGTAATGTTCTATCTTCCCCAATGCAGTGATCTAATCATCACACCACAAATTAGACAGTACACAAAACTCTTCAGCACTCATTGAATTTGGCTCTCTGGACAACTAAGAGAAGGAGATATGTGGGGTAAAGAGGAAGAGAGCAAACGGGAGGGTGTACCCCTCAGTGAGAGAGATGCTGCCCTGGAAGAGAGCAGGTTTGGGTTGCAGCCATGGCTCTTGCTCCTTTGGGGGCAGAAACGTTCTCACTGTACTTCATGCATTTCATCCAATGCCTAGTAAAAGCAAGGGATGATGGCTTAGCTTCAAAAAGAATTCCAGGAAGAGCTGGCCTGATGTTTCACCTGCAATGTGGTGGCTAGAGCACTATGCTAAGAAATTAGAAAGATACAGGGTCAAATCCTGTCTGGGTAAGTGAGGTCAACACTCAGGTTTACTGTTTCCTGGGAAAATATGCTTCATACTAAACTCTTGGAGTGAGGCCACCTCATTGAGAACTCCTGCATCTCCATTCAATTGTTTTCCAAGACTTATACTCAGGCACTTATGGATGTGGCCACATACCTGTCTATTGTATAGCCCTACTGCATATTCTCAGTCTATGAATGAATGCTTGCAAAGCCACATCAAAAACATGAAACAACGAGAAAACTTCTATTTATATTTACAAAGAAAAGCAAAATTCTAGCCTGTGAGGTGCAGGTGAAAGACTCCTTTCCTCTGTCTGGCCAATGGTTGTCTTTTTCTCTCTTTTTTTCAACATCTATAACTTTTTTAATGACTAATCTGTGCACAATATCTTAGTCTAATGAGCCATTTTCTAGTACCTGTAGACACAAGTACTAGAAAATGGCACGTTAACTAATACGCCATACCACACATATAAAGGTGGATTGAGAACAAATTGCTCCCAGCCAGCCTAGGTAGCAGGGGACCACAGGGAGCAGGGAGACCTGTCCCAGCTTGGTGGGACTCTGCCTGCCAGCCACATGGAGTTCAGGACCTGTCCCAAATTCCACACAGCTCGGTGTTATTCCTCTCCCTGAATTACCAACTGTATGGTGTTTTGTACAATTTGAAGCCATTTGTCTGTTAAGAAACAGGTCAGGCAAGTTTGTTTGTTTGTTTTCCCTTTGGGCAGCTGAAATTCAAAAAGACTTGTTACCTGTATCCTTTCATTACTGGGGATTTGCATTAATTACTCCCTAACTCCATAGGGTTTAATTCCTGAAGAAGGCATTCTTTATCTTACCCATTTAGCAAGCTTTGCAGTCACTTACAAGAACACATATAACCTTTATAAATTAATACAGTTGTCTATGAAAATCTCATGATTCCATAGCTGCTGTCATGGTCCCTTTCCTGTACAGGCTGGTGAAGAGTTAATAGAGTACTGGCTCCAGTCCCTAGCATTAAAGCCATCGCAGTGTAACCACAGTAAAATGGGGGAGGGAGGGAAAGGGGAGAGGGAAAGGGAGAAGAGGGAGGGGGCGAAATGTGTGCCAGGCATAGAACTGCTGCTGATTACTTTCCACCAGAATAGAGAGAGGTAGTAAGCCCTGTCAATCTGAAGTCAGGCAGGAGGCCTACGGTACATCAGTGACATCTTCATCATATGGACACATGGTATGGAATCCCTAGAGAAATGCCTCTGGGATTTTAACAACTTCTACCCCTTCATCAAAGTGACTCTTGAATACTCTACTCATCAAACTCATTTCTTGGCTACCACTATGAAACTTTGCAATGGCCACCTCACTGTTAGACCCCGACTCCACGCGACACCCAATGACTAGGGAAACAACGGTCCAATTGCTCCTGGGTCCTGGTACTCATTAGCCAGAGCAGGCCGGGAGTAAACACGAGCACACATTGCTTGCAAAAGCTTTATTCAGAATGGAGACAGCTTCGGGTGAGCTCCCTCACAGACACCCAGTCTATGAACACAGGGAGCAGCCCTGAACATTAGTTCCTTTCACATTTTATACACCTTG
>NW_017729033.1:48711845-48720089 GCF_001723915.1 Gavialis gangeticus
ACTCCACCTCTGTCCCTACTTGGGTTCTACCCATTTTTCCTCCCATCTCAAGCTTCTCCTTGGTTTACTGTTAACTTCATTAGCGTGGAATTGCCTATGCATTTTCCTCATTTACTTGCCTCTGCTAAGAGTGCATGCATAAGACCATGAACTTGGGTACTCTTGGTCATGTGCTGGTTCTTTCTTGTGCTTTACTGATTTCAGCACCATCTCCAAGGCCATATTTCTGCTTTATCTCCTGACGATAGCTGCTGGGCTGCATCTTGCTCTTCTTACACAGTGGGCTCTAATGCTATGACTTCATGTAGAAAACTGCTTGCCTAAGCATTTGCAAGGTTAGTTTTAATATATCCTGCCTTGTGACCAGCAGCTCTGCTGAGACACAGATACAAGCCTTGTTCCAGCTGCAGATCCAGTGCTCCCTAAAAAATCCAAATTATTGTAACCCTAACACTCACCACCATTGGAATTGTATTCTACTGTATTGGAAACCAAACAGCTGCTACAGCTACCTCCTTCCCAATCCACCAGCTTAAATATTAAGCATACCAACCGATCCATCATCTACGTCAAAGCTGTCTGTTTATAACTCTATCTGCTTTGATCCCACCACCTTGGATACATACCAAATGAATTTGAAGCAGGGATTTCTGCATTTGAAATACAACCCCCAAAATATATCAGTCATGACAGACAGACTCAGACCCTACTCTGACCTGCTACAATAACAACCAAGTGAGAAAGACAACACAAGTCCCTCTGGTTGTCACCCATAGTCTTTAACTTGATCTCCTTGGACAAATCATTAATGACCATCCTGGAAGATGACAACCATCCCAAAACACCCTTGGGGACAAACCAGTTTTGGCTTACAGGGAGCCCCAATATTTAAGATGTATTTGTCATCAGTAGACTACCTAACTACTATTCTCACCAATCCTGAAGCCTTGTTCCAGACCCAGAAGTTTGGTGTGCCCCCTTATCACCACAGACCACATCAGTAGTAAACAACATGGATTATAACCCCTGAGATTCATTTACTTGCACCTCTACCAACTTCATATATGCCATCATCTGATTATAGTGACCTTCTGCTATTGACATTGTCCAGATGGGGGAATCTCTAGGTGAAAGAATGAATGAACACAAGTTTGACATTGGTTCCAGAAAGACACAAAATCCTGTGACAGAAAACTATTAAGCTTCCTGGATATTCCATCACTGGCAATGGAGGACCAATTCTAAAAACAAAAAACAAAAAAAACTGTAGAAAACAACTTGAATGTCAAATTGCACAAGAAAAAATCATCCACAGACTGGATTGTATGGTCTCAACAGATATTATGGATTCTTATTAGATTACCTGGACTATTTGTTATAAACCTTATGTCCCTCAGTGGGTTAACTGCTTAATTTATTCTCTTTCATCTCTTCAATCCACTTTCTTATCTCTCTGCAGAACCCTGTCCCTCTATTCCTTCCTCTCCTTTTCCTGTTCTTCATGTTTAAATTACTTTATTCCTTTTTATTTAGTAGCCCTGCTTTCTCCAAGTCTAACCATCACAGATGACAAAGTAAGCAGTTGTGTGTGGAAGCTTATGCATTTCTGAAAAAGACTCCACCCTGATTTACCTTCCCCCAGAGGAAAGAAAGATAGTTATCCATGTGAGTCTGAAGTCAGAGCAGAGTGGCACCTTAGAGACTAACTGGTTCACAGAGACATTAGCTTCCTTGGGCAATAGCCTACTTTGTCAAATACTATGAATGTAAACTATTATGGGGTATGTTAGTGGAGCTACTGTGGAGTACTTGGAGTATATGCCTTTTTTTTAGGTGGGTAGAGTTAATTGGCATGGTTGCTCACTTAGTAACATTTTCATATTCTGTTTAAATGTGGCTGTTTTAATATAATGGATTTAGAACCTAGTGATAATACATTTTCTATAGTTGATATGGAATTCAATACATCTTTCATGGAATGGTAGTTACCCATTTATAGCTCTAAATATGAAAATTGTTATTCAAAATGACCAATAAATCACAGGAAGACATTTTTGTCTCTAGTTCTTGTATTACTATTTTACAAGGTAGTCCTAATGCCTCCTGCGCAATGAGAAGACAGAGATAGCTGTATTGGAGAGAAAAAAATTCACGGAAAAGAATCACACTCTTCATATTAACGAACCTTTAATGTTCTACATAACTTCTGTACAATTACAATTTTATTTTAAAAAAGGGCACCTTTTTCCCATGAAAGTGATGCATTAACTGAAAATAAAGAAATAAATCAGTTTGTTTCTGCTTAAAACCTTTCAATATTAGGTTTTAATGACGGATAAATATATGTGCAAGCTTCAAGTCTTGTGAATAATCTACTCTAAAGGGGAGGAGAAAGGAGCCATTTAAGTCTGAGCCTCAGGCTAAGGACTTAGTCTAGCTCTAACCTCTAGAAGGAGGGGTGCTTCTGGCAGTGCATGTAGATGGGTGGCCAGAGGCAGCCAGCTGGTTGAGGGATGAGGGTCTTGGGTAATACAGAGACCCAAGGTAGGGTTTAAGATTTAAACCTGTTTTAACCTTCTGACCATTTTATATTTTGTTTTGGTTCAAACTCAAGGTTTGGAGTAGGTTAGAAGAAAAGAAGAGACTATAGAAGGATGCCAGAGAGGCACTCTGTTTTGGGCCTGAAGCTGAAGAGAAAGCCTTACAAGGACCAGGGGTCTGGTGGGCTGAGTGTGATGGTGCCAAGACAGGGCCAAGAAATAGATAATAGCTGAAGCAGACAGGGCCAGGCATCCAAGAATTTTGCAGGTGGGAGCAGCACTGTAAAGGCCAGGAGCCTGGGTGGGCTGAAGCCCTGGAGGGGCAAGAGAACCATGTTGAAAACTGAAGTAGATAGGACCAATTGCCCAGTAAGTTTTGCAGGCTAGAACAACCTGCAAGGGCCAGGAGCCTGGGTAGGCTGAAGCACAAGAGAGGTCAGGGACCTTAGTAAACTAAAGATTAACCAGGGCCAGAGGCCTAGGTAATTGAAGCATGACTGAGGTTAGCTGTAAGGAACAAGACCTGTGAGGCATGGGTTTGGCTATGGGGGAGACTGGAGACTACAATTAGGGCCAGAAGGGGCATAAGTAGTGTCAGGAAAGCAAAAATGGTGCAAGTAGAGAATGAGCAGGGCCAGTAGGACCTGAGGAGTGTCTGTAGTTCATAATTAGTGCCAGTGAGATGCAGAATGGTTTTAGTTAGCGGATTTAAGGTACATTGACACAAGTAGGGTTGGGGGAATCTGGCAAAAGCAAGTTGAACTAGGCCAAGTGCAGAACCATTAGGTCCTCTCTAGGACTCTGGGGACAGCCTCCAAAAGTAACATAAAATTGCATCAGAGTGAGACAAGCAAAACAATTATAGAATCATAGAACTGGAAGGGACCTGTAAGATCATCAAGTCTGGTCTCCTGCCTCAGGCAGGAAGTTACTGGGCTCGGACAAGCTCAACAAGGTGCCTGTCTGGCCTCCTCTTAAATACTTCCAAGGATGGTGATGGCACTACCTCTGCTGGGGGAGTGTTCCAGATTCTGGTGACCATTACAGAGAAGAAGTTCATCCTTATATCTAGCCTGAATTTACCCACTATAAGCTTATGTCCATTAGTCCTCATCCTCCTTTAAGGTACCTTCCTGAAGAGTTGCTCACCTAGACCTTGGTGTTCACTCCTGATGTACTTGTAAGAAGCTATCAAGTCACCTCTCAACCTTCTCTTACTCAGACTGAACAGGCCCAATTCCTGGAGTCTTTCCTTGTAGGGCCTATCCTCCATGCCCTTGGCCATGTGGGTGGGCCTTCTTTGTACTCTCTTGAGCTTTTCCATGACCTTCTTGAAGTGCAGTGCCCAGAACTGGACAAAGTACTCCAGCTGAGGCATCAACAATGCTGAATAGAGAGGGAGGAGCACTTCCCTGGATCTGTTGGATGCACATAGGCTGATGCATGTTAGAGTTCATTTGCTTTCCTGGTGACCTCATCACACTGCTGGCTCATATTCATCTTCCGGTTGATCATAACTCCCAGGTCTCATTCAGATGCTGTGCCAGCCATTGGACCTGATATGTAGTTGTGGTGAGGGTTCTTCCTACCCAAATGAAGGACTTTGAACTTACCCCTGTTAAACCTCATCACCCATGAGTCCAGTCTGTCAAGGTCATTCTGGATCCTGACCCTATCCTCCAGTGTGCCCACATTTCCCCACAGCTTGGTATCATCCACAAATTTAATAATAGAACTTTTCACTCACTCATCCAAGTCATTAATTAATAAAAGATGAAAGATTTATGCAACTTGAAGAGAAACCAGAATATTAAAGAGCACGGGTCCAAGCACTGATCCGGGGGGACACCACTGGAGATGGCCTTTCAGGATGAGGGCATTCCATCAATTACCACCCTCTGGGAGCAGCCTCTAAACCAATTGTCCACCCGCCTCACCATAGACTGGACAAGTCCAGCACCCTTGAGTTTGTTTGAGAGAATCCCATGGAAAACAAAATCAAAGTTGAGGATCCTAAGGAGCCAGAGGGGGCAGAATTAGTTTGGCTGCCGGGGGGCACCATGTTCAGTCTTAGGGGCTGGTTCTGCTACAAGAACTTCCCAACTGAAGACTGAAAGCCTTGAGATGCCTAGTTCTGGAAAGGCCAATAGGTGGAAATAGCTTACAAATATTTGCCTGGGCTTCACAGTAGACTGCCAAATGGTCTGGCAAGAAGTCAACAAGCAGCTTTCTAATGGAAACCTGCCAGAGTTTAGTTAGAGTTTGTCAAAACCAATCTGTTTCTGTGGAAACCTTTCATTGTAATGGAATCAGCATTTTGTGATGGAAACCTGCTTTGTCAGAATTTTCCAGTCAACTCCAGTCCTTCATTCCTGTTCCCATAGTCATCTGCCTGATGACTGCTGAGTTTAGATTTGAAGGGCAGAATCTCATTTTACTTTGCACACTTAAATGACTGCTATTCAACTGTGTAAGTGACCTTTTTAGAACTTATGCAGTTTTAGATTCTATTTAACTTTGGCCACCTGGGGGCATGCCTGTGAGAAATAAAATGAGGGGAGGAGAAGGGCCCCCTCCCATGTTTTAGCACAATAATCTAGCAATTAAGATACTAGGAGACCCAAGCTGTAGGCCCCCTTCAGCCAAATTAAACTTGAAAGTGTAATTTCTGCATCCCTGCACAATGCTTGAAATACCTTACCACAAATATAGCATTATCCAGACTCTCTCTGTCCCTCCGCTTGAAAGTGACTCAGTGAGGGGTCGAGATACACAGGTCAAGAAAAATGGGTACCATCCAGGGACCATATGGAACAGTGAGATAGATGCTGCTCTTGATTGCAGGGTATTGGCACTGGATTTATGACCCAGATACCTTGTTCCAGACATATCCAAACCCTGAAACCAACCACGACCTTTCCATTTGGTAATAGGTTAATTTTATTGACACCCAGTGATGGCAGGCAAGACTAATACAAGCAACTCTATATCTACCAGTCCTAGGGCTGTCATCAGAGTCAAGGTACATCTGGCTAGGATGCAAGCTTCACTCTGAGGCTGTCTCTTAAATGCCAGATATCAGCATCCTCTGTGTCAGAGGCCAAGGTCAAGGCCATCTCCCTCCCCACCCCTCTCCACCCGTGGGGTGGATAAGAAGACAGTATGATGGTATACCATCTGTCCATGGTGCCTTGAGTTCCCCTCTCGGGGACTCTTTGTTGCTCTGAAATCCCTTTTTATGTATTCTTTTCCTACTCTTCATCCATGGGCATGGCTGATTGGTCTTTCTGTGGTCATCATACTGTCTACGTTCTGTCCAGTCAGCATATTCCTTTGTTTCACAAGCCCATCACATGCACACATTATAATTTGGGCTCTCCCTGTCTAATTTGGACCGTTCCCCAAAACCAGGAATCTTAAGGGCTCTGCACTTGAGGACTGTGAGCCGGAGCCACCTTATCTCATGTTATGGAACAGTGTGGAACATGCCTACAATTTCCAAGCCTGTGTGTCTATCCCTGTCTGCCTTGAACACTGTGCCAGCCAGGCTTTTAGAAATCAATTAGCCCTTGCCAGTGCCCTGGACCATTATTTTAATGCATATCTACTTTATCTATTCCCTAAGCCAATTCTCAAAAGCAGACCTCTACATACAAAAAACTAGAACTCTTGGTTCCAAAATGATACCTTTTATTAAACCAACTGGAAAATGGCAAGAAAATTGTCCTTTTCTGCAAGCTTTCAGGATCAATGTCCCTTCATCAGGCTCTGGGAAAAGTGTAGATGGTACAAGATGGTAAAAAGTCCCCATAGGTAGGAAATAAACCATAGGTAGTAACCTGTACATACTACTTTCTAGCCATTATAGGGCACCCTGGGTTTTAGCTTGGGATCTTGCTTTCAAGGATTAGAAACTTTGGGCACATCTACATGTCAACAAAGCAGTGCACTAGAGTGACTTAGTGTCCATGGGCATCTACACAGGACTAGCAGTTACTTAACTGTAGTGATGCACTCCCCTGGTATAGCGTGCTGCTATGGCAAAGCAGCTGCTAAAAATAACTGCACTGTAAGTACAGCTCAGTATGGGCTGTTACTACACCCTGATTTAGTACTTAAAAAAACAAAGCCATAGTGACATGTGAAGGTGCGCCCTTTGTCACTTCTCTTCATCCATTTTATTAAATGAATAGTAAATTCACAATTCAGTGCGTTAGTTTCAAGAGGAGGGCTGGAAAACATCTACGGATAATGCTTAACCTGTGGCATGGTGGTTAGAATAGGGCATGTGTTGGGGACTAAGGAACTTTAAACCTGTCTCCATCTTCCTATGCAAGTGCTCTAGTTTTTGGTCTAAAATAAGGAAACCCCCCCCCATATCATTCATCTTCTAACCCCTGTTAGTCATGGCTTTTTTGCATGGCTGAAATTTTGGGACTTACCCATACTTAAGCATGTATGGTGTTGCTTGCCATCCAGAGAGCAGCCCTACTGAACATGCTTGTGTGCCCAGAGCTGAATTTCAGACTATACATTAGTGCCATTTGGCACATAAAGCACAATAGGATTCTGCCCTAGGAATCTCACAGGAGAAATATTAAGTCTTTATGTTATAATCTGTTGCATATGCCTAGGATATTATGCAATAAATAAAGGCTATATGTATTTATTGAATGTATATGCTATTCTTCTCAATAAAGCCTTAGAGTTGCTTACAATATGCTGAAAATTCCCTACAAAAAGAAGGAGGACTCCACAAATAGATTTTATCCTTCAGTGATAGCTATGTCAGCTTTCATTTTAAAACTGGAAATAGGGGGAATGCCTGGCATGGGGGAGTTGTCTACAGCATTGAATGGCAGAATGTTAAACGTCATGCAAGGCAATATGAGTTGAACATGGGGGCTGTTATTCTCTGTGGCATACTATGCTTATTTCTGTCAGATGTCTTTTACGTGTAGAAGCAAAATTAACTTCCATTCAATGCTTTTGATACTCCATGGAAGGAAAGTCACCTGCAAGAGTTTTGCATGCTTGTTCCTCAGGAATTCATGCTAGTAAGGGACAGGATCTTCACTTAGATGTTTCAGGAATTAAAAGACAGATTTGCTTTCAAAGAGCTATGCACATTTTGAAACATGCGTCTCATGCCCATCTCCAAAAGCACCTTCATTTTAGTGAAAGCACAAGTGATACATTTGTCACATAATTTCCCCAAAACCTTGTTTTCTTCTCAAATGGGTTTTCCTGTAGAAAGGCATGCTGTGGAACAATGACTTTGGGGATTAATAAACCATCCTAAATTTCTTCTTAATAAAAGAGTGTTCCAGGGTACAAGACATGGGAGCAGACTTACCAACAACTCCAGAGGCAGCATGTGAGGATCGGGAGGCAGCACCCGCGTGGCTCGTCAGCCGCCTGTTTATCAAGCTGTGGCCGGCCGATGGGGTTCTTTCCACCTCTCTCCCCTGGGACAAACCCATTCCCCACCAAACCCAGCAAAAAGCAGTGTGACACATGGCCAAGAGGCTCCCAGGACCCCAGGTAAGGCTTCTGTAACCAGCACAGGTGTTGGCTTCACCCCCTCTACACCATCCAGGACAATTTTCCCTGCACCAACCACATGCAGGGGCATGTGCAGCAGCAAAAACAGTGGCACAAATTTGTGCTGCTGCTAATTGGGCCGGATCCATGTGCTAATTAG
>NW_017729033.1:48725089-48728158 GCF_001723915.1 Gavialis gangeticus
AGGTAAGGCTGCTGTAACCAGCACAGGTGTTGGCTTCACCCCCTCTACACCATCCAGGACAATTTTCCCTGCACCAACCACATGCAGGGGCATGTGCAGCAGCAAAAACAGTGGCACAAATTTGTGCTGCTGCTAATTGGGCCGGATCCATGTGCTAATTAGCCCTTACTCATGACTAGAATCAGGTGTTTTTCTCTGATTCCCGGGATATGCAAAAAAAATTTGGATGAGTCACAGGGTAAACATGGTTTGGCTCCACTTCATGGAGGATGGGGTCACACTATTAAGCATCATCACAGACTGAGATAGGAAGGAGATAGAGGGATTCTGGGTGAACTGTTTGGGGCCTTGTTTGGTGATGTTTGCCAGACATTTAAGGCTGGTGAATAAACAGGTATAATTGGAAATGGGAAAAAAGGCAAACTTCATTTGTGGATGTGAAAGGAAGTTGAAATGTATTCAACATAGTGGCTCATCATGACTTGAAAAAAAGTCAGTGACCAGGTTGACTGAGTACAATAGGCAGTACTATACCTTATTCAGGCAAGCTGCAGTAACCTATCCCTGTGGTAAGTTCCAGTCAGCATGTTTCCCCAATATGGGCCATGTAAGACAAGGAGCTTTCTTTGTTTACCCCATGCTGTTTGGGGGAAAAAAACTTCATCTCATATTCAAGTAAATACCGTAAAGGAGCAGAAGGCTGAGAACTCTTTTTACTTAAGTAGAGATGTAGTGTAAATTCCAACACCCACAAAATTAGCAACATTGTTACCTCCTTCTCTTGACCATGATGGAAGATGCACAGAACTTTCTCATCTCCAAGGAATTATATTTGTAAACGAGTAAAAAACATTAATTTTCACATACTACACTTTGATTTTACCTATCAACTCACTTAATTTAGCTAATCACACTCCCAAATTCACATGCTTCTTAGGCATAACAAACACCTACATGTATCAAATTCCAATACATTTATCACCAAAATCCTATATTTAACATTCACTATATGGTAAACAAAGGAAAAAGATTTGTTAGAAAGCACTAAATAATATCATGACATTAAGATCCTGCATAAAAATCAAATGAATGTGAAAAAACAGTTTTGTGGATGAGGTAACTGTACTCCTTTTACCTTCTTTTTCATATCCCACTGGACTGAAATGATGTAATGTGTGGAACTTGATGTTGTTACCTCAACTTTGTTCTTTATTCCTTTTTCACTTATTACAATCTGAGACTGGAGAATTTTAAAAGAAACACACTTTTTGGTGATGTATGTCAGTAATAAGACTGCTAGAAGATTTTGAGCTGGGGGACTCCAAGACAATTTTGGCAGTCATCTGGAGCTTATTAATTCATGGGCAGCAAAAAAGAATGTGTTTGGATCCTTAAGGTGCATACAAACATTCTAAAAGCATGGAGAAATGGTCTAAGTTACATAGTTTACTCTGAGCAACCTAAGTTTAGATTGGCAGCAGCATGCATCTCTTCACCCATGGGGGTGTGGAGATGTGTACGCCACCAACACTCATGCGTACACAGAGGACAGTGGGCCTCTGTGTACACATCCCAACATATTCTATGGGCTCTTTAGGCTGCCAGAGACTGCCAAGCACAGTCAAGAGCCCAGACCACCTCTTGCTCATTGGAAACCATGACCCCAATCCTGGGGATTTCCCTTTCAGAGGGGCCCCTTCCTTTCACCCTACCCAGAGGCTTCTAGAAGAGACCCAGTAAACACCCCCTCTTGCACATGCATATGTTATCTGCACTCCACCATGGGACCCCATCATAAATGCCCAAGCCCACAGACCGAGAAGCCATGGCATATCCTGCTTACCACCCTGTATGCCAATCATGAGAGGCTGTGAGAAGCATCCATCTGAAGATGGCCTAGAAGATGGCAATGACGGCATGCACCTTCATTCCCATGAGCCAGCAGCTGAGTGTCCTATCCAGGGCCACACCCTACAGCCTCCAACATCCTGGACTGGGTCCATGACTTCCATGTTTCTGACAAGAACAAGCCCATCCAGGATACCACAGCCTCCAGGGTGCTCTTGCAACACCTCCACACTGCCAAGTGGCAGGTCTGAGCCCATGCCATTGATGACAACTGGTGGGAGTGGATTGTCCTGGGTGGTGGCTATAGATGTGCTTCCAAATGTGCCACGCCACTTTCATGGACATTGTTACTCAACTGGCCTCTGTAGCAGGACAGGCCCTGAGGGAACCTGTGTTGTCCCCTAGTGACCTACTTGATTCTATCCAATAGGGCTGTGCAAAATGTTGCAAGCCCTTTTATTTTGGAGGTGTTTTTGGCCCATTTCAGCACCTGAAAAACTGGATCTGAACCAAAATGGAAGGCTCTGAAACATCTCCAAAACTAAATGTTTAAATCAGAAACATTTTGGAAAATTTTGGAAAATTTCAGCATTTTAGAGCTGAGTTTGCAGGGAAACAAAAACTAAGAAGAGGAAGGGGGAAGAGGGGTGGAGTCTGGGAGGAGTCTGGCACAGCCCCACAGCCCTCCTGAGGGGCACAGGCCCCTGGATCTGCATGTGGAGCTGGGCCAGTAACCCAAGTCTGCTCAGTGTACCCTGTTCCAAGCACCAGGAGGACTGGCAGCACATTATCATTCACATGCTTTGTGCAATGTCCAGGAACTGGAGACACTTGGGCTGAGTGCTGTCAGGCTCAGAGCACTGCATGCTGTTTGGGACCTGGGGCAGCTCCAGCAGTCAGCTGGAGCCCAGCATGCCTCAACCCCAGCAGCCTCAGCTCTGGGACAGCACACAGTGCCCTGCTGAGCCACACTGCACCCATGCCATGGAGCAGCTGCCACACAGTTGCCAGGTGAGGGGGTGATCCCCACTATCCCTCACTTCCCCACACTGCATGGGGGGGCTCTGCCACAAGCCCTTAGAGGCCCCAATCACCAGTGAGTGCAGGGCTTTTTTTTTTTTTAAACTGCAGCAGTGATGATCGGGGCTTCTGGGTGCTCATGGCAGAGCCCCCTCCCCCATGCAACACAGGGCAGCAGGGATTATCCCCCCCACCTGGCAC
>NW_017729033.1:48733158-48739553 GCF_001723915.1 Gavialis gangeticus
TAACTGCAGCAGTGATGATCGGGGCTTCTGGGTGCTCATGGCAGAGCCCCCTCCCCCATGCAACACAGGGCAGCAGGGATTATCCCCCCCACCTGGCACCTGCATAGCAGCTGTCACATATCACAGGTGCAGTGTGCTCAGCAAGGCATCACACACTCTCCCAGAGCTGGGATCCGGAGCCCAGCAGCACTCAGCCTCAGTGTCCCCATCTCCCAGACAGCATGCAGACCATGCAGATGACAGCATGCTGCCACTGCCAGCTGGGGCAAGTGGCAATACCAGTCTTCCCGGTGCTCAGCATGAGATCGGCGAGCAGACTTGGGTGCTGGTAGAGGCAGCATGCTGTCCAGCAGTGGCAGCATGCTGTCATGCCACATGCAGATCTGATGGCCTGCACCCCCTAGGAGGAGTCTGACACTGCACCACAGCCCTCTGGGAGGGTGCAGGCCCCCAGATCATGGGTGGATAACAGAATGCTGGCACTGCTGACAAGTGATATGAGTTTTGTTTTGAAATGTTTGAGGTGCAGTGTCACAAAAAATTCTGCACCTATCTCCTTGAAACTTGGCATCCTTCATGCCCTCAGAATGGGTTACCATCCCTGTAGTTTTCATCTAAATCAGGCAAGAAATGACAAAGTTATAGGCAGTTTATGTAAAAGAGCTGTATGATTTCTCAGAGCTCCAGTATGTAACTTTAAATAGGCCTGTCAAAAGTCTCTGGGTTAGGGTCAGAGGGGAAAGAAATGTAACCTGGGTAGTACTCCAAGAGATACCACCCTCTCCAATTGAAGGGATCAGAGCAGGGGCACAAGTGCTGTGGGAGGTGTAGGGACCCTCCTCCCGCTATATATGAGAGCTAGATCACCAATGGGGACTTAACCATATACCTTTTAATGAGAGAACAGAACTGGGAATATAACCAATATAAACCAGAGGGTATAGAACACACTACAATGCCCTAAGGGGGCACGATTCAACAAAGGTTAGACACTTACAATCATAGACATATCCAGTTGACAAAAGACAGGGTTAACAAAATATAAAACACAAACAGAAGAACAAACAAGATTGTTTGGTGAAATAGAAAAGGCACAAAACACAAAATGTCAAATAACAAGGAATATAGGACTTAGGTATCTGGAGGGGGCTCCCAGTCAAAGCCGAAGGCCCCCACCCTCTGCCGAAAGCCCCCACCTTCTGCAGAAACCAGCATGCCAGTTGTTGCCAAGGTAGGTGCTCCTTGCTGTACAGGAGTCGTTGAAGTGCCTGCAGGTGGAAGGCAACCACCTTGTTCACAAGGGCAACCAAACTCTGGTGCCCCTCAGCTACAGTAGGTAAAGGACAGCTCATGGGAGCCCATCCCAGAAAAAATTGACCAGGAGGCACTGGAGTATCTCGAGCAGGTCCTCTGGCAGATTGAGTATGGTGCACCGGTGCCACAAAGTTGCTGACGCTAGGTTGTTCACGATGAGGATGCGTCCATGGTAGGAGAGGCTGGGTAGGCGCCAGTGCCACCTTTGTAGGCGTGCCTCCACTCCTTCTTTGAGGCCATCCCAGTTGCGCACCATGAAGGTTGATGGCCCTAGGAACACACGCAGGATCTTAAGGCCCTCGCGGCACCAGGTGAGGCCCACTGGCAAATCCAGGGAGGTCATGGTGATCCACTCACCAAGCAACAGGGTATCACTCTTGGCCCAGTTGATATTGGCCAAAGAGTTGCATTTGTAGGCTTGCTGGCAGGCTGGCAGGGCCTCCACATCTTCCTGGGTGTTAAGGAAGATGGTCACGTCATTGCCGCTGTGCATGCAGCAGTGGCTCAATGGCTAGGGCATAGAACATGCCCAAGAGGGGGAGCCCTGACGGATGCCTCTGCATGTGGGGAACGGGGCACAGAGCACCCCATTCATCTTGAGCAGGCTGGAAGTGTCCCGATACAAGACCTGGAGGGCCCCGGTGAAAAGGGGCCCAAATCCAAAGGTCACCAGGGTCTGAAAGAGATAGGTGTGGTCCACCCAATCAAAGGCTTTCTCCTGATCCAGAGAGATAAGGCCAACGTCTAGGCCAAAGAGTTCACTGGCTGTAAGTAGGTCACACAGCAGAAACAGGTTGTCTTGGATGGTTCTGCCCGGCACGCAGTAGCTCTGCTCAGGCCCAGTGATGGAGGCCATGACATTGTGGAGGCGGGTGGCCAGCACTTTGTCCAGAATATTGTAATCTGCGCACAGCAGGGAGACCAGCCACCAGTTCTTAATGCAGCCAAGGTCTCCTTTCTTGGGCAGCAGCATGAGCACTGCATGGCAGCAACTGATTGGCAAGACCTTGTTGGCAAGACTCTCCTGGAAAACACGCAGGAGACAGGGGCCAAGAAGAGGCCAGAAAGTCTTGTAGAACTCAGCAAGTAACCCATTGAGGCCTGGGGCTTTGCTGGAGGCGAGGCCAGCTGCAGCTGCTGCCAGCTCTGCCAGAGACAACTCCTGCTCAAGCTTGCTGGCCTCCAGGGCACCAAGGCATGGCAGCAGGCTCACATGAAGTTCCCGCATGGCCTCAGACAGCACGGGTCAGCTGCAAACAGGTCACGATAGAAGGCAACAGCATGCTCACATACTTCACCTGGGTCAGTGATTACCTGGCCCTCAGGGGTCTTGAGGTGATCTAAGACTTTGCTCGCTGCCTGCTGTCGCTCCAAGTTGAAGAAAAAGCAGGTTGGGGCACCTGTTTCAGCCAACTCTTGGCAGTGGGCACGGATCCTTGCTCCATGGGCCGCACTGTCCACCAAATCATGCAGGCACTTCCTACAGAATAGGAGGCTCTCGCGCAGCACTGCATCACTGCCAGCAGCCAGCAGGGCAGCCTCGAGCTCTACCACATCTTCCTCCAGCTTTCTGATATGGCAGTGCAATTAATTTGTGGCCAGCTGAGTGTACTGCTGGCAAAAAGCCCAGATCTGTACTTTGCCCACATCCCACCATAGCTTCCAGGAGGAGTAATTCAGTTTTGTGGCCTCCCAGCCCCACCAAAAGTTGGCAAAGCTGTCCCAGAAGTAAGAGTCTGGAAGCAGGCTGGCGTTGAAACACCAATAGGTCGCTCACACGCAGATTCTCCCCAGCAGGCTCAATTCACAGCAAGCCAGGCCATGATCTGACAGGCCCAAGGGAAAGATGTGACTGCTGTGTAGGAGTGGCAGGTGGTGCCTGGTGACATAAATGTGGTTGAGGTGGGCCATAGTGAAAACCCTGGCACTCATACTGGCCCAGGTGTACTGACATGCATCGGGGTGCAGGGCTCGCTAAACGTCAACGAGGCCTGCAGTCTCCAAGATGGACTGCATCTTGCTGGCTGAGGGCAGGTGAGGCTCAGGCCCTGTACGGTCAAGCGGGGTATCAATGGTACAGTTAAAGTCCCCACCTACAAGAAGCAGGTCATCATCCTCACTAACATCGTGCAAACGGGTGGCCTAGTTCTTGAACAAAGTGACCCTCTCCTGGCCATCAGTAGGTGCATAGATGTTGACGAGTAGCAGATGGCGTTGTGCTAGGGTGATGCAGACCATCAACAGGCAGCCGGGGACAATCTTCCGTGCCACTGCCATGTCATGCTGTAGTTGTCAGGATAGGAAAGTTGTGACCCCGGCACTAAAGTTGGTGCCATGACTCAAGAACAACTGGCCTTGCTGAGCAGCATGCCAAGCCAACTGGTTGAGCCTGTTGGAATGTGTCTCCTGGAGGAAGGTGACAGCCAGCCACTTCTGGCACAGGAGCTCCAGGACAGCCTCCCGTTTCACTGGATCTTGACAGCCATTGATGTTAAAAGTGCCAATGGTGGTGGCTTCCATTGGTGTGGCTACGGGAGAGGAAGAGTGAGGTAAGGTGTAGATAAAAGAGCAAGCCCCCAAGAGCACAGCAAAAAGCAGAGACAGGTCAAAAAAAGGCCTATCATGCCCTACTCTACTCCAGGGACCCTGCCAGGCCCCACTCATTTCTCACCCACTGTGCGAGCTTCTCCAGATGATAAGCCGTCTGCCTAGTGCCTAGATCTTGCTGCATAAGTTTGGCCGCAGCCCTTGCAGCCTTGATAAAAACTTTAGGGTCTGCGCACCATTGGGTGATGTGCCTCCCTATATTCTTCTGTCCTTTTGTCTGTTTTAAAAAGGTCAGGATCCCCCCATAGTCAGGACTGACCCGGGGGGGGTCTTCCAACATGGGCTGCACATTTCCAACAGATGAGCAGTGAGGCTGCACACTAGTTGGGAGATCAGCATCTACACCCTCAATATCTAAACCCATCAACCTTCTCTGATCATCTAGGTCAAGGTCTGGCTCTTGAAGAGCAATCCCCGCCTTCTTGCGGGGGGAGAGGTCATCCCGCTCTCGAGGCCACTTGCGACACTCAGAAAGCTGGATTTCCATCTCACTAGCCTTCTCATCTAATTCAGCAACCTGGGATGTGACCAAGAGGTCAGCAGACTCCTCTGGTGCCCCCTGGGTCAGACCTCCAGAAGACAGACATTGTGCATATGTCTTTCTGCCACCTGTCTCTGAGAGCTGGGAGATAGGTGAGGGGTTAATGAACCCTGCCTTTGCCTCCCCCACCTCCAAGCTGTCCTCATTCCTGGTCAACAGGGTCATTTACATGACAGCTGGAGCAGGGCCAGGCTCTCCAGCAGGGGCCTCCCCAGCACCAACTGAGGAAGGTCTCAGTGGGGGTGGGGAGTCCTGAGTGGTCCCTTTTGCTTTCCTCTCTTTGTTCTTCTTTTTCTACTGTGTGGCAGATGGCCCACCCTTCATAGAGGATAGGCCAGACTGCTTCTGGCCTGCCTCCGCAGGGCCAGCCACCTCAGACAAAGCTGTGGTGGAGGGCAACTTGCAGGAGGCCTGAGCCCCATCATCCGACGGGGCCTTGGTGCCACAATTGCTGACCATCCCAGCCTCAATCAGGGAGGTCAGGGCAGGCAGGGGGGAAGTGGAGGCATCAGACTCTCCACCTGGTGGCGTCTCTGTACTGGTGGGGGTGGGCACCGTAGGTGGAATGAGTGGGGGGGAGGGTTGGAGTCTAATCCCAGCCCCTCCGCCGGATGGCATCCTCACATCAGAGACTCCAGCCCCCTCAGATGGAACGGGGGTAGAAGGAGGTCAGGAAAATCTCCCTGCCTCACTGGGTGGGGCCTGCTTCCCAGAAGTGGATGGGCCATCTGTTGGCTCCGCTGTAGTCGCCGATGTTTAGGCCAATCTCCCCCATGGGCACTGCGCTGCTAGGTGGGAAGAGCTACCACACTGAAGCCATGTGGTCTCCCCAAAAGAAAAATAGATAACAAACCTCTGCCCATTGAACATGAGTCTCAAGGACTGAGGCAGAGACTGTGGGCCCTCCCTGAGAAGCATGAAAACCTGCCTTCAAAAAGACAGAACATGCCTCAGTTTGGGGTTTTTACTCCCTATGGTCAATCGGCGAAAGGGACTCGTAAGACCCCCATAGGGCTAACCCCATAGAGCTCCTGATCGGTGACATGTGGGGGCACATTAGAAATCACCACCCTCACTGCTGGGGTGTCTAGGGGCATGACAAAATAATGTGCGCCCGCAATGTCCAGGCCCTCTGTGCACACCCTGTTAACTAGGGTGGAATCACTCAGATAAATCATTGGGACAGTGTTGACATGACCTGCATAATGTATGTTATGCTGTCCCAGAAGGCTAGCAAGGGCATCCATGCAGACCTCAACCCCGACAAAGAGAGGGGTGTGAACCTTCAAACCATGGGTAATGGGGAGGTTCTGGGAGGCATCCTCATGCCAGCTGCTGGTGTAGGAGCAGCCATTCCTGTTAGAACAGGGTTAATTTCCAGCTATAACTAAGCAAAGACAACAAAAAAAGTTTATACTAACTAAAAAGATAAGTGCCTGGGAATGCAGCCACAAAACTCTAGATGGGAGGGGGAAAAGGGGTGGAGGGAAAAAATCGGCTGGGGATTGAAACAGAGAAAAAAAAAGAAAACAAAGGGGTGGGAGAAGAAGGGGTAATTAAGAGCACCCCTCGGAAGGCAAGCTAATGGAAAAGGTAACTCCCTGCTACAAGTAAACAGAAAAGAAAAAGAGAAAGAAAAGACACAGTAAGAAAGAAAGCTATAAAGACAAAGAAACCGGAAGTACAGGGGCATGGGACAAAGAGGAGAGAAAAGAGGGAAAAAAAACTACAAAAATGCAAGAAAAGAATCAGAAAGTGAGATAAACAGAGGCTAGAAACCTTTAGACAGGTGGGAGTCAGAAAAGAAAAGAGATAGGAAGTTGGAGAGTCTTACGCTCAGGATTGCCCCACGCAGCTTCAAGTGAGCCTGGTCCGGTGAGTCCAAAGCAGAAGGAAAGACTTTGACTTTTTAAGTACTTTATTCAGGGGTTCA
>NW_017729033.1:48739564-48746096 GCF_001723915.1 Gavialis gangeticus
CCGGTGCATCCAAAGCGGAAGGAAGGAAGGAAGGAAAACATTGATGTCTAGGTCTCAGTAGTGGGTTACTATAGAATTAGCTATAGTGCAGATATTTCATTTAGGGGTACACTGATAAAGATTTCTGGGGCTGATACCAATGGCTGATTATCAATGAGCTACATAGGCCAATACCAATCTGATTGCAAATATGCAGCGTGGAAGCTTGCAGACCAGTGTCCAGTTAATAAGTCTGTTGTGGGGAGGGGGAGGGGGAGGGAAAAGGCATGGGGGGTGGAGATCAAGGTCCCTGTGGTAAGGGAGGAAGTGGGGATGAAGCAGGCACTGCCCAGCTAGGGTGGGGCATGGGACAGAACCATTAGTGGCTCCTCTCAGTGATACAAGGGGGGTGGCTCCCACTGCTGTGCACACCCTCAGGGATGGCATGGGAGGTGAATTCCCCCCAGATCTGTGTGGGGTGAGGGTCAGCGGCCACTGCAGGCTGGGGCTGGGGGCTGCATTGGGCTCTTCCTGGTGGGGGGGTTGGGCCAGGTCCGTGCTCAGGCCAGGCAACAGTGGCAGCTCTGGGAGGGTGGTCTACCACCCCATAGCCCCTGCTCCCCTGCCACTGCCACTGCTCTGCTGAACCACAGCCTCAGTCCAGCTACCTGCCAGGAAGAAGCCGGCATAGCTCCTGGCACTGAGCCTGCAGTAGGCAGCCTACCCTCACCCCATGCACAGATCTGGGTGGCACACCCCCCCATGCCTCCCCTGAGGATGTGCGCAGTGGGGGGAGACACCCCCCCACCCTGTGGCCCCTGGAAGAGCTGCTCATGGCTCTGTCCTGCACCCTGCCCCAGCTGGGCAATCCCTGCCTCAGCCTCACTCTCCTCACTGAAGGACCCTTGATCCATCCCATGACACCTTTTCCCCCCACCCCCGCCCCTTCCCCTACAACAGACTTACCAGCTGGATGCTGCTTTCCAAGTTACCAGACTGGCCATGCACACAACATTTATCAGTGACATTGTTGGCCACATCAGCCAAAAAAAGCCAATTGGCAATAATGTCGATTTTCTTTTATCAGTGCTGATACGATATGGACCAATGTATCGGTGCACCTCTAACTTCAATATCAGAGAAGTGGTTTTATATGACCTACACTCTAAGTTTATAGGTATATTTCTACTACTCAAATGGACCCGGATAGGTACTGAACAAAATCGTCACATGAAAACTGTATGGCAAAACGGGTTATTCCTCCTCCCCTCACCCCCGTTTCTCTATTAAAAATATTGTGTGTACTTTACTTTTTCTCTTCAAATCACAACATTACACAGATATTTATATATACAAATAAGAGCATCACATAAAAGGACAGAACTAAATATTTTACCTGGAAAAAGGATTTTTAATTTTGTTGTAACATTACTCATGTGCTGCTTTGGTTAATATATAACCATATCTCCTGAATCAAACTTCTTATTGTTATTTTATTATTACAGGCATTCATACAGCCCCATCACTTTCATTTCTGGGTATCTTTTACTATTCAAAAAGAAATACAGAGATTAATGCAATTTCCCACATAAATCAATGGAAAATTTCCCATTGACTTGAGGTTTCAGTCTTAAAGTATAAAGTGAAATGTCTCTTGATTTTAGTAGGAACAGGATCTAGCTCTTAATGATCTAACATGTATTAGTTAGCTTTCTGACTCCCAACACATATGCAGTCATTGCTTTAAAAGGGTGAGGGGAAAAAAACCAAAAAACCAACACCTCCCAGCCTTACTACAAATCGCATCTATTCCAGAATCCATAGTTAGTGAAAAGTGTTGACAATGAGAGTGATTTTGTAATACATTCAAATATATGCAACCAGGTTTCACGTATTTCTGTCAAGAAAAGCATGTCCTGTCACTAGTTCCTGTGAGCTTTACCCATGAATAGCTTAAGTGTGCCTGATAAATGCAGATGGTGTGGCAATCAGAAAGAGATGTGGTCTCTTAGGTAACTTGGTCAGTCTGTTTGGAACCCTATGAACAGTAGCTAGCTTCTTGAAATTCATTGGAAAGAGGAATGTGCAATACAAATTGTAGAAAACAAGAATAATATTCTCCAATGTATTTGCTTCACTCAGGAGAGAGATGCATTCTGCACTGGGTAAAGACTCCAAAGTTAGCCCCAGGTAGAATATTTCATTATTGGAAAGTAGCAAAGAAATGGATAATTACAGTGAGGTCCACTACTGAGAGGACCTGCACAGCTAGATTCCTGAACAGCAAGCACTGAATTCTATTAAGATTCAACAAATGCCAAGATTAATATAATTGGAAACAAACATGCTGCTTAGATGTTAAGCAGGCAGAAGACCTCAGCTAAGGTTAAGAGCAGGTGAGAGAAACCTTTTCCCCCTGGCACAAAAAGACAGTGGTCAGGTGGCCAAGGGGTCTTTCATGGAAGAGAACTGGCTCTTCCACAAAAATATGGATCTGTCTTTCCTCATGTCAGCTTGAGCAGCTGTATGCTTCTCCCCACCCTCCACAGACCAGGGTCAGCTTGCTTTGTGGAAGGTGCAGAGGCATCCCCCTGTTGCTCAATGCTTTCTGGGACCACCAGTATTAGTCAATCTGCTGGTACCTCCTGCACCCTTCACACACCAGGATGACCCCTGGAAAGTGTGGAAGGCATTTCCCTATGACCATTAGGACTGCACTAGAATTGAATGCCCATGTCTAAAAGGTTCATCAGCTACCCAAATTCTTACCTGTTATGATGTTCTCATTCTCTTCTAGACTAAATTTATTCCCAGTAGCTTTCCCCCATGTCTTAGGCACTGCTAGAAAGAGGGAGAATATGGGGTAGAACTGTCTTAAGAGGAGAGACTGGGCTCACTAGGTCTGCCAAAGCAATCCAAACTCTCCATGATCCACTCCATCAGGAGAAACTGCAGACAGTTGTCACGGTCAATGGAATGGACAAAGCTGATTGGAGAGAGAGCATTAACAAAATATAAGAAAGAAACAGTGATTGATTTATTCAGTCCTGTTTTTGGAGAGCAGAAGGGAAGTGGTGGGGGGGAAGGAGTGGTCAAGTTTTCCAGTAATATCATGAAAAATTTGCACCTAACCTTGTCTAAAAAAAGGTGGTGATGTCATAGCTTTCCCTTCTGATGTGGTGAAACATTGCTTGGACATAGTTTATTATAGAAGAGTATAATTTTGTGAACAAGTTGTACCATTTAATTCCTTATGTGGGTACTTCAAGCCTGTTGAACTTAAATACTCAGTCCTAGTTACTATGGCAGTATGTGATAAAGAAAGCCAAAAGATAACTATACTTAGACTTTCTTTTATGAGAAAGTTTTCATTGCTTTTAACCTTGAGAACTGAAGAAAGCATGTGCATTCATAGTGGAGATCCCATTGTCTGGCTGAGTCATTTTGAAAGTCCAGAAAAAGACAGTGGAACAAAAGCACAATCAGAAATGTAATAGAAATGATGTAATCATAGGTGAGACAACAAGAGCAAATCCTGGTCACCTTTTACATTTAAATGTCCTGTTGGTACTCACTTAAGTCTAATTATATCACTAAGACTAGTGTGAGTAAGCGAAGTTGGATAGAAATCTTACTATTCCAATACTGCTACTCAAATAGATTATACAGGTTCTAAGGAAAAACACACGCAAATACAACTCAAATGATATCTTGCTTCTCAGAGACTAGAATGTAGGCAATATCATTGATCTAGTGGAAATAAAGAGTGCATTGTGTCTTTTTTCTTTTCCTTAATAAATAAACTTCTCATAACTTTCAATAAGTTACCCCAAACAGTTTGATTTGGTTATAAAGGCATGTTTTCAGTGGAAAACATAATTTTTTTCTGCATCAATTTAGCATTATAAATTAAATCAATATCAAACTAATTAAGGCTTTTACAGTTTTAGAAACATTACTTATCAACATGTCCTTGAGTAATGAACTATAAATAAGAAGCCTGGAGGTGAACACCAGGTTTGCCTGCATCTATTAAAATTCATTCAGAACATAGCCCATAGATTGTTAACCAGTCTGTTTACTATTTTCTTTCTGTGGCTGTTTCTAGTGTTTTTCATCTGATTTCCCTTCATTGTTCTGCAGCAGCCATGTGAACACAATGAGTGTTAGGTATAAACCCAAGCAAAATAAAATAGAAGATGAAAAACCAAGGACAAGTACTCCATGTTTTGGAGGAAAGACTTTTTGGCCCCAAAATAATCAAACTAATTCAGGCCTTTACAGTTCTGTATTTACATATCGAAGATGGTGGGCTAAGTTTTGTTCCTTTTTTGTGGTACAAGCTTCCTACATGATGTTCAGTAAGTAATCTGACCTATTTGTGCCTGCCTTTCCCTATCTATAAATTTGTGATAACACTTATGTACCTCACAGAAGTGTTATTAAGATTAATTAGACTCCTCAGAAGAAAGGTACTGCTGAAGTGTAAAGTATTATCTATGTACAGCAGAGAAATACCTTTTTTCTCCAAGTAATGCAGACTGTTAATTATCTGCAAAACTATGCTTGACAAACATTTGATCTGAAACTTTGTAGATAAGGTTATGTTGGGTTTTATTTTTTCCCCAGCTCCTTTTTTCTTTTCTTCTTCCTCTCACATACTGTAAAGCACAGCAATTTCTAATGCTAACCTTGTATTTTTTGCATAACTTTAAATTAACTTTTAATTAGATTAGATATTGACCTCATGTCTACTCTCTACCTTAATAATCTTTGCATGTAATCTGTTAAACATTCATAAATTTCATGTAGGTGATTCAACACAGATTAATTTAAAGAGTTCTATGAATGGGGTGATGAAAGTTCAAATGTGTGTAGTGCAGTTAATTACCAAATTATGCTGAGTGTTAAGACAAGTTCCTTGGTGAAAGCAAAGAAAAGTAACTAGATTGGAAAGCATTAAACAGCAAGTGAATATGTGGTTTATTTTGGTACCCAGAATATTTAGGTCTCCTTATTTAGCCTTATTTTTTTAAATGTGATAGTGTCTTAATTTTTTTAAGTGATTAGTGAATTTTGTGTGCCTTAATATATGGTGCCCAATTCATGATGTCTTGAAGAGGCCTGAGTTTTACAAAGTTCTTAAATCTTTATCTCAGTAAAACAGAACTTTGGGGGAGCTGAGGGGGTGGTCTATGTATTTCTTTAAAATAACTGAGGAGCCTATTCCTTTTCACAGTAAAATAAAGTAAGGTTGATATTGAAGGATGAGTTGTAGCAAGACTAAAAATGAAGCAAGTTATATTCATAAACATTAAATCTGTCTTTTAATGAGATATATATATATAACTCATTAAATGACAGATTTAATATATATATAGTATCAATCTCATGTCCCAAATATAATTTAATCAAATATCTGTACTGGAAATCTACAGAATCATGATAGATAGTATGCGGAAGTTAGCAATTGTTTTCTTTTGTAACCAGGTTGGGTTTTTTTTCCTTTTAATCTTCCCCTGAACCTAATTCAGCAAGTTATTTAAGCAGCCCCCAAAGTTTAATTACATAGGACATTTATACACATGCTGTGGGAGTCGGGGTGCTGTGTTCTAATTAAAGCGCCTAGAACATCTTGTGTATCAACATCTGTGTGCTTCAAAATGGCAGTGAGGGAGCTCTATCTAAAGTTCATTGAATATTAAATGAGCTTTAGATAAAGTGCCCCTGCTGCCATTTTGAAGCAAAGGGACGCTGATACACAAGAGGCTGCTGGAGTGCAGTAATTGCCATGCTCCAGATACCTCAATTAATTGAGTCTGCTCTGATGCGCTGGAATACCAGCATATCAGAGCAGCCTCCCTGCTTGTGTACAGGCACCTGTAAATTGTCTCCTTTAAGCCAGTGGGACCACTCAGATGCTAAAGTACATTGTTAAATTATTATCTCTGACTAGTAAGTTATAAACAGGCCACATTTGCATGTGCCCATCCACCAGGCCCTGTAAAGTAGAACTCCATATATTAAAGAGGATGTATTTTAAGGGTGTGTGAAGCTTTGGGTGCCGATTTGATTTGGAGGAGATTCGGCTCTATTCGGTGGCCGAATCCCCAAACCCAAATTGCATCAAAGAACCAATTAAAAGGTCTAAATCAACTTGAAGCTCCCTGAATCAATTCAGAAAAGATTTGGAGAACTTTGGTGATTTGGGCAGTCCCCACCCACTGCAGCAGAGAGTTGGACCCGGACTCTGATCTGGTAAGTAGGGGCCGGGGGAAGCGGGGATGGAGGAGGGGGGAGGGGACCATGGGAGGTCCCCCTCTAAGCCCATCCCCTGCCTGCTCCCTCATCCCCCCCAACCTCTGCCCACTCCCCCAGGCCCCCCTCACCCATGGCTGCCTGGCATGGCCCCAGCTCCTGGCCCTTTACAAAAAAAACCCTACTCACCGGGTGCTGTTCAGTGGGGGGGTGATCCCTGCTGCCCCCTGCTGCCCCCACTGCCCCATGCCACATGAGTTCTGCCATAAGAACCTTAACCCCACCCACTGCCCCA
>NW_017729033.1:48746223-48748773 GCF_001723915.1 Gavialis gangeticus
GCTGCCCCACCCACCCCAGCTCCTGGCCCTTTAAGAACCCCCCCCGCCAGACTCCACCATGTGGCGTGGTGCAGCAGTGATCACCCCGCAACAGACAGGAGCCGGTGAGCGGGATGGTTTTTTGTTTATTTTTAAGGGCTGGATCTGAGCTGGGTGGAGTGGGCAGGGGTTGGGGGGTTTGTGGCAGAGCTCCCCACATGGCGTGGGGCAGTGGGAGGCATGGGGGATTGCCCCTCCCCCCATCTGGCAGCAGCCAGTGGGTAGGGACTTTTTTTTTTCAAGGAACCGGGAGCTGGGGCAGGCAGGACAGCCAATGAGAGCAGGCAGGGGATAGGGCCTGTGTGATTCAGAGGTTTGGCTGACTTGGTGGAAGCCAAATCTCCAAATCAGAATCAGCTGAATCGATTCAGGACAGTGATTTGAATCACCAAATCAAATCACTGTCCCTCAAATTGACCAAATCCAAATCCAAAGCAAATACTTGCCACTTCACACAGGCCTAATGTATATCACTTGCATAGGCTCCCAGCATTTCTGTGTCACCATGTTTACAGAAAATGAATGCTGGTTCTTCAACAAAGCTAGCCGCTATGGCTGCAGGAGAAGATGCAAAATCTGCCTCATTACTTGCTTTGTTTGGAGGGTGAGGGTGTATATTGGATAGGAAACAGCTACACAATTATCATTTTACTTACATGCCTGCTTTAAAGAATAAATACCGAGATCATAGAGGAATTGTTTATCAAATCCAAGTGTACATGTATAAATTTGAGGAAGCAAGCTTACTAGTGGAAAACTATCCATTAAATAATTCTATTAGGCTAGGGTATTTCTTCATTTTAGTTATTTTTTCATGTATGAAAGTGTAACAATACATACTTTAAACAACTGAACACTGTAAAGCCATTCTTCCTTTAGGCATAGGGAAACATAAAAAGTAGAATAAATACTTCCAACAATACTTTAAATTCATACCTGAAGGAATTATTATCCATTATATTATATAATATAATGAAAGAATGAAGAAAAGCTTTTCAGAGGCTGTACACATTCTGCTGCTTCTTTTAAACAAGAATTGTGCCCCCAAATTAATACTGGGGCTTTTCATAATCCATTCAAAGATGTTCTAACAGTAATGCATTGTATATGGAAGCTGCTTTTGTGGGAAAGCTCCTAATATAATCCTCATGATAGTACTTTTTGTACATTTTTTCTCCTGAGCCTCTAAAATATCATTCCATTGTAGGTCAGACCTGGGAACAAAGTTTTGAAAGTGAGCTTTGTGACTTCTGAAAAATATAAAAAATATAAAAGTTGGCAAACAAATATAGATAGGTTTTTGTTTGTTTATTTATTTGAACCAATTAACAAAGTCTTACTCTGCTAACGTAACTCCTACATTTCTCAGGACACTGCATAGATATAAATCTAATAATACAGGAGACTTTAGATAATTTATGACTGGAACAAAACCCTTTCTCCTTGTGAAAATGAGAAAGACTTACTACAGGTACAATCAAGCAGGATGCCCTGGAAATCTTTAACTGGGCTAAGATGACTGAGGTGAGCACTTGAGGGATCTTTTTTTTTCTTTGCATCTGCTGAAATATGCTGTTAGACTACAAAGTTCAGTGTCAGAAATAAATATTAGTCAAAACAAAGGAGAATGTTCTCTCATGAAAGGATTTCCTTCCACTTTTGCTTAAGGACTACATCATGACTTAAATTTATATACAGTTTTTCTCATCTCATTTCCCAATAGATGAGTCTGAAGACTGGCATAGTCTCTCACGTGGAATGAGGGTAGGTTTGTACTGTAGTTTGTATCAATGAAAACAAGACTGGATACCTATACAAGAATAGTCTGTACAGACAACTCTGCACTGGGAGGGGGATGCGCAAAATAATCGTACCTTTGTGGGATTCATCAAAAGGTACTGAGTCATATTTTTCAGAGCAAGCACTGTTTTTCTCATTCATGTGGCTGTGCATTCAGTATACATACATATACTGTACTTCTGTCCCTGTTTGTGACTCTACTTCATATACAGAAGAAAATAGTGTCATTGTTATTTTTCCCAATCAAAAATACAGATTTTTTTCAGAGCAGTATTTATTTTACTGAATGCTGAAGAGTCCTTCTTACACAGAATAAGCATAGGAAATTACAGAAAATAGAATGCATCCAACATTACTAAGAAATCAGACATAAGAGAATTATTGTCCATAACTTGCTAATATAACATGAAAATGAAAAAAAGCTTTCCATTGACCTTACACATCCTGCTCCTTCTTTTAAACAAAAAATTATCCCCTCATGTTAATACCAAATATTGCCATAATGCAGTCAAAGGTGATGCTTTGTGTAAAGAAGACTCTTTTTGGACATCGTTTGTAGTGATCACCATAACCATACCATATGATCACCATACCATACATACAGGTTAGGGAACTCCCCTCTTGTCAGCACGGAGGCAGAAAAGGATCTTGGAGTCATCATTGACTCCAAGATGAACATGGGTCGGCAGTGTGGGGAGGCAGTTAGGAAGG
>NW_017729033.1:48749072-48752345 GCF_001723915.1 Gavialis gangeticus
CCTGCGGCCAGGACCAGGTCCAACAGGGCACCTCCTCTGGTGGGACTGTGCACCTCCTGAATCAAGTGGAGGTCCTGCATCTCAGCCAGAAACCTCCTGGAGCGGTCCGTCCCGGCTGACTGCTCCTCCCAGCAGATGTCTGGGTAATTAAAATCGCCCATGACAACTATATCCCTTGATTTTAGTGCCTCTGCAAGCTGGCCTGAAAATTCCCTGTCCAGCTCCTCCTCTTGGTTGTTCAGCTTCCAAAAGAGAAGGCTGAGGGGGGATCTAGTGGCCTGTTATAAACTAGTCAGGGCGGATCAGCAGGCACTGGGGGAGTCACTGTTCCCCCGAGCACTGCCAGGAGTGACCAGGAATAAAGTTCACAAGCTGTCAGAGGGTAGGTTTAGGTTAGACATCAGGAGGCGCTATTTCATGGTCAGGGAGGCTAGGGTCTGGAACCAACTTCCAAGGCAGGTGGTTCAGGCTCCTACCCTGGGGGTTTTTAAGAAGAGGTTAGATGAACAGCTTGCTGGGGTCGTTTGACCCCAGTACTCTTTCCTGCCATGGCAGGGGGTTGGACTAGATGATCTTCTCAGGTCCCTTCCGACCCTAGAAACTATGAAACTATGAAACTATGAAACCAGATTCAATAAACACAGGCATACGTGAATAAGAAGAACTAAAAACAAACTATTTGTGGAATAGTAGGAAGCCTACATAGTCTCTTGGTCTTTCTCTAAATGACCTGGAGGATCATCTCTCAACTTCCATAGTCTTCCAAGTAAGGGAGTGTCTCCAAATTACAACTTCTTTGTCTATATCTTCCCTCTTAACAAAAAGCACAAAAATCAATGTAAAAATCAATTCACTCCCATCTATAGTCATATTCTGGTAAAATATTAACCTGAGGGCCAATGTACAATTTAAAAAAACTTTTGCTCCTGGCACTTTCACTTGCAAAATCCAGTCCTTCTCATTGATTTTGCTTGATTCTACCATATCTATATCTATATCTATATCTACAGAAGCCTTCCAGTGTTTGTTCAGCTAGGTGCACTCATGTTTTGTGTGCTTGGGATCTGGAGCACCTAGCAAAATGGCTCTTCTTGCTACAGTTAAAAGGTATCTTTCCAAATATATGTTTGGGGCCATTTTACCTTCTGCACCTGCTGCATGTCTGTCTGTGAGCTCTTAAAGGGCTCCTAACCAATGGAAAATCTCACCCAGTTAAGTGGCTTTTTCTGGCTACATTCTTTCATGGATAACTCTTTTGGGTGTATTCAGCTCTTCAGCCTATGCTTTCACAGTTTCTGCTATTCTGCACATTTGAATAGTCTTTTCTAAAGACAAATTGCCCTCACACAGTGGTCTTTCTTGTAATGCAGTGTCTGCAATTGGACAGATAATCCTAGCTCTAATCAGATAATCTGTCAGGTTCCCAAAAGCACATTTCTTACTCCATCCCTAGTTCAGTAACATACTGATCTATACTTTCTCCTGTTGTTTCACTTCACATAAAATCAGCATCTTGCAAGTCTTGTTCTTTTTTTTCACATTCTGTACTTTTCAGATGTGGATGATATTTTACCTATCAACCATTTTTGAAGGTAAATATCTTATAAACAGCCAGGGCCTCCTCCCCCACAAAATGCAAGATTGACAATTACATTGTCATTTTTCTGTTCTGAATCTGTGGCTGCTACTTACCACTCAGATCTTTCTCTGAATGCCCTTCAATTCTTTGTTATTTTGCCCAATATCAGAAGAGGAGGTGGAGGCTACAAAATTTACATGACCAATTTTCATTAGCCAATAACTAGGCACATCTACACATGCATTTGGTCAAGATAAGTTTACTCATGAGTATATGCTCCTAGGCAGGCATCTACACATGTAGGGACGTGGGAGTAGATTTACTGCGCCTACCAGCAAATTGCTCCCACTTCCCACATCCCTGAAATGGGCCCTTGCTGCCACAGGGTGGAAGTTAAAGGTTTCCTGGGTGCTAGCCCAGGGCCTAACAGGGAGCACTGGGCCAGGAGATAACTGTCTCCTGGCCAGGAATGGGACACTGCTCCCTGCCCACAAGGTGGCTGCCTGTTACTGGGGCAGGGTCAATATACCCCTGCCCCTGCAGCAGGGAGATCCCAGCTCCAGCTCCCCAATCAGGGCAGGGGAATTGGAATGAGCTGCAGGGGAGGGGCAGATCCCAGCCCCCTGTCCCATCCACCAGTGGGTGGGACAGGGGGCTGGGACCTGCCCCACCCTCATAGCTCTCTCTAAGTGCTGTGCCTTAATTGCCTGATTGGGGTAGGGTTTGGGACCTGTCCCTGATTGGGACAGTTCCCAGCTCCCAGTCCACAATCATGGGGGAAGAGACTGGGGACCTAGTTGCCCACCCAGCTCTACTTGTACTCTGCAGAGCTGGGAGAGGGACAAGCTCCCCAGCCTCATCCCTACTCAGTTCTGTGATCACACAGCTGGTCAGTGAACAGGCTTCCCAGCCCCCACCAGCAGGGAACTCTCTTATGTCCCAGAGCCAGCTCCATGATCACAGGGCAGGTGCTGGGAGAATCTTGTCTCCCAGTACCACCTCCACAGCCATGGGGCCAGCACTGGGAGATCCACATCTTCCAGCCTGAACTGTACAGTTGTGGGGCTTGGGCTGGAAGATAAGGATCTGCCAGCCCCACTGTCCCAGAACTGGTGTTGAGAGATAAAGGTCTCCCAGCCTCCAACTACTTGATTATAATGATGGACCTTCTAACCCCCCACTCCCTGATCATAATAAGGACCTTTCAGCCCCTGCTCCCCAATCACAATCTCAGAGCAGGATGCTTGGAGCTCCCTGCTTCTGGGTCATCAGCAGAGCCCATCCCAGCAGCAGGCAGCCTCTGGGGGCAAGGAACAATCTCCTGTCCCCTGGTGGACAGCTGACCAGAAGCAGATTTGCCTTCGGTCAGGTGCCACATTAGCTGCATTGTTCCACTTGCTCTCAGGTTCCAACTTCTTCTTCAGTTTGGATCTTAAATTCTTTCAGTTTCTTTTTCATTTGCCACTCTTTACACTATGTAGTGTTCACCAGATTTAGAAAATGCAGGCATATGTGAATGAGAAGAACTAGCAAAAATATACATATAGAAATTCTTGTATCTATTACTTCTCATGAGTTTCTATGGAACTGCTGTAGCCTGGAACTCATTTGATAGTAAAGATTTCTAAATGATCCCTAAAGTTTCTAAAACTTAGATAGTGTAGGAAACAAATCAGCATCCCTCCCCACCACCC
>NW_017729033.1:48752476-48754508 GCF_001723915.1 Gavialis gangeticus
CACCACCCCCCACCACCACCCACAAGACCATTTTCCCAAACATTACAGTGCTAATGGAGCTGCCTCATGTCAAAAAAGCAATTTGGGGTTTTTTTTGCTTTTTCCCTACTGTTGCCCCGAGAGGTTTCACAGTGACTGTCTTACTGCTTAGGGGTAGCTTTATAGGTTTGTATTTGGAAGAAATAAACAAATGGAAAAACCTACCTGGATAGCTTTGTATTTTTCTAGAATGTCACCAAAGTGTAATTGCTACTTGATAACATGAAAAAGACCCATTAGAGTTGTTTGTTTGTGAAAAAACATAAAGCCTTGGAAATTTTGTACTGACAAGTGACATTTTCAGATAGTTCTGAGCAAATGGAAAGAAGAGTTTGAGTAGAAATTGCTCAGGTTGCCTAAGGTCAGTAAGTAACAAGCATCAATGATACACTAGTTTCAGTTTTGGTTTCCTCATTATGCAATGGCTCAGCTTTGACATACTCTGAGTTGCAATCTTGTTCTTGTAAATATGTAAGGCAGGTTTGAATGCTATCTTGATGTGGGATAGTGGTATATAGGCTGGTAACGTCCATGATGGCTAGAAGGTTGTTGCTGGGAAACTGGTCTATGTTTTCAAGTTTTCATAAAAAATCTGTCGTGTCTTCGACAAGTTCTATAGTTTTTCTTAGTTTTCCCTAAGATCTAACCATCAAATAGTAATAAAACCAGTGGCTAAAGGAGGAACTATAGTTATCCTTAACCATGAAGACTACATAGAAGAAGCCAACAGACAACTCTCTGAACTACAAGAAAAACGGCAGAACTTAATTCCCCCTCTACCCAAGCCACAGACTTTTTACATTCCCCCTAAAATCCACAAACAAAGAAACCTTGGCAGACCTATCATATTCAACCATGGAACCCTAACTGAGGAAATATCAGGTTTCATCAACTCGATCCTAAAACCTCTCATCACCCAAAGAACAAGTTTTGTCCAAGACATAATAGATTTTCCACAAAAACTTAAAAACAGAAACCACCTTCACAGCAACACCCTCCTAGCCACCTTGGATGTTACCAGCCTATATACCATTATCCTACACCAGGATAGCATTCAAGCCTGACTTACATGTCTACAAGAACAAAACTGCAACCCAGAGTACAGACCCAAAGATATTATTGAACTTATATACTTCATCCTCACACACAACAACTTCACTTTCAATAACCAACAGTTCCTCCAGATTATGAGCACAGCTATGGGGACCAAAATGGCCCGACAGTATGCCAACCTTTTCATAAGCCACCTGGATGAAAAAATCCTCAAGACTGCACAATCAAACCCTTGCTATATTTAAGATATACCAATGACATCTTCATCATTTGGACTGAAAAACTGCAATTTGATTTATTTTCACTTGAAATTCAACATGTAACACCCCTCCATCAGACTATCTCTGGAATACTCCAACACCAACATTAACTTTTTGGATATGATGGTTACTATACACAATGGTACAATACAGACCATGATATACAAGAAACTTATGGATCAACATGCATATCTGCACAGAACAAGCAATCACCCTAAACACACCAAAAAATCTGTAATATATAGCCAAGCCCTCTGATACCACCAGGTTTGCATTGAGGAGAACACCCATGATCATCACCTCACAAATCTCAAAAAGACCTTCACTCAATAAGGACACTCCTCCAGAGAGATAGATTGCACTTTTGAAAGAGCCACACAGGTACCACATGAAGGAAGAACTGCTGCATTACAGAAGAAAAAAAATCCCATGAATCACACATCACTGGTTATGACATATCATCCCTTCTTGGAACCTACACGGAAAACCCTCAAACAGTTGCAACCCATACTAGAAGGAGACCTGATTCTCAAAGAGATCTTCCCAGAACCACCCACCCTGGCCCTAAAACAAGCACCGAACCTTGCCAACCTCATTACCAGAAGCAAACTTCCTACAGCCCAAAACATACCGAATGGATCCAGACAATGCCAGGATAAAAAATGTAAAACTTGCCAACG
>NW_017729033.1:48754848-48755715 GCF_001723915.1 Gavialis gangeticus
AAATGTAAAACTTGCCAACGTACCTCCACCCTCCCCCCCCCCAATTTCTATACCCCACAACAGAACCATCAACAATTCTGGATCTTACACCTGCACCTCCAGAAATGTAATATATCTCATCCAGTGCACCAAATGCCCTGATATTAAATACATAGGGGAAACCAAACAACAACTGTGCACCAGAATGAATGCACACTGAAAATTTATCCAAGATAAGAATACCCAATTACCTGTGGGGGCACACTTCTCACAAGAAAACCCCAATCTCTCAGTTCTAAATCTCAAAGGCAATTTACAAAATGCCTTTCACAGATAAGCCTATGAACTTTACTTCATCAGTCTATTGGATACAAAAAATCATGGCCCAGATATAGGCCTTGGATTTATGACACTTTATAACCTGCCTAACATCTGACTTCCCAGATAAATCCTCCACTTTTCACCAGCTACATTCATTTCCTTCCCCACCCCCACTCTCCTGTCTCTCATTCTTTTACTACAGCTACATTCATTCCCCCCCTGCCCCATCTCTCACTTACTGGCCACCTCAATTTACATATTAACTAACTGGCATTCTTGCATATGTACTGGCCTCTGACTGCCTTACCACTCCATCGAGGAAGAGCACAGACCATCTGCAAATGCTTCCTCAGACTGATTAAGGGTGCTTGTGCCTGAGAAGAATTTTTCCAATGATTTCAGTTGGCCTAATAAAAGATACCAGATTTACCCAAAGAACCTTATTCTGCACTGGTCCGGTCCTGCAGGGAGCAAACCAGGAAAGCCAAGGCTGCAACTGAACTCCAACTAGCTTTGACCATCAAGGACAATAAAAAAGTCCTTTTTCAGATATGTGGGGAGCCGGAG
>NW_017729033.1:48760715-48761068 GCF_001723915.1 Gavialis gangeticus
CTGACACCAACATCCTAAGGGATAGCCAGCATGGGTTTGTTGTGGGTAGGTCTTGCTTGACCAATCTCATTTCCTTCTACGACCATGTGACCTATCACCTGGACAAGGGAGAAGAGATTGATGTCATATATCTTGGCTTCAAAAAAGCCTTCAATCTGGTATCCCATGATCACCTCTTGGTGAAACTGGCCAATTGTGGCCTTGGGTCCACCATGATCTGCTGGCTGGGAAATTGGCTCTGCAGTCAGACCTACAGGGTAGTAATAGATGGAAGTCACACATCATGGTGTCCTGTGACAAGTGGGGTCCCCCAACGCTCTGTCCTTGGACCCATATTGTTCAACATCTTCATT
>NW_017729033.1:48761363-48767328 GCF_001723915.1 Gavialis gangeticus
TGGCTAGTAAAGTGACCAAAACACTGGCTTGCATCCATACATGCTTCTCAAGCAAATCCCGGGATGTCATTCTGCCCTTGTACTCAGCCTTGGTGAGGCTGCAGCTGGAGTACTGCATCCAGTTTTGGGCTCCACAATTGAAAAAGGAGGTGGAGAAGCTTGAAAGAGTCCAGAGAAGAGCCAAGCGCATGATCAGAGGTCAGGAAAACAGACCTTACAATGACAGGCTGAGAGCCATGGGGCTCTTTAGCCTGGAAAAGCGCAGGGTCAGGAATGATCTGATGGCACCCATATAAGTTTATCAGGAGTGACCATCAGTATCTGGGGGAACACTTGTTCACCAAAGTGCCCCAAGGGATGATGAGTTTGATCGGTTATAAACTACTGCAAGACCATTTCAGGCTGGGCATAAGGAAGAATTTCTTTACTATCTGAGCCCCCAAGGTCTGGAACAGCCTGCTATCGGAGGTGGTTCAAGCACGTAGATTGAACACCTTTAAAAGTAAATTGGAAGCTTATCCTGCTGGGATCCTATGACCCCAGCTGACTTCCCGACTTTCCAGCGGGGGGCTGGATTTGATCTTCCAAGGTCCCTTCCAGCCCCAATGTCTATGAAATCTATGAAACCTTGTCTGCCTGTGTTTTTAGATCAACACTGCTACACCCTACATTCTTGTAGTTTCATGACACCCATGCCCTAATGTGGACACATTTTCTATTGTATTGGCCTCTTGTACCAGAGATGAGAGAAACACCTAGTATAGGAACTGACTCCATTGACTTTTGTAACATGTGATGTAACATTCAGTAACATGGGATGCTACTGCACAGTAGTAATGAGTACTGCACAGTCAGCATCATGAAAAAACAGTTCCTCAGTGCAACTGCACAGTAACTCTGGGAACTCTGGTTATTGTGCAGTCACTGAGACTTGTTTAGCCAAGTACTAAATGACTGAACAGTTACAACTGCACAGTCAGTGTCTCATGTAGATGCAGCCGCTATGCAGAATATTAATCCAAAGCCAAAGGACTCATGATATATTTCATTAGTCTGGGTCCCAGAAGAGTCAACAACATTTCAAGCCATGGTCCCATACCTCAGAACTTCTCAATATGTGTCCATAGTCCACATAAATCCCACAAAAAACTGATGTGTCAATTACCTCCCCCCGCCTCCACTCATGACTTGTATCAGGTGCTCTTGTCATGAGTTCTGGGATACTCCACAGATTTATATATGGATGAAGCAGAAAGCAACCTAGTCTCACTCCACTCCATGGAGGGCAGGGCCACACTAATCATATGTGACAGACTGAGAGATGGGTAAGATAGAAGGGTTCTGAGTGAACTTTTTGGGGCCCACTTTGGTAATGTTTACCAGATATTTAAGACTGCTGAAGAAAAATGTATCATCAGAAATAGGAAAGAAAGGCACAATTCAGCTGTGAGAGTGAAGACGAAGTAAAAGTATATTCTGCGTAGTGGCTCACTAAGACTTTAAAAAGAGTTGGTGCTGCCGGAGGCGGCACTCAAAGGGTTATTCAAATTCATATGGGCTGCACTAACCTATCCTTGTGGTAGATTCTCATCACTATGTTTGCCCAACATAGGGCATGTTTTTTATAGTCATGCTCAGTGTTGTCTGCATTTAATCAGCTCTACAGTTGGTTTCCATTATTGAGCATGTGCGGCTTTTGGCAGTAGTTTAATGCTGGACAATGTATTTAATAAGGTATCATTTTATGTGAATGTAAGATGAGGGGCTCTTTTCACCATGCTGATTGGAGGAAAAAAACTTCAATCTTTATTCAAATAAATACTGTACATTTTCTCCTTATAAAATCAGAGGCATACACCACTTGCGAATGTTAGTGAAATGGAAATTCCACAAGATGTCTACAAGTTCCTGTCTGAAGCCAAGGTAACTAAGGAATTACACACAAGGCTAGAGCTGGGTGTTAGCCATTATGTCCTTAAAGATTCTGTGCCCGCTGCTCTCTAGTTATTTAGAACAGTACTGTGGCATGTTTGTAGTTTTTCTTCTGTCATTTCCCTTTTACATAACTACACTCTTTCACACTATTAAAACTCTTCTCAATTTAGTCCTATCTCAATGAGGCACATCAGTAGGCACACAGGAAAGATTTAGGCTTTTTTTAATTGCATTCTATCACTCCCATTTGCACTGATTTAAATTTTTCACTGGTGTGCCAGACACTCAGACAAATCTGGCACTTGCTCTCACAAAGGAGCAGAGATTGGGCCAGGGTTTTACATATATCATATCATTATTTAATTTAAGCTTTGCCAAAACTCAGGCTTTGACTGTAAGGCTAATACCATATTCCCCACTTCTAACTCTGCCAAAATCCAACATTTGCTTCTGTGTATGGTGTTGACAGTGAAGCAGTTTCCCACTGTGTGGTAACTCTGCCGAGACCTGGCATCTGCTCTCACATAGAGGTGTTGACAGGTTGAGTTTTAGCACTTTTCCATTGTGTGGTATCTATGCCAAACTCTGGCATCTACTCACACATACATATTTTGACAGCTTAAACTACAGTCTAACACTGAGTTCCTTCTAAACTTGCAAACACATGTGGGCAATAGTTTTGGGGAACATTTTCCTGCTTGTAATGTTGAGTCTTTGTGAAACTAGATAACAAGAAGGAATTCTAGGGGAATTTTCACTAAGGTTAGATACACTCTGAAAATGGAGTAAACAATTATTTTCTGAAAGCAAACAAACAAACAAACAAAAACATCTGTCATATTAAAATCATATCTCTTTTTCATCAGAATCTCACTTCAGCACAGTAAATGGTTGCCGACAACAAGTGCTATTCTAATGCATTTTGGAATTTTATTTGAACATCCTAATCTTGATTACTCCAACAGTCCTCCAAGCAGAATTTGTCTTGAATGCCCTGCCCCTCTCAAGGTTAAGTTGACCTTTTTCAGGCATACTAGTACAGTACGGAGAGCTGGGGGGGAGGGAAATTCTGCCAAAGTTCTAGAATTCGGCTGGCATGTTCATGCTTGCAGGCAATAAAGAGAAAACAAAAGGGACTAGTGTCAGAGGAACCCTCCTCCTCTATCACAATATTAGTGAAACCCTTCTAGCAAGATGGCAGCAAAAAGGCCTGATCTTGCCTTCAGGGTTTTAAACAAACTGATTATCTTGGCTTGACCTGCTATCCAGAAACCTGGGAAAATAATTTCTGCTTGGGTGTTCCAATGTGAACAAACTTTCCACTCACAAACAATATCAACTATAAAAAGGGTTTATTAATGGGGAAAAGGGAGATGGGATGATAAACAGATTTTTCAACTCAGTAATCAGTAGTCCACCTAAACTCTATTAAGAATTTAGCGTAGTCAGTAGGTTCAGATTTTTCTCTTGTACCATTCAGGGTAAATGGTGTAGTCAATAGAGCTAGTGTAGGTCTTACCCCTCACTGGACTGAGATCTCATAGTGCTGGGGAGGCTTGAAGGTCCCAGCGATCCTCAGATCTATGTCACTCACAGTCTCACACTCCTGGCAGGGTAACTCATGGTGAACAGGCCTGAGTGGAGATTCCAGACAAACCACAATTCAGCTGCAGGTTATCAACATTGGGTTAGGATCTCAACACCTTTAAAAACAGAATGCTTCAGTAAGACAGAGGTATGATGTCATCTAGGGTTCTCCTTTGCTACTGGGTCCAGATCTCTACTTGGTCAAGATTATGTGTTTGCTGTCTCTGCGCACCACATTTTGTCATCTACCACAGGAAACAACAGGCTCTTCTGTATCTTGCTCCAATAAGCCTTGTGGCAATGGGCCAGTGGTGATGGAGACAGGACTAGTGAATCCTGCAGTCTCCAGCCATAAATCTATGCAGGCAATCATAGCCTTATGGTCATCTTGCACCTGGGATGAGACAGGGGTTCAGTTCAGCAAAAATATAAGAAGACTGATATTTATAACATGGAACAGTCACATATTGATGGATAACAAAGACAATGAACAACCAGAAAAAAGACAACTGCTATTGTCTCCCAGCAGCTAGTGACATACAATATCATTATAGTTCTGAGCTCTGAGTGAGATAAGAGGACCAGATGAAGATAAGCTCAGGGAAGACAGTGGTGGCTACGCCTTCTAAAAGGGGAAACCATCCCAGAATAGATGTATTCACAGCATCAGTTTCATCACCAAGAATCAGCTTGTCAGTCAACTCATGGAGGTCCCTGAGGGCATTAACAAATGTTTTATGACTCTCTGTATTAAGCTCAGTAACAACTAGTATGGCATCACCATCAGTGTGTACACCCAAACACTTGATGGTGACAGTAATGTCACAAAACAATTCTACTCCAAACTCAATTGTGTACTGCATAATACACACAAGATCATTCCCTTTAGTGACTTCACTGTCAAAGCTGGATGTGACCTGGAGCTCTGGAGTGGCACCACTGGGAAGGAAGTAGTAGGGAAAACCAGATCTAGTGGCTTTGTCCTCCTGAGTAAATGTGTGAAGTATGGTCTTGTCATCACAAACACCATCTTTAGACAAAGTAACTAATACAGGACCACTTGGAGACATTCTTGCTCCAAGCACTGGTACCTCCTTGACTATATTATTGTTAGAGCCCATGATTGAAAGAGTGTCTGTAACCCACAAGCCATACGGGGAACTGATGAGTACTAGACAGATCATTATCTTGTCACATCCACTATGAACATCAGCTTGTTCCAAAATACTGAAAAGAGCCAAAAGCAAGTAAAAGTACTCTCAACACCAAATCTTTTCAAGAATCAAAGGTCTGTAAGGCTCTCCAAGAGTGTCTCCATGAAAACCACTCTGCCCTGTCCATAAATAAAGGCAACACTGAGGAACTCTGGAAGGGGCTTAAAACTGCTCTCCCTATGGCCTGTGCTGAATCCATTAACTATATTACCTATCAACACCAAGACTGATTCAATGACAGCAGCACTGAGATCCAAGTCCTTCTTGACTGAAAGAAAAGAGCTCATTTCATAGTTTCATAGTTTCTAGGGTCAGAAGGGACCTGAGCAGATCATCGAGTCTGACCCCCTGCCATGGCAGGAAAAAGTACTGGGGTCAAACAACCCCAGCAAGGTGTACATCTAGCCTCCTCTTAAAGACCCACAGGGTAGGAGCCAGCACCACTTCTCTTGGAAGTTGGTTCCAGATCCTAGCCGCCCTGACAGTGAAGTAGTGCCTCCTGATATCTAGCTTAAATCTACCCTCTACCAGCTTGTGATCATTATTCCTGGTCACTCCTGGCAGTGCTCGGGGGAACAGGCACTCCCCCAGTGCCTGCTGGTCCCCTCCGACTAGTTTGTAACAGGCCACTAGATCCCCCCTCAGCCTTCTCTTGTGAAGGCTGAACAGGTTCAGGTCCCGTAGCCTCTCTTGTAGGGCCTGACCTGCTGCCCACTGATCATATGAGTGGCCCTCCTCTGGACCCTCTCCATGTTGTCCACATCCCTCTTGAAGTGCGGCACCCAAAACTGGATGCAGTACTGCAGCTGCGGCCTGACCAGTGCTGCATAGAAGGGGAATATCACCTCCTTGGACCTGCTTGAAATGCATCTGTGGATGCATGACAAGGTGCGGTTGGCCTTCCTAACTGCATCCCCACACCGTCGGCCCATGTTCATCTTGGCATCAATGATGACTCCAAGATCCGTTTCTGCCTCTGTACTGATAAGAAGGGAGTTCCTCAATTTGTAGGTATGGTGTTGGTTCTTCCTTCCCAGGTGCATCACCTTGCACTTGTCGGTGTTGAATCCCATCCTATTCTCATCCGCCCACCCCTGTAACCTGTATAGGTCTGATTGCAGCTTATTTCTCCCTTCTAGCATGTCCACATCCCCCCACATCTTAGTGTCATCAGCAAATTTGAATAGGGTGCTATTTATCCCTTCATCCAAGTCACTGATGAAGATGTT
>NW_017729033.1:48767619-48772826 GCF_001723915.1 Gavialis gangeticus
CCAGGTTGGTCTGACAGGACCTGCCGCTAATGAACCTGTGTTGGTTGCCCCTAAGCATAATCTCCTCCCCGGCCCCTCATTGACATGTGCCAAAATAATTCTCTCAAAAAGCTTGCCCAGGATTGAGGTAAAACTAACTGGCTTATAGATTCCCAGGTCCTCCTTCCTCCCCTTTTTGAAGATGGGAACCACATTGGCCCTCTTGCAGTCCTCTGGCACCACACCAGAGCGCCATGAGTGCTTGTAAAGCCATGCCAGGGGTTGCGCAATGACCTCAGCTAATTCCCACAGTACTTGAGGGTGGAGTTCACCCAGACCAGCTGATTTGAATACATCCAGTCCCTCCAGAAGTTCCCTAACTAGTTCCTCACTAACGCTTGGCCTAGGTGCACTTCCCCTTGAGTCTAAGGGGGGCCCAGAGGGAGGGTGACTGTTTTGGTCCCTGCTCAGGAAAATGGAGGCAAAGAAATCATTAAATATGTTAGCTTTGTCATCTGGTGTGATGACCAAATTTCCTAGCTTGTCCTGCAGGGGCCCCACGTTACCCGGAACCTTCTTTTTGCCCCCTATGTATTTAAAAAAGGACTTCTTGTTGTCCTTGATCTGGGAAGCTAATCCCAGTTCCATCTCCGTCTTGGCCTTCCTGACTGTCCCCCTACATCCCCGAGCAACCGCAGTATAATCCTCCCTGGTGATGGCCCATCCCTTCCATTGGGTGTGCACATTTAGCTAGAAGACATTCCCGGATGCTTTTGGTGAGCCATGGGGGCTTTTGCGCCCTCCTTCCCCCTTTGATCTGTGTTGGGATTACCTCCCTTTAGACTTGGAGGATTGTCTTCTTAAGGAGCAACCACTTTTCTTCCCCGACTATTCTCCTTAGCTCACTGAAGTTCGCCCTCCTGAAATCTAGGGCTGCTGCCTTGCTGTAGGCCTTTGCCACCTTGTGCTGGATGGTGATTTCCAGCAGGCGATGATCGCTGTTGCCCAGGTGGTCAAGCACCCACAGCCCCCTCACCAGGTCATCACCCGTGGGCAGCACCAGGTCCCACAAGGCATCTCCTCTGTTGGAGCTGTGAACCTCCTGGGTTAGATGGAGGTCCTGCATTCTGGCCAGGAACGTACATGAGTGGTCAGACCTGGCTGACTGCTCTTCCCAGCAAATTTCTGGAAAGTTCAGGTCACCCATGATGACCACATCCTTTGACTTAACTACCTCTGTTAGCTGACTTAAGAATTCCTGGTCTAGCTCTTCCCTTTGGGTGGGTGGTGTGTAGTGGATCCCCACTGTTAAATGTCTTTCCCCTCGACTGCGCTGTATTCTAACCCAGAACACTTCAGAGTGCCCCCCTCTGATCCTTTGCTAATTGATGAGGAAGTGTATTCCTCCTTAATGTAGAGCACCACGCCCCCACCTTTCCTCCCTTTCCTATCTCTTCTGTACAGCCTGTACATCTGCTTGGCAAGATGAAACCTCATCTTATCAGAAGAATATGTATCAGCTCCTCAAATCCAAAGCTCATAGGAGGATCTGGGAAATCATAAATCAGTGGTGCCAAGATAAAACCAAGGAGATCCAGCTCTATGCTGACAAACATGACATGCATAGTTTTGTTTTTTTGTTTTTTCCCAGGCAATCAAAGCCATCTACAGCCCAGATTCCCATAGTCCTTTTTTCTTTTAATTCCAAGAGGGCTTGATGCTCTTCAAAGACAATTAATATATTCAAGGTAGATGGCAAAAGCACTTTGAGGTGCTCCTGAATAGTGAATCAACTATGGTGGATACCACCATTAATCTATCCTCCAACACCCTGAAAGGGGTCCCTCACCAACCCTCCTATCCTAGAAGTCTCATGTGCCATCAAAAAAATTAGGAACAACAAGGCTAAGGGTCTGAATGACATACCTGCCAAAATCTACAAGGGTGGTGGTGAGTAACTGGTACTGAGATGCCACAAATTTATTCTCAAATTGGGAACAAAAAAGTGATCCCTGGGGCCATGGGGAATGCCATATGAATTGGGGTTAAATAAGGATGCTTCATGACCCCAAATCTGTTTTCCATTTTTTGACAGTAATCCTGGCCCTTAATAAGGACCACCTTCCTTCTGGAATTGACATTGAGTTCTGAATGGAGGTAGAGCTCTTCAGTTTGGGTAATTTTCACTCAAAAACCAAAGTACTCAAAATAACCATCCTTGACCTTCACTATTCCAATGACTGCACCATCCCTGCACACACTGCGGAATGTCTCCAGATTGCACTGGATCATTCTGGAAAAGCCTACCTGGGCATCTCTCTCAACTTTGAGAAGACTAAAGTGCTGAGATCTTCCAGTGGCCAGAGGAAGCGATAGAAGAAAACATTGAAGACATACCTCAAGAAAACATATGCTGATATCAAGAACTGGGAGGAGCTCAACCAAGTGCCAGGTCTGTTGTGAAGTAAAGCATCTTTGTTTTCCATTAAAGCAGAGAAGAGAGAGTGGAGAAAGGAAAAGGAGAAAAATTCCAGCCTACTGTCTCCTGCAGAAAGACCCACAACTTCTGAGGCTGGATCTGTAGAAATCGTTCCTGAATCAAGGGATTTCTGCTGTCACCACCACTGTAGTTCTTAGCCCAAAGTTTCCATTGACTCATCACTACTGGGGCACTGCTTTACCACTTTCGTTGCTACTCCTTGCCACTGCTCCTCTTCTGCTTGAAGTAACACAGCTCTTTTAGATGCAAGCTTAGCCTTTTTCAGGATCAGGCAGTTATAGGCTTCTACTTGACTTACAATACCATCCCCATGGAAGAGCTATATCCTGAAACCTCTCCTCCCTCTCTTGGGATTCCTGAGCTGGGGCACCTTCACCTTAAACTTCCTAGGAAGTTATGGTGAGCACTGACTCCTCAACTACACTTACTTAACCTTTTCTTACAACATTAGTCCCCTTATTAACTTTTCAATTTTAAGAAGGCAGGGCCAGTGAACACAAACCTGACTCCTCTGGCCATTTATATTTGAAATGTTAAAAGCAGTTAAAACATGTTATCACAGTCAAAACAAACACTAAGGAGTTTTTTTTACTGCCTTGCCTATGCATACCAATGGAGAATATGCAGATAAAAGAGAGTCCCTGTAATCCAACCTTGCATACCAATGGTAGTATACAAATAAGTACCATAGAAGAGTTGTCACACAGGTACAGTAGCAACAAGGTCACACAGCAATGAACAAAAGGCAGGTACACATAATATTAGCAGTGACTTGATCTCTATAAGAAACATCACAGACTGCATTGAATAGGCTTAACAAAAACTTGTTCTAGATTGTTAGGCAGCACTACAGTTAAATGTCACATCTTACGCAGGAAAGGAACAGAAACAAGGGAACTTATTTTACAGTTAGTCATTTTGTAGCTCATAGAACCATGTGTTGAATAAAGTTCAATTCAATGTGAATTAGAACAGAGGCAGAGGGCCTGTATATGCAAGACACTAACAGCGTAGTAGCACATCAAAACAGAAACTGTGTTAATACATATCTTTGTAGTATTATTAAGCTACTGAGAAATAGTGTCACCTAAAGGTCATCTGCCAGTGCTACTGCACAGTAACTCTGGTTACTGCACATTTTTTTTAGTACTTCATTATACAAGTACTAAATTAAAGGCACAGTAACCACTGTGTATTAGTGCAGTGTTTCCCAACATTTTCCAGCCCAAGGCAGACTTACATTAATAACAATTTTCTGCATGAAACATGTTAAGGTATTCCCCATTTTCATACTCCCCATCCTCAATTGTAGCTCATTGACCTGGCAAAAGTCCACAGCACACCTGTTCATTTCTGATGGCACACCATTGTGTATCAGTACACTGGTTGGGAAACACTGCATTAATGAACTTGTAGACACGCCCAGTCAGGCCTCTTATATATCACAGTGGGATACAAATGTGTATAGATATATGCAAGTATATAGAAAACTGTAGAATGGGAAAAGAAAGAAGATTCTGTGTATAGAAGGAAATCTGTGTATTTTATGGATTCTGAATTGTATTACAACTGCTGTAGGTTAAAATGAACAGTTAATATACTAGTACAAGCAGATAACACTGAAAAAATCGATATATGTGCATGTAACAAGATGGGGTTTTGAAAGATTTATGAAAAGGTAAATATGATGTGGCTGCCTGGAAAAAGGGGGAACTGGATTTGATGAGCTAGGAACTTTCTTCTAGTCCTTTGTGTATATGATATAATAAAAAAAGAAATGCCTGAACAATGACTACCTTGAGTTGGCAAGCAGATGCAGTCTGTAATCTCTGCCTCTTGTCTCTCTAAATGCAGAATGTTTTATGTATACTTCCTCTAAATGCATTTTGGTTTTACAGTTATCTAAAACAGTGGTGCTCAAGCTCTAGCTCACAGGCTGGATCTGACTCACAGAACCACGTCATCCAGCCTGCAAGGCTCCCTATGGGTTTAGAAATTTGGCAGTAGAGGAGCAGTGCCCATTAACACTGCCACTACTCTCCCACTTCCAAATTTCCAAGCACAGCAAACCAGATGACATGACCTTGTGCAGGGGGCTGCGGCTGGGGCTAGAGCTGGATCTGGTGTGCAAGGTAAAGACCACCGACTGGGCTGGTCTCATGTGCCATTTTGGGCTCCAGCTGAGTTGGCTCCATGCACCAGATTGGGCCCCTACTCTGCTTGCCATATTGGGTCCAAAGACCGACCATGCACCACTTATCCAGCCTGGGGGGCCAAAAGTTTGGGCACCACTGGTCTAAATGAGTCAAGAACATTTTTTTATGTTGCTTCATTGCTGTTTTGTATGGTTCCAGGTAATGTTTGCAGGTAGGGTGCAAATTAGTATTATAGTTTTACATTTGCAAAGATGCTTTAAGCTGCTTCTTACCATCCACTGCTGGGCTGGATGCTTGCCTGGAAACAACACCTGAAGCACCTTCAAGACTCTGCCTTTTTAACTATGAAGTCTTATTTTGATGTGCAACTATCTTTAGCATTATTGAATGAGAGCACTAAGCAAGCATATAAATGCCTGTTTGTTTTAAAAGTTGATCTCAAAGTTTTCCTTCTTTCTAAATTATACACAAGCATGAGTTTTGGCTGCTGAATTTACAAACTACAGTATATACCTCTGGTGTTACAGAAGCTGAAAATGAGGTATTATATGGTTCAATTCAAAAGTCAAATT
>NW_017729033.1:48777826-48781512 GCF_001723915.1 Gavialis gangeticus
ATACTATAGACTAATCATTTCAAATCCAATCATCTTCCCTAACAATATACAATAGATACAAAGAGACCACGAATGGCTACAACCTACACCCCTGTAGACTAATCATATAATTCATGTATACGGTAGTATGGTAGCAAGGTAATTTATATCATTTTACCAGTTTACAGCATATAAATCTGAAGAATGTTGCCATATAAAGCTATACTTCTAAAATTTCTATTGTTGCCTTGTGAGGTCAGGCCAACTCTCAGGATCTCAATATTGTGCTGTTAGACAGGAGGGTGTGACACAATTGCATATATACAAACACACAAATCAGTTAAGTGCATACACACACACACACCCTACTAACTCAGGCACATACACATCCAAACTAGCCTAGGCACGTGCATATCTATCACCAATTCAAGCACATATACACATCAAAAAATAGACAACAATCAGCTGTCAATACGTACACACTTCATATACATATCACTAATTTGTATATTATGCACATGATAACATATATGTATATTCACCAATTCACACATATATCACCCACCTACACATACACACAGGTGAGTTCCTAACTTGTGTGGTACAGTATATGTGTGTGTGTTTAGGGTACTTGGGATACCTGGAGGAAGGTTAAGATGAGAGAGCAGGTGTAAGGAGTGAAAGTTGCCAGAACTGGGATTAGAACTGGCAGACTAGAGAGAAGCTGGCTGAGGAATTGAGGCTTGGGGTTACTTAAGGTCAAGTGGCCCCAGGGTTACTCTAGGTCACTGGTGCAAGGGAAAAAGCCTGGTGGTAAGGAGAAGACAGCCAGGAAAGAAAGAGAGACAGAAACCTGGTAGCTTGGGGCTGGAAACTGAGGCAGACATTTGAGAGATTGGGGCTGGAAACTGAGGCAGACAGCTGAGAGATTGGGGGGCAGATAAGTGGTGCCAAGGAGGAAACAGTCAAGAAACAGACAAAAAAAATAACTCGGGGTCTCAAACTAACAGGTTTATTAAACAGACAAGACACTACACAGCCCCATGAACTTACTGGTTCCCACACACACAAGCACTCACAAGGGCAGCAGGAGGAAGAGACTCAGTGGAAGGGTTGGCGTCCAGGTAGGGAAGAGAAACAGAGTCCAAGTCCTTGGTTGAAAGGGAGTAGGGGTGATAGCTACCTATCCAGGCTGGAAAGGGATCTTTGTCCAGCAGGTGTTGTCCAGAGGTGGGTCACCAGCAGGGCCTTTGGGTAGATAGGTGGTGTGGCATGGTGCTGGTCCAGATGGAGAGGGTGTCCCAAGGAGTCAGTCTTCACTACTCCTTTTTATGGGGCAGACTACCTCTGATGTCCTATGGGAGGGCCTGTCCAGGCAATGTCAGTCCTGTTCCAGAGAGTTGCAGGTGTTCTTACTGAGCATGTGCAGCCTTGGCACAATGGTGAGTTGCCTCATCTTTTGTTTCTTGAATGCTGAGGGTGATTCCAATGGCTGGGTCATTAATCCAGGTATTGGTTTTAATGGTTCGGTCAGTCAGAGGGAGCTATTTTTAGACCTACTGCCATTATCTCTCAAGCACCCTGATTCATCCCTATTCATTCAGGAACCAAGTTACATCGGAGAGGTAGTTATGAGCCATAGGTTACACAACAGGGCATGGGTAACAAGATGGAGACTTGATAAACAAAATGGAAACTTGACATGACTTATGCCAACTTACATATGTAGGCCTAAATCCTATAGTATAGGTAAAACAGTAACATAGAACAGTAAAAATCAATATAAAAAATAGGAGAAAAAACAAAACAAATACAACTTGCTACCAAAATAAAATGCTAAAGTTTATCCTATGTCTTAGCTCAGTTACACATATCTATAGGGAATAGAGAGGGAGAGATAAAGTGAGAAATGGTTTGGGATGGTGAGGGAATGCACTTTAAAAGAAAAAAAGAAAAACTGGGGGTTTTGCTACAAAAGACAATGCAAGTATAGATCTTAAACTAACTGTATTTTAGGAGGAAAAAATACTCAAAACTTATCATTACAGATCTAGGTTTTTCAAAGTTATAGGATGCCAAAAGACACAAACAGAGACACCAAGTAGGATTTTCTAAAATGCCTGTGTGAGTTAAGTGCCTAAGTGGCATTGATTTCAATGTAACCCCTCACATGCTTGTGAAAGCTAAAGGTTCAGAAATGTGGCTGATTCACATGAGTGCGTGAAAATAGTTGTATGTGACATTGAATAGTATAATGATTTGTATATCAAGTATAGTATAATTGAATATGTTATTCAATATTCATTACCTAAATACCAGTTTTGTTGTCAAGTGGCCATCTTGCACCTGACCAAAGTTAAGCATTAAATTATCTTGAGAAACATAGTAGATCTTGTACTTCTAAATGACTCATTGTTCAGATAACTGGATGTAGACATATCAGACAAGAAGGTCTGCTTGAAGGTCTGCTTCTGATCACCCTTTGTTCTGAACTGGGTATAGGACAGTGTTTGGGTTGCTCAATTCAGGGTTACCCTGAGCTGAAGAAAGATACGGCTACTTTCTGCCATCAGCTAGGTGGTGAATGCTGTGGCTGCTTTGCCTGCTTACCTTGGACAGCTTTGCATTCCCCTTGTCTGACTACTTCCCTCTAGCAAATTTCTCTGCCCTGGGGCACTGAAATATGATTATTGCTCACTGAAAGCTAGGTTAACATATTTCTCCATGTCACTATTAGTATAGGTCTTAGGCTAAAGTCATAAAAGGAGCCTGGTAGACTTTATGCTAGGTTAGGCTATCCAATGGCTGGAGTAACCTAAAGGAACCTGAACTTGTAGGGAGTTATCTTCAGCCTACAGTCTGTGTGTCATCTCTGTTCTCCAGATTAGGAGGTTTAATGTCCAATAAAGGAACATTTCAGAAAACAGTGAAAAAAACTGTAACATTGTAGTTGAAGATAACTTGAAATTGATGGCAATATTTGTGAGATTTTGTTTGTATATCTAGAGACTGGAAGTCCCTGCATGTGAAAGCCGTAAGAAAGGTCAGGATGCAACTTCAAACCCTCTTTGCATAAGGGATGCATAGAATCTGGGTGTCCTGGAACAGTTTTCAAATTAATGAGCTAAAACACCCTCCTTCTCTGCTATGTCTTTTCTCTGATCACACTTTTAGGGACTTGCACACAGTTAGGTGTCTACCTGAGTGATTCTATTCTGTCACTGCGTTTGTACAACCATGTTTCAACCTTCTGAGCTTGCTCAGAAGGGCAAGTCTAGCTGCTCAGATTAAAGAGAATTTGGGCTTCAATCGGCATTCTTGTTGAATATCATTTTATATTTGGTAATTTTCAGTTGCCACAGGTAGAACTATATAGTTAACTACATACAAACGCATATATATTACATGTTTTTATACAGTGGCACAAAAAACCATTTGATTTTATAACCTTTGCAAGTAGCATGGGAATGAAGAAAACCTGTGTAGTAAGAAGCCTACTGTCTGTGGAACTTCTGCCTCTTTTCTTACAACGTTTCAGATTACAGAATGAATAAGGCATAAAATGTGAGTCAGAGAAAGGATTTTTCGTAGTTGAAGAAGTAGGAAATGTGCCTGAAGTGTACTGTAGTGATTTATTGAATTTACTGTCAGAATTCCTGTGATACTAGACAAGTTTCATTAACCCCCCCCACAAAAAACAACAAAAC
>NW_017729033.1:48781622-48783874 GCF_001723915.1 Gavialis gangeticus
AAACAAAACACTAAAACCTAAATAACCCCCCCCCTGCCCCCCCCCCCAAACCTTTTGAAGAAGTTTGTCTAAAACTGTAAGGATTTGTCTACGCTGTACTATCAGTCTGTCCTGGCCAAGCTGTGACGTGTGCCAGCCTGCACACACAAAAACCAGAAGTATAGTAGTGAAACAACTCTAGGATTGTGCTTAGCAGCTGCTCTCAAGAACATCTAAAACTGACATCTCAAAGCATCTTCAGAGGGACGTACAAAACCATCTCCATTGGCATACTTCTGTGGAATGTGGCATATTTTAAGGGAGCATGGTGGATAATAATTGTTTTTAACATTGTTGCACTTTCAATTTTAAGTGAATTTGAAAGATTTTGAGTCTGCTTGTCCATTTCTGACATGAATTAAAATATCTATCTATCTATCTATCTATCTATCTATCTATCTACACACACACTATTTGGAATACAGTAATGTAATTAGTGCAGATATCAGGCTGCTTTTCATTTATTCCCTTTTAAGTGTGCCTTGTACTATAGTTTTCCTCAGACATTATTTCAATGTGACTTTTTGATAGTTTGTTCTCATTAGTTTCCTGTGACTTTCTCATTGTAGTCTTTATGGACTCCTCCCTTATAAGAGCTTTAAACAGTTTGAATTTGTAGTGCACAGTATAACTCCCATGGCAAAGATGAAAAAAAATATTTATTGTTAGCTTTTTACATTCTGGAATGATGCAGACAACTTAGTTTTGCAACTGTAAAATATCTTTCCTCAATTTTCTTTAGGACAGACTGTTAGCTATTTCTCTTGTGTGCTACTTCTTTTGGGTTGTCTGATTGCAAATTTTAAGTTTCCTTTTCATTCGGTATATTGTAGTTTCCTTTTCTCCTTTTTTTCTCTACAGCACCTATTTTCAGTATCCTTGCTGCCAGTTATAACACCTTGTGACAATAATCATTTTGTAACACATTTTGAAATATGACTGTTGAATATCTTGATTAGGAGCAGAAGTTTATTGCAACTAACTTTTAGTAATGCTAAGGTTCCCAGGTGGGAAAGACAGCATTTGCTTCTGTGTGGGTGAGTCCACACATGCAAGCACATGCGCTTCCAGCAGCTCAAATAGAAGTGATGCAAATTTGAGCAGGGGCTTTTTGCTTCAGCGCACGTGTTCGGACATGCACTTTGGTGTGGAGCAAATTGTGCCACTTGGGGCAAAATAACCCTTCCTGGCTCCTCCTAGATCTTCTGTCAGGGGGAGCTAGAGCCCGGGGCCAGCACCTGTGCTCTCCCCAGCAGTATAAAAAGCCATCCTGGCAAGTAGCTCAGGGCTAGTAGCTCTCAGGAGCTTCTGGGGTCCAGCCAACTGGTACCTGGGGACACTAATCCTTGTGCCAGCTGCACTGCTGAAGCAGCCCTGAGGGTTCCCTGCCCCCTTTACCCACTTCAGCAGTCTGGCAGTGGGGGCTGCTGCCTGGCTGTGACCTGCTGTGTACCTGCCAGACTCAGATGGGGACTGCAGAGCCAGTCGAGGCATCTGCCCCTCTGGGCCAGCTGCCAGTGGACTGCAGTTGCAGGGTTGGCCTTTGTGCAGCACTACTGCCATTTGTACCCCCTGCCCAGCCATCTGGGCAGCTATCACCCAGAAGATGTTCCGGGTGTGGTGGCCTGCTTTGAACTATTAAAGCATGTCCTCCTGGCACCATTTGTCCAGGAGGTCAGCCACAGCCAGGTGGGTCCAAGGTGCCAGCTCTGAGCAAGCAGGGTCCTGCCACTGGCCTCCCTAGCAGTAATTCTGGTATTCCCTGTTGGAAAACTGAAAAATCCCTGATAAAAAAAATCCCAAAGTCACTCTGTAAAATACCCCCGAATCCATGTTCCTCCACATGTAAAACAAAAGACCACTATTAAAACAGAGAGCAAGAAAGAGACAGTGATCAGTTAGACAAAGTTTTATTGATCTATATTACAGTGTTAAAGCAAGTCTCTTATCATAATAATAAAGTAAACTCTAAATATGTTTCATGAATTCATGAATACATGTTTTGCTGTGCTCCTACAGGGTGATGGCCCCCACACAAGGGGTTTGGCCCTCTCACAAGGGGTATGGCCCCCCAACAGGGGATTCAACCCCCACACAAGGGGTATGGGACCCCAACAGGGGCTACCACCCATGTTGCAAGGCCCATATGCCCCACCCCATCTCCCCAGTTGCTGCCCCACCTGGCCCCATCCCCCACCATTTGCTCCAGCCCC
>NW_017729033.1:48784024-48784353 GCF_001723915.1 Gavialis gangeticus
CCCTGGTGAACAGACCCCCAAAGCTACCAAAGCTACCCCCACAACCCCCAGGCCCCATCACTTAAAAAAAAAGCAGAGAAAAAACAAAAAATGGAAAATAAAAGCCTCTGCTTACCTTAGAAGCAGGGGTGGGTTCACTCCAGGGCCTCCTGGCAGCACAGGACAGCAGGGGGACAGGAGGCCTCAGGATGGGGCTGCTTGGGTTGTCACCCTGCCCCACATTGTGTGGGTGGGGCCCCAGTTAGCCAGACAGCAGCACCAACTGCTGGTAAGTGCCAGGTTTGGGAGTTTTTAAAAGTATGGGTTGGGGGGCTAGGGATGGGGGGTTT
>NW_017729033.1:48789353-48799000 GCF_001723915.1 Gavialis gangeticus
GATGCTTTAGCAGCCAGAGCATCTCCATGGAGGACCCAGCCTCCAGTTGCCTGCACTGCTTTTTTAAATGTTGATTTTTTAAGACCCCTGGATATCCAGGGGTCTAATTTTCTCCCCAGTGCTGCAAGTTTGCAGTGCGGGGAACATTTTTTTGTTCCCACACCTGCCTATTGCCCCGCCTCAAAGGGGTTTGAGGCAGGGCAAGAGGCACATGTGCACTCATGTGGACATGCCCTGTGAGGCTATAACTGAGATGCAGGTTTTGATTAAAGACTTTTAGCAGTGAGATAGGATCCTTATTTGAGAACAGGCTGCAAGATCTCTATGTATATACTGCTCTTTCTGCCTCATTTTAACATTTTTAGGCTTTCTATGATTATCTTCCTCTATTTTGTGACATTATCATTTGTTGTTGTACAGGTCATAAGAAAGTCATGTCAGTTCAGAAGATCTCTCAAGGGGTGTATGCCACTTAAGAACAATATTAAGTGAAACATAAATTATGATAGTGCTTTCAAAGGTGACTGTGTAAAAACTGGCTCATTACTCAAAACTGTCCCTCAAGTGTTTTAAGAGTCAAATCTGGTAACTTGAGTGACTATAAAAGATGCTCATATTGCTTTTTACTTCTACCTGCAGTCAAGAGTCAACAGATATAAAACTGATTCAGCTGGACTCTAATCCTCCTACTGCATCATGAACAGAATCATTGTCAAAAATACTGCAGGAAGAGACAAGGTGCCAGTAAAGTGATTTAACTAGTGATGCAACTATAATAAGCAACTCATCAGGGGGTCTATCTGACAACCCCTCATAGAATTTATGTCATCCTTTCTTTGTAATCCTGGCTATCTGACGGAGGCTTGATACCACCCACTCTTCTCTTTGTCTCCCCTGTTAAATGACTGCTATCAGTCCATTTCCCATTGCATTCCCAGCACCAATGTGTAATGTAAGGGGTAGGGGTTTGTCTATTCTGTACAGAAGAGAATTAAGAAACCAAACTCTATTGCCCATCTACTTTTAGAGATTCCTTCCCTTAATCCCTTTTCAAATCCATAGCCCTGGGCCTCTTAAAAATATCTGCACTGGGCACCTATTATATATTAGGACTTTATTAAGTTTCCACCTCACTCTGCACAATGGAATTTTCACATCATGAGAAGGGAAGGGAAGGGAAAAGAGTTAGGAACCACTTTGGACAGACCAATATTGAGATAGACTTCTTTCAATCTGAGACCAGAAAAGGTAATTAGTACAAAGCCCGCAATGTGACAATCCTACTCCATCCTAATTAAAAAATGTAAGCAAGAAAGACAGATAAACCAATATTTAAATATTGTAGGCAGGAAAGGAGTATAAAACAAAAATATATACATATTAATTGGAGGAAGAATTTGAACCCAGATTCATCTTTTTGACATAACCCCCACATTATAGAATCAGTCTATCATTCAATGCATATGTATTTATAAACAGAATGAAACCAAAGGTAACAAAAAATTTGCTCACCCAAGAGCACTCTATAACTTAGGTATTAGGCAGTCACCAAGGATTCCAAATCAAAGGAATCATAATTTGAATCCAGGTCTCCCACATCCCTGAGTGTCTTAACATTTAGGCTACTGGTTATTCTGTGATTGTTTTCTATCTTTTTGTGGTTTTGTATGCACAGAAAATCCAGGTTTAGACACCTAATTCAGGATGAGGTTTTACTGTTAGGATTCCAAGTGTAGAGAGGGACTTTTCCTGGCTAAAATAGGAATATGTCTCTTAGCCACTTTGGTAGCTAAGTCTTGCTGCTCTTCTGTGCATAGTTGTCAGGACTAGCTTTTGTTGCTTCCTGCTTACCTAGTCAAAATGTACCCCTGCATCATATGGGCAACTTTGGAACCCAACTCATGCCTGAAGATCCCACTAGGGTCCAGGCTGAAGAAAAGTTACGTATTGAAGCACATAAACTCATTTCTGTGTTATTTCTATGTATGCTGAAGGCCTAACTAGTCTACCAAATCCTTTATAACTGGTGGTGAAAGATGGAATGAATAATGTTAAATATTACAACTAACCATATCCCTTTTTTGTATTTTTATTGGCTTCATTTTAATATATTTCCAATATATAAAAAGACACATTGTGTCATCAGTACCCACTTTGTCCAGTAAAATACAGATAAATAGATAATCTCTATTACTTATTTAAACCTAATTATTAGTTAAAATATTCAGTAAGTTGAAAATAGGTTTGTACTCCTAACTATTGGATAAAAATATAGAATATTAAAAAATCAGTGGATGTTTATTTTACTGTCTCTGCTCTTTCACAAAATTAGTTGTATGCCATGGATCATATGTTGGAGGAAATAAGCTTATTCAATGGAATGTGGGAAAATAAATAGTTTATATAAATATACATATGGTGCTGACAGACAAGCATCTCCCCACTGTAACTCATGGTGCTTTACAGGCTTCCAATGCACACACCCTCCAGAGCAGGCTGGGCAACCCCCAGATGAAACTGTCTCTGCTCGCTTCCTCCCATCCAATTCTGTATCAGCCCGGTCCTGCTCCCACTGCACACTGACAAATTAATGAAGGTGGTCCTTATATAAGGAGGGTTCAGATTTTGTGGGATCAGGCCCTTTAAAGTACTCTGAAACCATACACTTCTATAAGGGAATGGCTGTAGAGCACTTTAGGGGGCTGTCTGCACAACAAAATGTCACTTGTGTCAGCACCCATAAATATATACATGAATATTCAGTTTAGCACCATGTTTACATTTTGTTTTGGTATGAATTCATGTCGGGTTCCTTTATGTCCTCATTCAACCAAATGTTATGATGAGACCTCATTTTCCTACACATGTAAAATTCCTCATTCAGGAACATGCCTCTTCAACTCACTGCACTGAGATATGCTTTGGAGTGTATATTAGTAAAAAAAATACAGAAAACAGATATTTATTATTCTAATATTTAACAATATTTTTTAATCCTGTGCTTCATTACCAGTTATAAATGATCTAAAAGGCAAATCAGACCCTCAGTTCTACTGTAGCATACACAAAAATACACTTCGAAATACACTTCCTGGCTTGTGTCTTGGGGAGCTGTGCTTAGCTGGGCCTGTAGGGATCTATTTCCCCTCCCCCCCATCCTTCTGACAGCTGCAGCTCAGGACTGGCATTTTACCACACTGGGAACTGGGGGAAGCAGTGGGAGGGGGGGGAGGGCCCCCGTGCCACATAGGCCCAGCTTGCACCCCACAAGACCTAAGCCAGCATAGCTGGGGGAGTTGTGCAGTGGGGGGCTCAGTTTCTCCTCTTCTCCCACTCCAGCCACTGCTTCTGACAACTGCCTGCTGGTGGTGGTGGTGGGGGGCATGGCTGGGGAGAAGAGCCACACTTGTCAATCAAGGATGGCCAGCTGTTTGGCTAATCAGCTGTGTTCAGCCTTCTCCAGTGGCCTCCTGAGAGGCATGTGGGAGCACCCCCAGACTGCTGGCCTCAGCCAGCGCAGGCAGACTCCAAGCTTCCCCCACTTCCATTCCTGCCCCCCCCCAACACTGAACAGCAGATGTCTCTTCTGGTCAATCCTGACCTAATCTAGAGCGCTTTAAGTAAAGTGTGAAACATAGAGCACTTCTCCCTCAGGCTTTTTCAACACATATCCTTAGCCTATAAGTTCAGATAAGTCCTTAAAGACTTTTTTATGTTTTCAGAGAAAAACAGTGAAATCAAGTTAAATCATTGAAATTACAAAGGTATAAAATATACACTAGTATTGCCAAACCTCAACATTTTGCTGCAAGTCCGCAAAAGATGGTGCTTTTCCCAAAGCCTTCAATCCTGAAGTACTTTTATTATATGCTAAATTTAACATTTATTTATTTTTTAAAATAAGTTTCTAGAACCTCTTTTTGAGGAGAAAATTTAGAAACCACTAACCTTACAGGCTGAAAGCCCAGAAAGCAAATAGAAAGAACTCATATATTATTTATTTTTTCTTTTCTTTTATTACAATTTTAAACCAGTCTTTTTTTTTTTTTTTTTTTTTGGTTTTTCCCTTATTTTATTATTTTCTCACATGTTGGGTTAACTACCCTGTGGAAGTTAGAAGATAAGCCTTCATACAAATGTTTATATTTACATTTCTTCATATAAAAAGACAAACATTCTTTCATTATCTTATGCATTTATGAAAAATTAGGTACCTTAATGTTGTGGGAAATTTAGTTATTGTACAATACAGCAGCAACACTGGCATTTGTCCATCTTTTAGTGTCTTTTTTGGCCCCTGGCAGATGCTATTTTCATCAAGTGACAGGTAATATAGCTTATTAGAAACGTTCATTCCATGTGATGTGCTTCATATTGCCAAGGAAAGCTATCCAGAAGTGCCAGCAGTAGGAGATCTCCCACTTCCCATCTTTGCTGTGCTGCTAATAAGAACCCTGGTAAAAGCAATTCTCTCCCAACCCTTGCACAGAGAAGGGGAGACTGGCAAAGTGGGTGTGGGGTGGGGGCAGGAGTGGCTGGTCTAGAACTCTTATGGGATAGTTTATGACCTACTTTTGATAATGTATTAACTCTCTCCCCAACACATTCATACTATGTGCAAGGAAAGCATATCATATTGAGTCATGACATGTCCTGCTGAGACACCTTGTAACAGCACAGTTTAACATGAGACACAGAAAGACCCCTTGCAGGAAGGAGCAGGGAGGAGACAGAGCAATCCATCCTGGGATGCTAAAGGATCTGGTCATACACAATCACACTGAATGTAACAAGCTATGTATTCAAATTAAAGTGAGCTACAAACAAGCTACAAAGATATTTCACATTACACAGATAACATCTCTGACCCTTTTTTGTGGGTGATAAATTGCTTGACCATGTGGCATGTTATAATTTATATCTCCATTAACACATGAATTGCACTTTAATTGTAATGTCTATCAGAGGCCTAAGTGACATCATACCCAAGCATTATCCTGAACTGGTTAGTCCTGAGGTGAGTGAGGGCCTGTTTTTCTTTCTCAGTTTCAGCATGCTGAAGGTCCTTTCCTATCAAAAATAAACACTCTTAAGATGATGAAACAAAAAAATAAATAGTATAATGAAAGTGTGATTATAACATGAATATGTACACTTGCATCAGCTTTAATCAACCTGTCATGTGAAGCAATAGAATAAAGAGGACATAGTAATACAGGGCAGTACAGGCCATAGCAAATGGAATACTATCAAACTAGGGACCGAGTATGTGCTTTTGTTAGTAGTTCATGGTGAAACTCAGGGGGTCCTTTCTTGGCTGCTTTTTTTATCTAAGTTAGTTAGGTTAAAACTACTATGGATATGCTTCTTTATGCTAACAATGACAAACTCCTAGTGCTGTATACTCTTTCAAAGATTGGACATGTATATACTGTAGTGGTAGGATGTCTTCATTGTAGCACTGCAACCATCTGTGTTCACATGTTCCAAACATAGATATAAGCTGGTAAGGGTACTTCAGGGCATTCCTCTGTGGCTGTTTTCAAATATGGCACAAGGCAGGATAAATATACAACTTAGACTAACAATCAGAGATAAAGGGCACATCTACACATGCATTTTACCGTGCATTAGGCTAATCTAATGTGCACTGAAGCATCCCATCTACATGTGTGCAGCAATTACTGAGCAATAGATTAACATACAGCAGTGTGTTAGTACTGATACAGGTACTAGCCAATAGTACTGAATGCACATGTAGGGTGTGTCCAGACGTGCGTGGTGAGCATACCTTGCCATGCCGCTACTTGTTCCCAGGGAACGCCTGTGCCATGCACACTTCGGTGCACGGCAAGCTGCCCTGAGTGGGGTATGGGAGGCTGGGGCCAACACTGTGCTGACTCCAGCAGCCTTATCTGGGGTTCTGGGGTCTTCCCAGGGCTGCAGCTGTGGCAAGTCTGCTGCTCAGAGCCTGGCTGGCACTTTTCAGCAGAAAAAACCCCACAGAAAAAATAAACCGGAGCAGTGTATGCATGGGCAGCGCACCTTTGCAGAGTGGAGAACACCTGACTGTGCATATATGAAGCTGCAGACATGTTTGCGGCACCACATACCATACAGTTGTGCTCATCTGGATATGCCCTCTGGGTTCAACAATGGGATGTCTAGGGAGGTTAAAGTATTCTGCACAGGCTGGTGTGTCTTTCTGGAATTGATGTCATGTTGGTGTTTATTCAGTCTTATGTGTAGGGACTGCCTCATCTGGCCAATGTAGACAAGAGAGGGGCACTGTCAACAGGTGAGGGTCAATATGAAGTTGGTGAATATGTACATAAATTAACTTTGGATTGTATGGTCCATGTTATTTTGTCCAATGATGATGTGGACTGTGTTGATGAGGGGACACAGTTGGCATCTGGGTCTGGAGCAAAGATCTGTCACGTTGGTAAGAATAGGAGTTAGGCCATCTGTTTCTGGATAAACACTGTCCAAAGTTTGGGGCGGAGGTGGGGGGGAGCTGTTTGTAAGCAAGGGAAGGTTTGTGCCCCGTGGCTACTTTGAGATGGTCATCATTTTCCAAGGGGGGTTGGAGGTCACTAATGATGCATCTAAGGTGTTCAAGATCGAGGCTATATGTGACAACCAAAGGGATTCTGTTGTCCTCATCTCAGTATTGGTATTGTCACAGGTTAGGGTGGTGTTTAAGTCTGGTTCTGTTGATTTTAATGTCTATGGTTTTAGGATTATGTTGTAATTGTAGGGATTCCTGCTTCATATCTTTAAGGTGTGTATCCCACTTGGTGGGATCAGAGCAGACACCGCTGTAATAGTGAGCGTGGCTGTAGATGATGGATCTAGTAGTAGTTTCAGATGAGTTACTAGTAGCTGTTGGTATCAGTTGTGTTCCAATATAATGTCATGGCGATGCAAACTTTCATAATGGAATCCAAAAAAATGAATTTTCTGGATGTAATATTACAGAGTCAGTTTGATGTAGGGGTGGCATTTAAAATCCTAGTGGAATTGTTCTGGAGATTCCTTCCCATGCACCCATATGATGTCATCAGTGTGCCTTATCTGGGGAATGAGAGGGCAGCTAAAGAGGAAATGGTCTTCAAGGTCTTTAATGAGCTCTGAAGTCATCTTTCTGGAACATATGACAGCAGAACAGTACAGTGTTCTGGATGAGGTTCGACTAGGTCATAACACTTTCCTCTTCTTATTGAATCTACTTTTTGATGTATCCTAAGATCTCATTTGTATTTTATGCAGCTGCACTGTGTTTGCTTCTGGCTATCATATGATCAATCAGCACACCCAGGTCTTTCATTTTTTATGTCATTTCCAACTTTTGAACTCTAAACTTATAGCAAAGTATTTTATTAGCCCTAAGTGTATGACCTTATATTTTTACAGTTAAATTAAATTTCTATCTCCATAAAGATCACCGATTTTTTCTCCATTCTACCCTGAGCTTCCTCTTTATTGATGATGCCTCCCAAGTTTGTGTCATCAGCTAATTGCAACAGTCCATCTTTTCCTCCTTTTTACATGTAAGCAGAACATTTTACAGCCTTTGCTCATTTTATGCCATTCTTAACTCGATAGACTTATTACAAATGCCTACTAAAGAATCTGTAATTTAATGTACCATTTCTTTTAAAATTCTGCCTTGGAACTTATCAGCTCTCACCTACTTGAGTAACTTGTCCTTATCTCAGTATTGGGTGACAAATGCAAGGAGTGCCCAGGTAAGAAACAGGGGTCCAAACAGTCTCCCAAATTGGGGGGTGGCACACGCAGCTATGCAAGGCCTTAATTGCCTATATACCAATGCTCGTAGTATGGGGAACAAAGAGGAGGAACTCACCCTCAGAATAGCCAGTTCAAACCCAGACATAATAGGACTTACAGAAATGTGGTGGGATTCATCCCACAACTGGGCAGTTAGAATTAGAGGCTACAGGCTTTACAGGTGGGATAGAGAAGGAAGGAAAGGTGGGGTGTGGCGCTCTATGAAAAGGAGCAATACACATCCTCTGCCAGCACAATGGGGTCAGAGGAGGGGCAAGCAGAAGTGCTCTGGGTCAAGATACAAGGGAACTGTGGGAAGAGGGATTTAACGGTGGGGGTCTACTACAGAACCCCCAGCCAAGGGGAGGATCTGGACTGGAAATTGTTGGGCCATCTTGCAGAGGCACTTAAGGCAAGGGATGTAGTTGTCATGGGTGATTTTAATTACCCAAACATCTGCTGGGAGGAACAGTCAGCCAGGTAGGACCGTTCCAGGAGATTCCTGGCTGAGATACAGGACCTCCACTTAATTCAGGAGGTGCACAGTCCTACCAGAGGAAATGCCCTGTTGGACCTGGTCCTGGCCACAGGCAACGACCTGGTAAGGGGCCTCCAGATTCTTGGCCACCTGACTGATAGCGATCATCACTTGCTGGAATTCACCATCCAGTGCAGGGTGTCAAGGACCTGCAGCAAGGTGGTAGCCCTAGACTTCAAGAGGGCCAACTTCAATGAGTTGAGGAGATTAGTGGGAGAGACATTGGGGTTCTTGAGAGCAGAGGAGCTCAGTGCCCAAGATGAGTGGTCATTCCTTAAGGAGATGATACTCAGGGCCCAACGGGTGACCATCCCAACAAGAAGAAGGTGGGCAAGAGTGTCTGACAGCCCCCCTGGCTCACTGAGGGCATCTGGGAATGCCTGATTGCCGAAAAGGTGGTGTACAGCCAGTGGAACAGGGTAGCTATCACCAAAGAGGAGTATCCCTCCTCTGCTCAGCCCCATAGGAGGGCTGTCAGGAAAGCTAAGGCAGACATAGAGCTAGGACTAGTGTCCAAAATCAAAGATAATAAAAAGTCCTTTTTCAAATATATAGGGAGGATGAAGAAAGCACCGGGAAATGTGGGGCCCCTGCAAGATACTCTGGGCAATCTGGTGGTTGCGTCAGAGGAGAAAGCAGACCTCTTTAACCAATTCTTCACCTCCGTTTTCTTGTGCAGGGACCGGGACTTCCCCGCTGTGATGCCAGATGGACTCGAGGGGAACGCCTCCAGACCTCAGGTTGGGGAGGACCGGGTTAGAGAGCTTCTGGAGGGGCTGGACGTGTTCAAGTCAGCGGGTCCAGATGCTCTCCGCCCCAGGGTGTTGAGGGAGCTAGCTGGGGTTATTGCAGGGCCCTTGGCACGGCTTTACGAGCGCTCGTGGTGCTCGGGCCAGGTGCCAGATGACTGGAAGATAGCTAACGTGGTCCCCATCTTCAAAAAAGGGAAGAGAGAGGACCCGGGCAACTATAGGCCCGTCAGTCTTACCTCTATCCTTGGGAAACTCTTTGAGAAGATCCTCAAGGAGCACATCTGTGATGGGCCGGCTTCAGGGATGATGCTCAAGGGCAACCAGCATGGTTTCATTAAGGGCAGGTCATGTCAGACCAACCTGATTGCCTTTTAAGATCAGGTCACAAAAGCATTGGATGCAGGTGTCGCCATGGACGTCATCTTTCTGGACTTCAGCAAAGCCTTTGATACTGTCTCCCACCCCATCCTCATTAAAAAATTAGGCCACTGTGGTGTTGATGCTTACACAATCAGATTATTGCAGATTGGCTGAAGGGTCGTATTCAGAGGGTGGTGGTGGAC
>NW_017729033.1:48799011-48799327 GCF_001723915.1 Gavialis gangeticus
GATCTACAAGGTCCCTTCCGACCCTACTTCGATGATTCTATGCTTCTATGAACTTAAGCTTTTTGGAGTTGTTTTTTTCATACCTTGGTTATATCTTTTTCTCTTCCGTACCCAATTCCCATCCACACTATCCAAATTGCTTCTCCCTCATGGTCAACAACATTGTCGTTATGGACACTGAGGCAAGCTACTTGTTTAGTTTGGGGGCCATAACTAACCTATCCTCTGTTTCCATTCCATCTTTACTACATTGCCATACTTCTAGTTCCCCTTTTCTTTCCTTATTTATAGAGCTGAAGAACCTTTTGCTATTTGT
>NW_017729033.1:48804327-48808722 GCF_001723915.1 Gavialis gangeticus
TTTTTTCATACCTTGGTTATATCTTTTTCTCTTCCGTACCCAATTCCCATCCACACTATCCAAATTGCTTCTCCCTCATGGTCAACAACATTGTCGTTATGGACACTGAGGCAAGCTACTTGTTTAGTTTGGGGGCCATAACTAACCTATCCTCTGTTTCCATTCCATCTTTACTACATTGCCATACTTCTAGTTCCCCTTTTCTTTCCTTATTTATAGAGCTGAAGAACCTTTTGCTATTTGTTTTAATATCCTTTGCAAGGTCTAACTCAGCTTGACTTCTGGCAATTCTCACTTTATCCCTGCATTTCTTGACCTTTAAGACATAGCTTTCTTGGCTGATCAATATTTTTTCCAGTTGTTGCAGGATTTTCTTAAGTAGTCTTTTCAAACTTCTAGGTGTCTATTTAAACTTCTTATATTTTTTTGCTCTTCCCCCCACATCCCCCCACCATACTTTGGGACATAGGTTCCTGACAGATTTCAGCATCCTTACTTGAAGAAATTTCAGGTGCACATTGAGCTCTCAAGTCAATATGATTTTAATAATTAGCTCCCTTTATGTATCAAAGTTTGACTCTTTGAAATAAATAATTTTAGTTATGGATCTACTTTGGTTTATTCTTCTGTTTGATTTAAATAGAAACAATTCATGACTACTCAATCCAAATTTATTTTGCATGAGCAGTCTGTTTTATAATGTCCTTATCACCTACCAAACCAAGTCTAAAATAGCATTGCCTTTTCCTGGTTTATTGACTGGTTTATTGGGGGCTTGGGGTGGGGGGGATGTCACATCCAGGAGTATCTAGGTCTTACCATTATTTCAAGTATTCATTTCTCCAGTTGATGTCTGGGAAGTGAAAGTTACCCAAATGAGATAATTTTAATAGTACCATATTTTCTCACATATAACATACCTCAGAATATAATACACACCTTGTTTTTGAAAGGCAGAACAACAAAAAAAATGTCCTTGTAGTAACTGGGTGTGTCTACATGTGCAATTAATGCACAGTAATAAAATTTGGTGCATATTGCCATGGACCTAATTGCTCTCAGAAGCCATGTTTAAATGCGTCTGGGGCCACAGCACATTGAGCTGGGTTACAGCAGCCCCAGATGGCAGGGCATCTGAGGCAGGGGGTTATCCTGCCAGCCCAGAGTTGCTCCAATATGGCTCAATATGCTATGGAGGGGCTGGCTAGGGCATGAAGATGCTTTGGTATGGGGTGAGCTGGAAGGCAGCCCCGACACTGAAGCACTCCCATGACCCAGCTAGCATCATCAGCATCTACAAATGCATTGCTGTGGAGTAAAAAACTATAGCATAGGATAGTACTTGTGTTTACAAGTACTAACCTACAGAAGAGTTAATTAATTAGTTTACTCCATCCTTATAGCACTGTGGATTAATCAACTAATCAACTACTCAGCTAATTAATCAACACCACAGTAAACATCTCATGTAGATGTGCCCACCAAGTAGCAGCAGCTAAGGTGGTGAGCTTGCCTATTGTTCTGCTTCCTGTGGATAACTGAAGATTGTATTTTGATTTCTTCTATAAGCAACAGAACCTGCTCTACCATATTCCATGCATATACAGTACACTCACATTTCCAGTTGCTGTTTTAGAGAAAAATGGTTTGTGTTGTACATGAAAAAATATGGTATTTATCTCTCTAAAGGTATTTCTGAGATTTCCATCCTTCAGTTCTTACCCTGAGCTTCTTCCAGCACCAGTCTAGTAGATTACCACTCTTTGCCAAATGATCACATTATTCACATGCAATGCTGGCCCATAATCTTCACCTTTATTTCTCTCGAGCAGTGTATATCAATACCCATGCTCAGTAACTGTCTTCTCTTATTCCCTTAAAACTCTGTTTCATGTCCTTCACTACTTGCTTGGATGTCTCCATTTTATTGGCCAGCCTACAAGCATTTGCATACAAATTTTAAATTATTTCTTAAAACTACATCATATTCCCTAACCAGATTACACATAGTTCTTTTACTAACTGTACTGACTACTTAATTCCAGCCATTATATACACAAGCTAGCTACTATTGCACAGTACCATCACATCTGGTTAGTGCCCACAAATGCTACTGTGCAACAGTGTCTCATGTAGATATGCCCGCTGAGTTTTAAAGGCAAAGGGAGCAAACCTAAAAGTAGGCATGCTGATATATTGTAGGATGGCAAAGAGATCACGATATAAGTCCAAAATTGTGTGTGGTTAACATGATGACTGAAAGTTTTTTAAATTTTCCACTTAAAATGTTGAGAATTCTTTAAAATTAAGTTTTAAGAAATGGGAAATACTTTAGCAATTTGTATTTCAGCACCATTATCTGCAAATACCTTATTACATAATATAGTTGTGGGAGAGAATAACCAAACTATCTTAAAATGTATTTTTAATGATGATGGTGATGGCGATGATTGCAACAACCAAAAGTATCTTATATTCCTATAGATGTTTCCAGAACAGCATTGCTCATCTGCATTTATTCATTATTTACCATATACAAATTGTTAAACTGAAGGGACAGACCTGTTTGTTCTTTTTGTATTTGAATTGCAGACCATTTTGAAAGCAGTTTTTAAATTTTTTCCATCATTATGGGGTAGAGGAATAATTACAGTAATTATTACTTATACGTAGTATGAATATAGCACTTATTACAACAGTTTTTATCTGAAGATCTTAAATCATTTTGCAAAGGGAATGTTATTCTCTCTGCTACACCATCAGGATAACTGTTCATCCTCCAACTGTAGCCACATTGTATAGTCTTAAAAGTGTATGTCATAATTTATCCATTTTTTACACTTGTCTATTCTGTTTCTTTATGCTACCCCCCACATACATGTTGGAAAATGCTGAAGTTGCTCTCCATATGATTATGATACCAAAGGTTATAAAGGTATGACAATCAATTTAAAAGTTAATGCAATCTATGTTGAAAATGTCCTCACTGGCATTTACATCTGTTGAAATGAACAGAATATTTCAAACCTCAGAGCAATTTTGCCAGATTTTCTGTGTACTCATATATCTCCACTTTGGTTGTGCTCCATTCATATGTCGAAATCGTCCCAGGCACAGCAGCTAGCAACTCATTTCTTCTAAAGTTTTAATGAGAGATAAGACTGTGGAGCAACAGAAATTTGTCTGTGCTAGGGGGAAATATTTATATTTTGGAAACTCAGATGAGAGGAATAAAGAACATAAATCAAAAGATTAGTTTATTTTTTCTACAAATATTATTAATTTCTTTTTTTCTCCAAATATTATTGAACTAAATTTAGCTGTGATAATGTGTATCCCTGTTTTGGCATTCAGAAAAGATACAGCTCTTAAGTTAAGGGTGATCATAAAGACCTGTGTACCTGGGTAATTCCAAATTGCCATCTTTCTTCATCCTGATGCTCATAAGCCTATGGAAGCCTATGAACTAGAGAACTCAATGTCATTGGATTTACATTTGTTTAGAAGATGAATATGATGAATAACTTTTAAACCTAAATTGAAAATAAAAAGTATGTTGTTTTTTTTTTTTATAACTGGTCCACAATTAATGTTAGATATGTGGGGGAGGGGGAGGTTCCATTTTTTCTTAATGGATTGCTAATGAACATAAACTGATCCATTCTTCAGAGAGGCTGATTTAGTGTTTTGAATGTATTACTCTAGGTAGACTTCACAACTTTTTCAGCTGACCATTAAGAACTGCTTGTGGTCCCAAACACTTGAAACATGCTTTATCAGCATTATTTGTTCTGGCAAAGGGATGACTTTTTTACTGACAGATTTCTTAGGAAAAGCCCTAAATAGATGTAGTTATACTCATATAGGGTACATTACCAATACCATTTATTTTGCTTCCCCAAACTGAAACAAATTATTTCAGCATTAGCACATTGATATCAGTATAAGTAAATCTAAATATGGGAGAAAAGGTACTATTTTAACTACACCAGCATAGTTAAAGCAATATAAACCTTTACTGAAGGTGAGGCCAAAACAATTTAACATAAATTTTCTTAGTACCATATTTACTCTCTTAACAGATGAGGTCCCTCCCCCATTCAACATGGAGAAACCCCCCCCACCTTGCCTTACAATCAAGCAAGGGTGGGGGGGAGTGGGGGGCAGGCAGATGCCCAGGATAGGGGCTGGAGGCAAAGCTATAGCTGGCACCTGTCCTTCCACTGCTCCTGCACACCCTGCCACTCCTCCCCCACAGCCCTCAGTTTTCCCCCATTATATTTCTCCCTCTTTCCCTGGCTACTGCGCTCCTTATCTTTATATCCCACTGGCAGGCTCCATTCCTGCTGCAGCATGTGGCATGCAGCATGGCTCCACCCTGGTCCTGTAGCAGCA
>NW_017729033.1:48813722-48817120 GCF_001723915.1 Gavialis gangeticus
CCCATTATATTTCTCCCTCTTTCCCTGGCTACTGCGCTCCTTATCTTTATATCCCACTGGCAGGCTCCATTCCTGCTGCAGCATGTGGCATGCAGCATGGCTCCACCCTGGTCCTGGAGCAGCAGCAGTGGGGAGCAGCCAGTGCTGCTACTCTAGGGCTGGGCTGGAACCGCAGTGTTGGCTCCACCATGCTGATGCTATGGGGCCAGGGTCGAGGAGGAACAGAGCCTCCTGGGATGGAAAAAAGTTAGCAGGGCATGACAGTGAGAGGGATGGCTGTGGAGCAAGTGGAGTGGGGACAGCCAGCAGGGGCAGGCTGCCTGCCTCTCTCACTGCCTACCTCTACCTCCATACTGCCTGCTCCCTACCACCTCCCCCACATTGCCACCCACTGCCTGCCCTATTACTGCCCCACACCTACCCTACCATGTTTCCTCATACTGCCTCCTCCACTATCTGTCCCCCACCACCTGCCCCATTACTGCCTCCCTTATCACCTCTCTCTCCAACACCTTCAGTAGGGCAAGGAGGGGACACGGCAATTTCAGATGATCCTCTGATAATTAACTCCATACATGGAACATTTTAATAAATGTATAAATGTTCCATGTGTAAGAAAGGAAAAGGTATGTTCATTCTTCCCTTCAAGCAGGTGTAAATTTCTTTGTCTGAACACTGCAGACATCTTTACATGTATTCTAGGGCTGGGGGCGAGTGGCGGTGCTTTAATTAGAGCAGCTGCAGGAACCACTATAATTAAAGCTCCTTCAGCATCTCATGTATTCAGCATCTTTGGCTTCAAAATGGTGGTGGGGGTGCTTTAATGAAAGCCTGTTAGACAACTTTTAGTTAAAGCACCGCCCCTGCCATTTTGAAGCATGTGGTTACTGAATACATGAGACTTGATTAACTGAGTCTGTTCTGATGCACTGTAATTACAGCACATTGAGGCAGCATCCCTGCACATCTACAAGCACCCTATGGGACTTAGAGGGCTGGAGGTGGAGTGACTGGGGTTAATCATTGCACATAACATGATCAAGAGGCAAGGAATTAAAATCAGAATTATTTTGGTGACATCCCCCAAAATAATTATTTAAATGAAGGCGGGATCAAGACCTCTGTCTGAGAGAAAGATAGGTAAGGTGTAAGTCTGGTGAGTAGGACATTAGTAATGGAATTCTTATAAATGTCAGTGTCTCAAGGAGCAACATAAAGATGCTAGTACTCTCCCTGCCACTATGCATTGTGTTAATGGGCTATATTTTGAGTAGACTTAATGCTGGAGTGTGTTGTGTCTTTAGGTTTATTATGAGTAGAGTTATTCTGACATTAAGACCTTGTTTCTTTTGCTAGGCAAGAGAGATTGAACACCAAAGCATATAATCCTTTTGTAATTAGAGAAAGAATGTATATCAACCATGTACTATAACTATTTTTAAAGGACACAGAGAGAAACATTTATAGAAAGGAAAAGAAAAAAATTACTAAAACTAGCTACTAAACCAAGTATTTACTAAAACTATATACTAAAGCAACTATATACTAAAATAAGTATAGTAAAATATACTATTTACTATAACTAAAACAAGTATTTTTAAAGGACACAGCGAGAAACATTTATAGAAAGGAAAAGAAAAAAAAAGAAAAGAAAAAATAATATCAGGAGCTTCATATCTACCTGTCAGTCAGATGTTTACATTCTCAATTCACCTTTTCTTCTTTTTAGGTATCCCTCTAGGTAGTAACTGACAGGTATTGACAGGCAGGTAAAGTCCGTTCAGTGTTTCAAATACACTAATATGCATTCTATTCAGTAATAATTCTAGGCAATTATCAATAAAGCAGATCATAACATTTTATGAATAGCTCATTAAACAAATTTAAGAAATAATTTGAATATAGTCTCTGAACCAAATTCACTGCTGGCCTAACTGAATGCCATGAGACATGGACAATATACAGGAGACATAAAAAGTTGTTGAAGTACCATCAATGCTGTCTGTGGAAGTTCCTTCAAATCCACTGGGAAGACAGTCAAACCAACATTAGCATCCTTTCAGAAGTAAACATCACAAGCATTGAGGTGATGATCATTCTAACTTTGCTCTGCTGGCCATGCTATCTGGATTTCATCTTAAGCAAGTTTTATTCTTCCAACTCAGTCAAGGCATATGCTCAAGAGAAGGGCAGAGAAAGTGCTTCAAGAACATCTTTAAGGCCACCGTGAAACAATGCAACATCATCTCTTGGAAAAATATCACCCAGGAGCACGGCAAATGGAAGAAGAGTCTGCTGCATGGATGACAGTACTCTGAAACCTTATAATTACAACAGGAGATGGAAAAGTAGGAGCAGCAGAAACAGGGTGTCACAACCCAAATCAAAAAATCCAAAGCCACCTACCTTGCACAGAATCAGGCTCCCAAGTTGCAGTGGAGTCTCTCAGTCCTGGATCAGCCTCATCAACTATCTTCAGACCCACAGATAAGACCATCATGGAAGACAATCATCCTCAAATATGAAGGATTGCGGAAGAAGAAAGATCCAAATGTCACTCAACTGACTACATGCCATCTGAGAATCTGTATTCTTCCATTTCAATCCAATATAGACATAAGATCAGGATTTTAGGGTTACATGGTTAAAAGACACATCCACAGATACCCACACCCATATTACTTACATATAGGGTGTATCTAAACATTGCCATGTGGTGATGTTGCTATGGGTAAATGCTTTAGTAGTACTTTAGGAAGTACTAAAGCATGACACAGCATGGACGGGTACTGTGCCATACGGATGGCACATGGGTAAATTTCACTGCTCTATCGCCATAGCAGTCCGCTATACCTGGGGAGTCCACCCCTACAGCAACGTAGCTGGTGATCATGTGTAGACACACAATTGCTACGTTGCTGTAGCGCATCATACAGTGATGTAGTGCATTGGTACATTGCTGTAGGGTGATGCGTAGATATACCTATATATACATAGATAAATAGAAACTTGTGATGGCCCCAAACCTGTTTTCTTTGCTAAAGAGAAAGAGAAAAAGTGAAGAGACTCCTAAGAATGGAAGAGATTATGAAAAAAACAAACAAGCAAGCAAATAAAAGAAGATATGATGCAGCACTTTTCTCTAAAACTTTTGAGGCCTCATATATGCCTCCAAAATGCCAAGTGCTGTGACTCCTCATTTTCACCTGAAGTTTGATAAAAAGGATTTCAGTTTTCAGAAATATAATTCCAAAGTACTTCCCTTGAGGAGAATGTCTTTATGGTTGTTCAGGCATATCAGTATGGAATCGGCATGGCACTTACCGACCCACAGATGGGAGTACTTCTCAAGTAGTAAGGTCAGAGTTCTGTTTCACAGCTAAGATGTGTAAATGTTA
>NW_017729033.1:48822120-48823546 GCF_001723915.1 Gavialis gangeticus
AAAATGCCAAGTGCTGTGACTCCTCATTTTCACCTGAAGTTTGATAAAAAGGATTTCAGTTTTCAGAAATATAATTCCAAAGTACTTCCCTTGAGGAGAATGTCTTTATGGTTGTTCAGGCATATCAGTATGGAATCGGCATGGCACTTACCGACCCACAGATGGGAGTACTTCTCAAGTAGTAAGGTCAGAGTTCTGTTTCACAGCTAAGAAGTGTAAATGTTACTGATGCCATTTTTAGATCTTAATAATTACTCAAAGTACTCTGCTTTGCATAACAGTTTGAATCGTGCACATGCTTTATAGAACTACCTTATGTAACTATGTTTGAATACTATTCAAATAAATTTGTTCCTAACATGGATACTTAAAAAGATTCATTACTGCCTAGAAGCCTCATGGTTAAAGCTCTTTCCCAGGACAGTAAAAACCCATGTTTTAGGCTCACCTCATCCTCAGGGGATGTAAATTCTGATCTTTTTTGCTATAGGTCAGCAAGTTACTCACCAGGCTACAGGCAAGGCAGGATTGAATACCATTTTTGTTCAAGTAAGGTTCCTAGGTGATCAAGAGGAACAACATCATAACAGAAGGAGAACAAGAAAGAGGGACAATTCCCTCGAGGGCTAGGGGGATTAAGATATACAAGTTTCTGCAGTCAAATGCAGAAAGGGGAATAATGCAGATAGCACCATATCCATCCATCTTTGACTCCCCTGCCTAAATGATTTTGCAGCAGGATTGATTAGGGGCAGACTATGTACAAGCCCAGACTCACACTTGGGCTTTTGAAGCACTAACAGTAACATATCCACCCTGTCACTATGCTCCAGACATTTTATGTAATTTAGGTAGACTTACATTGTAAGACATTCCAATATATTGTAAAATTGAAAGAACACTGGAGGAACTTTGTGGCTCCTGGAATGCTAAATTCATACAAGACTCAAGTTGCAGCCTTATATATCCATATCTTTGAATCACATTTTTCTCTCTTACTGAAAAAGAATTTAGGAGTTAAAGAAAGATGAATTTTCAGTGATGGACTCAGGAAAAATATGCAGAGATTATTTTTTCCTATTTTTTTTTTTTTTTAATATAATCTGAGGCACTTATTTCACAGTTCATTTCTGAACTCCAAAGTTAACTTTAATATTCTTGATCTTCAATCTGTTTGTGGCATGGCATGCCAACATCCCCATTATAATAATTAATGTCAGAAAATCAAAACACTGATAAAAATAAATTACTTTTTATTTTCCCTTTTATCTTGTCTATTCATCTACTTGATTCCATGACTCACTCTCTCTATATATATACATATATATATATATTTATACATCTACTTGTAAATACTTGCATATACATATACATATATATATGAAAGAAACATATATATATGTATATGTATATGCAAGTATTTACA
>NW_017729033.1:48823570-48825515 GCF_001723915.1 Gavialis gangeticus
CATATATATATGTAAATACTTATATATATATATATATTTGTGAGTGTGTTTCTTTCAACTAGATCTAATAAACTCCAGATCAAATTAAAAACATAGATACACATGAGATTTAAAATAATCCTTTACTGCTACCAATATACATCATAATGTTATTCTACTGTATACTGTATTGCTACTAGTGACATGCCATAGTGTTAAAATAATAACAGTAAAACAAAAAGAGATAAAATAGTACATTCAAGAGTGATGTGAATGGTATTTGAAATGAAATTTTGAAATTTCCCAAAATAGAATTTTCCAAAACAGATTGTTTTTCAGAATTAAAGTTTTGCAGGAAATATATTGTTTTTGATCTCATCCATCCAAGTAGATTTTGATATTTTAAAAAAGGTTATGAAAAGGAAATACGATATATTTTCAAGCTATAAATGAATGGTTTCAATCAGCAATAGGGCATCTCTTTGCAAAGTAGTGCACATGCATATAATGAGGAAAACCAAAAATTTTGTGTCTGATCATGCTTTAAATGAAATAGGTGGCTATATTAAATAAGCCTTGAATATGTAGCTTTAACATATGCTGTGAGGTGATAATAACATGATTACAGTGAGTAAAATAATCAGAGGTCAAAGCACACCAGATGACTACCAATGTTTCCATACTAGGTATGTATGATGAAAAAGGTTGCTTTTAAAAATAACTGAGGTTATGTCACAGATACGATTAACAAGCAGGAAAACAGAGAGCCAATTTCTGTTTGTGACTTTGAAGTTGTTAACACACTGAGGACATTTTAAAAATATGAATATTAATCCAGACCAACAATTTGGAGTCTATTGATATAAATGTTTATACTTGTTATAGTTATAGCAATATAATGGCATTAAAAACTGTCTTCTGCTGTCTTCTTTGAAACAATAACATTAGACTTAAGAAGAATCATACTGGTGTTGGAAAATTAAGGAGATACATTGTTCATTAGGTTGAACATAATGGCCTTTTTCTAAATATGAACTGAGAAGGACCATTCTGTTTGACATAATGAGCTATACATCAATTAGTAGTAATGTCTGAGGTCAATTTTAGACTGAAGTGAAAGTGGCAAGAGAAAAATAAGTGCACAGAAATCAATGAAAATGGTCAACATCAAAATAAAGGTCAAGAAGAGTAACGCACTTTGAGCAAGGCAATAACCATTCTTTAGACAGTGAGCCGGTTATACTACTGTGAATTCAGTGACACATGAATACAGACAACAATAAAATCAGGGTTAGATCAAAGGATTTACTCCAGTTTTATGCTGTTGTAAGTAGTAGTAAGGTCCAACCTGCATTGTTGATAACAGGTATTTGATTCTGTGGAGGGAAAAAATATATCAGACTAGACAACTTGCTGGTTAGTGTATCCATCAGATTTTCTATTCCTTCAGCTTCCAATGATTAGAGGGATGAAAAATAATGTAAGGGAAGATTTGTCCAGTAAAGCTGAGGAGCTGAAAAGGACAGAGGATTAAACAAGCTCAGAAAATTAGTTTGTGCTGTAGTGGCAATGCTTTCTTTTTCTTCTTAAACAAAACAATGTAAACTTCCCCCTCGCCCCCCAGTTCCTAAATTTCATCCTTGATGATGAGATTTGATGCCTCCCAATTTCACTAGATCCTTGGGCAATTTAGTATTCGTTTAAAAGCTGACCGTCAATAGACAATACCCTTTAAGTGTAATGCTTTACTGACAGTGACAGTTTTTGTTACTAGAGAAAAAAATCAAGGCTGATGCAAAGTTTTGATGAAAATTTCTTCCAATATGAAAAACAAAATAAAAAAATTAAACTGGTTTTTCAGTCATTTTCCCCAGTCTCAAGTGTATTGGAGAACTGTAATTAGGACTTGTAGTAGAGATGATATCTTTTTTTAGACCACCAAGATCTTTGTAAAAAAAAAAAAAAA
>NW_017729033.1:48825585-48843502 GCF_001723915.1 Gavialis gangeticus
TTGTAAAAAAAAAAAAAAAATGCTTTAATTTCTAGCTTTTGGGCACAAACACCCTTCATCAGGCACTGGAGAAAAGATCATAAAAGTTCTCCTGGGTAGAAATGAAAGTTCATATAAGAGAACTGTACACATTTGCACTAATCGCAGTGAGCACATCCCAGTGAGAGTGCACGTGCAGTCTAAGGTGCCTCAAAGCAGCAAACTGCATGAGGAGCATGTGCACCCATTTGCTGTACTGCTAATTTGCAGTGTGGTGGATTTTTTGACTCGAGGAGACCCCAGGGTTAAAAAAGAAAAGAAGTGATGCTGAAAAAAATGGCATGGTGAATGCAGCAGAAGCAAGAAAGGGAGCCTGGCCAGCCAGAGCCACGCTCTGGCTGCTGGCCAGGCATGGAACAGCTGGCTTGGTGCTGCTGCTGGTACAGGAGGCCCCAGGACCCCAGGTAAGAGTGCTGGAGCCAACACAAGTGCTGGCCCCAGCTGCATCCTCTACCCCACCTGGGTCACTTTGCTGTGTGCTAAAGCTTGTGTGAAGGAGTGTTCCTTGACACAAACAGCAGCGGTACAAATATGTGCCATTGGTATTTTTCTCATGGAAAACACATGCCCCTGCATGTGCATGCTCATGGGGATGTGCCCAGTAGGTGCATCTACATGTGAGCTTTTCTGTGGTGTTGACTAATTAGCTCTGTAGTAATGCGTCACCACCTACACTTGTGCCCACATTAAGGTACAGTGAGCTAATTAACTCTGCTATAGCATAGTACTGTCCAGGACAAGTACTATCTTACAGCAGAGTAATTGTATGTGCTCAAGGGCCTGTGTAGACTGTGACTAGGGCTGGCTGGGTCCAAAGGGTACTATAATGTGGGGGCAGCCTGATGCCTAGCTCTGTACTGTAGCACCCTTGTGCTCTGGCCAGCCCCTCTGCCACACAGTGCTGCTACCTAGAGCCCATGGCTGACCCTCCAGGCCTCCTGCTGGCCTGGGGCTGCTCCACCCCGGCTGGAATTGCTATGGTCCCAAGCACACATGAAGATGCTGCACCTGGAAGCAGCTAACTCTAGTACAAATTGCATTGGAGTTTATTCAGGTGTATTAATATGTGTAGATATGCCCAGTTTGTCCTGGAGCAACATTTGTTTTGGGCAAATTTAAAGATTTTATTCCTTACCACTCTTATTATTTGGATGATCCATTTATTTTAACAATGTTATTGGTATTCTTGTATCTCTTGCTTTTGTCCATATACAGAAACGTGCACAATAATTTTATATCCCTGCCTTCTGTTTTATTAAACAGATATATATAAACAAATCTCAATGTAAGGTAGATTTCTCAATCTTTTATTTATTTATTTTCTTGGTAAAGATGTTTGAAATCTTGAATTATTCTTGAGTGATGTATCTACATCTTATACACCTTTATTTAGGCTATACTTTGGCATACACACTCCTGCTTAGGGTTATGCTTCTGCAATCCTTCCACATCCCTCACTGAAATTAAATTGAATGAAATTCAGTCAGTTCAGGTCCTTTTTAAAGTTTAGTCATTCTCTTGCCCTTTTCTTTCATATTATTTTTGTATGCATAGACTTCTTTCAAGGGTCAGATTTTTAGAAGTTGTAAATCTAATGCATTGTTGCATGGGGTTGTTTCTTGTCTCTCAGTGCAGCGCTATATAAGACCTCATTGTGACACCATTACTCACTTACATATATTCAATTCTTACTCATATATACCACCCATTTTCTTTAAAGGTAGATTTGTTTAGGTAGGAACTTCAGAACAGGTACCAATGTTAGTGTATATAGAATGGGAATTTAAACTCTGATTCAAGAAAAAACTACATATATAATGTTATATAACTTCAGTACAGCTGCTTACCATCTTTACTTAAACCCAAGGTGAGTATTTTTTTCTCCCCCAAAACAACATGCAGGGAAAGCATCGTCTTAGGTTCAAATACTGGCCCAGGCCATACAGCTGCTCAGCTCTAGCTTTGGCTCCAGAGCTGCTTCCTGCCCCAGGGTAGCTCATGTGGAGGGGGAGAGGGCTCATGGGAGGGAGAGCATGGGAGGGAGTGCATGGTGGGGATGGGTGACATACAAGATAAATCTGTGTTGGGTGAAGACACCGAGGGGAAGACCCTGTGAACTGTGCCCCCCCCCACCATTTATTTCAAGCTTCAGCTCCAGCCCCAGATACAGCATTCCCTCAACCCCACTGCTGTTGTTACCTGACTGGGCAGGGCCTGAGCCAGATCCAGGACCTGGGTCACTGCTGCTGTTTCCCCCAGAACCAGAACTGCCTCAAAAATAAGTGCTGGGGTGAGGCAAGGGGGGCTCAGGCACTGGGATGTGGGACAGGCAGCAGCAGGGCGGGCACAGGCACAGAGGCAGCAAACATCAGGGGCAGCTGGCAAGGGGGTAGGCACAGCCATGGGGGATGCAAGAGGTGGGAGCGTGGGGGGCAGGGGAGTAAGGTGGCAGGGGGAAGGCACTGGAGGTGACAAGTGGCAAGGGAGCCAGTCTGTAGGGTGGGGTAGGAATGGCAGAGGAGATACGGGCCAAGAGGTGGTGGTCTGGCTTCTCACCTCCTGCCACGGCTTTCTGTGTCACAGCTGTGTCATTAGCACACATGTGCTAATTTAGGATGACCCTCCAATAATTTGATTCTATACATGGGAAATTATAGCACATTTATAATTTTCCATATATAGAATAAAACTATTGGTTTTACATTTAAACTTGTCTTGGATTTGGATAAATACTGTATGGACATTTATAGATGTGCTGGGAGGGGGGGCTATAATTAGTGGGCTGAGCTAATTAAAAGTGCCCAAGATTCATGTGTATCAGTGTTCCTGTGCTGAAAAAATGGTGGCAGGGCACTTTGATTTAAAGCTGGTTCCATGAGCTTTACTTCAAGGCACCCCAGCACCATTTTTCAGTGCAGGGATGCTGATACATGTGATGATGAAGGCTAATGGAGCATGTTAATTTCTGCGCTCCAGCAGACTCTTTAATCGAGTCTTCTCTGAAGCACATCAGAGCAGCCTCCCTGTATGTATGTAAGTGCCCTATGTGCGAACAGACATATATTTATATAAGTACTTTACTAAATCATGTTTAAATATTTAATTGGACCTGAATCATAATGTATAATGCTAAAATATTTCATAGCTCCTGAACCTCCAAAAAATCACACCAATGGAATTATTCACGTAATCAAAGTAAAGCACATGCATAAATTTTTGTGGTGTCTGGCATGTAGTGACCAGTCAGACTTACTAATTTCAGGAGACTATGTAGTGTCTACATTCACTTTGATAAATTAAAAGCAATTTTATTCTAATCAGCATTGAAATCCTGATGCGCAATGTTGTATGGGAATTATAATTTGATAAATGGGCACATTTTAGGTTTCATATTGAGTCCAGATGGTTACAGATTCTTTAATATAAGTATCCATTTGGCATTTGCACATTTGTGTATCGTAATCTCCTTCTCATTTATGTTTAATGATGGATTGAATCCAAACGATACAAGATGTTCTGCAGCATGTTATACTTTTATTAAGTGGACTGATAGTAGGATTTTTCTGCATTGGATTCTTTGTATTCTCAGCATCCTGTCATTCTAAGCCATTTAGTATTCATTTGAAAGCTGTATTTACAACATTTCATATATAAATAGATAAAAGCATAAAGAGGCTCCACAATAATACTAATTTATTTCAACTCTGACCCAGTCACTTAAGTGTTTGAATGAAAACAGTTAGATTTTTAAATTTCTGATTTGATTTGCAGAACTCCATCTTTTCATGCAACAAAGCTTCAATTTTCAACAAACATAATGAGTCCCACTGGGAGTAGGGGGAGTAGGAGAGGGAACAGATAAAGCCTTGACCATTATCCTATCATATTGATATATTCCTTTTACCTCATCCCTATTCCACTCCACCCAAAGGAGAGCTGTTTTTCTACTGTTGGGCAATGAGAAAATAATAAACTGGTTTACTCCTAAACAATTCAATTATCTGAGATAATACCTTGTTCTCTCAGTTCAGGAAGTTCTATGAGTCATCAGTTGAACTTTAATTTTCTAATGAAAAAAAAAACCATGAATGCTTGTACCAGCCTCTGCATTTGTGGGTATCCATAATAAAATAAATCACTAAATGGCAGCCTTTTTAGGTGCTCGATTCCTATAAATAGGAGTTTTTGGAGCTGTTTGAAGATCCCTTGCACTTATCATCTTCTGTTTTCATTAGAATATTGTTCTGTATTAAAAAAACAAGAAGTTTTTCCAGCCTCCTGAGGTGAAAAAAAAGACATTTTTTATACAGACACTTTTAACCAGCTTTGACACAGAAACATTGAGGTACAACCCCACTCCTCAGGTATAGTTCATCACTTGGATTATTCCTCATTTGAGGCCTACATTTATAGACATCTCACATGCCTGTCATTAACCTGTGGGCTCCAGAAGTGCTCATGAAACACTAATTAGGACAATTTGTATTTATGAACAGAAAATTTAGTTTAGTTGTTTGTAATAAAAATGTTTTGGGGCCCTGTTTGCCATATTAAAAGACATGCATTCCTTGACTGGACAAAGGATGCGGGCAGTTAAAGTGCCAGAGCTCCAAATAATATAATTTAGAGCAGCTCCATTGGTATCCATTTGTATAGGAGGTTATAGTATATGGAATCTCGGGGCACTGACAGATGTAGGGGAGAAAAAAAGAAGGGCTTTCCTGGAAGATGCAGAGCATTAGTTCAATCCAGCTCTGCAGCATCTGTATAGATCGAGCACTTCAGTGGGGCTTTTTGGTGCTTTTATCTAATAGTTGATTCAATCAGCTATTAGATGAAAGCTCCAAGTCCCTCTCGCCAAAGTACCCAATCTATAAAAATGGTGGGGGAGCCTAGTTCAACTAACACAATACCTCTTCCAGGCATGTACTGGGTTCAGTGTGGGGGCATGTGGAGTTTAAACTAAAGTACGGGGACGGGTGGTGTTTGTTTGCTTTTTGCAGGGCAGGTGGGGATTAGGTCTGTAAGCAGCCTGTGGTTCCAGTTTGTTGTATAAGCAGGTTGTTTAGCCTGCTGGCTTCTATGGGCAGGGTTGGTACCTGAGAAGTTCCTTAGCCACTCTTCCCAACTAAAGCACAAGTCTATAAGTTACAAACAAACAAAAAAGTAAGTCAAGAAACCCAAACTCTTATGCACTGTCACAGGAACTTGGAACAGGGGTCGACCTGGGTTAGGTGCAGTAGTGCAGAGGGCCCCCCACCCTTTGCTTCCCAGTCAACCCAAAGTTTAAAACAAACTGTCTGAAAGTGGCAGCAGTGTTACTATTCAGGCAGCAGTGAACAGACTGCATAACTTCATGGCTCATTCTCATCCCCTTATTTCCTCTAAAATCTCCTTTTTAAAAGGTCTTAACACTTCACGAATTAAGCTATTCTTTCTTCTGCAGTCCTGCTGCCTTGCCTCTTGGTTGCTCCTCATAATAAAACTCCTATCCACAGCCCTGCAAACTGTTTTTAACTCTAGCTAAAAACATTGACTCAGGTGAGGTGTGTTAATAACTTTAAATAAAATATTGCGTGCACCTTTAAGATGCTCAAGAGGGCTTAATTTTGTTTTATGACTCTGAAAGAGATGTACAATAAATTCTAATGACTACAGGATTAAGAAACAACATCTTTGGATTATTTGTTCCTAGTCTGTTGTGTTTTTAATATGTAATGTACGATATAGCAAATTAATGCACATTCCAATATTTTTTTAATTTGATCTTAAACTCAATAATATAGCCTTAGCCCACTAGCATACCAGTAAAACTTCTAGTTTGTTTTTACCTAGAGAAAAACATGTGCTGTGTCATATCTAAAGATGCACCACATCATCTGTGTCCTCCCCTTTCAAAATCCTAGATATACCCATGGATGGGAACCCCTTTGGCTCTGCCCCAGAGCCCAGCAACCTGGTCCCTTGTGGTAGCAAGCTGTTCTGCTCTCAGGTAGCTCCTTGCTTGCAAACTGTTCACCTTACTGTATGTGCGTGTGCATATGCCTGTGTGTGTGTAATTTTAACCAGTAACTGTGTAATGTGAATGCATAAGTAATACAGAGAAGAAGAAAGAGGAAGTGTGATTTTGTTGTATTAGGGAACTCAACTGGGGTTTGATCCCTGCTGTTGTTTATACATTCTTCATTAAGTTGTCATGGGTAGCTAGCAATTGGTTCTGAAGGAAGAATTGTCAACTTCCTTCATATAAGGTTACAGTCTGGGTAAAGCGACACATTCCCTTTTGCTTGCTCTCTTACTAGACTTAGGCTTTTCTTTTTCTTTTTTTCTAATTAGCGGCCCAGCTTTATCAAAGGAGACACAGGATTCCCTATACCAGTGGTTTTCAGCCATTTCAGACTTGAGAGACCCTTTGGTAGACTCAAAGCACCCCCTAGAAAATGCCAGCTCGTCACTTTTTTGGCTACAGAAAAATAATAGAGCAGTTCTTCTATCACAAAGAACTCATGGGTCATGAATAAGCATTCACTGCACCCACTGTAGGTATAGACAGCTTAAAGTAAGGTGCCTACGCCTAGACTAGAAGACAGATACAGCAGTTCACTGTTCCTGGAAGAGGCATACACATGCATTCACAACTTTTGGGAGCTGCACAAGGAAACTGTAGTAAGTAACTTGGCCTAGGGAGAGGGGTGGGTCCAGTCAGGGTGGGGGAGGGGGTCAGTAGGATCAGGAGTGGGGCTGGTAGATATACAAGGAGGGGTTGGTGGGTCTGTGGGAGGGATTGCTCAGTCAGGAAGGATTTGGAGACCTAAAAATATCTCAGTAAGAATCGTGGGAGTGGGATTAGCATAGCTCCAAGACTGGGGTGAATGGTTATGCTTTCCCAGCCATGGGGCTGTACTGCAAATGCGTTCAGGCATTTGTGAGACTGGGTTAACTTGATCTTGATATAAGTTAGTGCATCTACTTAGATGCATTACCTTAACCCCTGGTTAGGAGTGATTTAAATGTAGTGGCTGTGCATACCCAGAAAGACCGCAACAGGTCAGAATGTTTTAACACTGTGGATTCCTATTTGAAATCTGGATAGATCCAGATGTATAAGCATGTGTGGCTTGTGGCACCACAAACCTCTTTGCAGCACCATAAACTGCACGTTACATATCAGATGGTAAGCAACACTACTAATTTGCAGTGCCAGGGCAAAATTTGATATCAAGATTTCCTGGTAGCAAAAATCCCCCCAAAAAACAGACGAAAAAGGTTTCACAAAGCATGCCAAAGTGGCATACACTGACAGGAACATAGAGGAAAACCGCAGGGATTCCTGCTCCCCCATCTACACGCACTGTGGAGCCCCTGCACGGAGGTACCCTGCACCGCAGCCAGCCACTCCCTGGCTGGTTGGGGCACAGCGTGACTCGAGACAGGGGAGCAGTCAGCCTTGGGCTGTTTCCCTGTCTCTCTGTGCTGCTCCTTCACTAGCTGGGGCACAGGCTGTCTCAGGACAGGGGCTGACTGTGCCTCAGCCAGCCCTCATCCTGTGCCCAAGCCAGCTCCTCTGCAGCACATGGAGCAGACGGACAACCTGCCCCACTGCAAAGCACACTGCCAGGGGTGTGCACTGCAGCATAAAGTAGCTGCACATTTGTGCTGCTGCAAACACACACCCCTGCTCATGTGGACATGGTTTCTGGGTTTATCAGAAATAATCTGGTAATCAGAGATAATCTTTTTATGAATCATATGTGCACACTTAACAGTCCTAACATTAAGTGACACCTTGTGGCACCTTTGAAAGGATCTCAAGGCACCCCAAGGTGCCACAGCCCCCTTGTTGGGAATAACTGTTCTATACAATGTGTGTGGATTATTAGGGACCCAAGTATGCCCTAAAGAAATTAGCATTCTGAGCTGGGAGCCATTTACATTAGTACGTAAGAAAGTAATTCTAAGGAAAGTGGTGGGGGTAACTTAATCCTGTAGAGAGGTAGTTCCTTGAAACCAAAATACAGAGTCATGAATCCTCTCCTATCTTATCTTACCATATCTATTGGTATATGATATTAGTATATGACTCAGACATTTTCAAAACACCAACATTCATATTTGAGTCAGACTTGTCCTAAGAAGTTTACTTCAATTTTGTATTTTTCAATGAATTCTCCCCAGAATCTTTTCCAAATATGTATTTTGCTGTAGTCACCATTTACTTTTATCAGAATGGCTTTTCTAATAGCTGAGTTTCTTTATTAGAATGAGTTATACAGGCAAAGTCACATAATGGGAATTAGTGTTCCATATTGACTAAATATACCCAGAAGTGTCAACCAAGTTCAGCAGAAACCATTTTTATTTGGTTTCCCAGAAAGAGAGTCTGCATTTCATTGAACTTCTGTGAGTGAAGTGAAGAAATGTAGAGGAAGGAATCATTTTCTCCCAGGCCTTCTTTCTATAGTACTGGTTTTAATATTTTTTCCAGCTCCTTTAGGAACTGTCAGTATTTTAAAAAATATCTGATTGACACACACACAGCCTATAAGTAGCTTCCAGTTAAACATGGAGAATTATGTTTCACTGATATATGAGATCACTTGTGCCATCAATCTAAAGCATTAAATTGCATTCATTCTGTACAGAGACTGACACCCAATCTACATTACTTTCTTCATTTTCCCACTGAGTTGAAACTTGCCTGAGTGTTATCATTTCATGTTTTGCTTTACATAATTGTTTCACAGTTTCAGAGCATTTTCCCTGATAGTTGAGTTACCTTGTGTCATTGTGCTGAGAAAGACTGAAAGATTTCTAGACAAGAAGGGAAAGAAAGAAGAGAGAAAAAGTTTTCAGTGTGAAGGATATTTGACAAACTGAAGCATTAGTTATCGCTGGAGGCCTGACTGTTCTCTCATAGTGTGCAACAGAGCACAAAAAATGCAATGAAAACAATACTATGTAGGCAAAGACCAATTTACATTTAAGTACACACATAGTTCAGAACGGTTTCAGTCCAACAGCAGCCCTGAACATTTATATGGCAATGAGCCTGCATGTCCGCAATGTCCTGCCTTTTGTCACTTCTCATAACAACAAGGAAACAAGGAAACACCACAAAGAAAACTGTGCTGGTGAGGGAATCCTCATATAAGCAAAGAACATTTGGGTTGAAAAACTGAACCCTACAAAGTAGCTGCCTTATGTTCAGTGGTATACATAGTTGGTTTCACCCACATTAACATATGTACCTCTAAATGTTTCCTAGATAGTGGAGTTGTCAGCAGGAGAGTTCAACATCTGACTTCTGGACAGTCAGGTTATAGGGGCTAAGTAAATATACAGATGACTAGGTAGATCATTGGATTGCCACCTTATTTTTTCTTTCTTTTTTTTTTCTTTTGAGAGGGTGTGGGAGGGGCAGGGAGGGAGCAGTCAGTTGAATTTAATTCTAGCATATTACTAGAAAACAATAATCCCCAAAATGTGTATACCTCAGCATTGGTTGTTTTATGCCATCAAGGGTGGCATTGCTAGCTTCAGGTAGTCTCTAAGTATGGCACCAGCTTTAACAGATCTTGACATTGTAGTCACTGAAATAAGTCAAAAATAAGTTAAGGACAAACTGAAAAAACAAAAATTACAATATTGTGGCATACAGCTATATATCATGGTTTCCTGTGATGGCTGTGTGGCATTAATGCCGCTGGCAAAAACCGCATTTTCAAACATGGATGTGTATAATTATGAACCTAAATCCATATTTTAACATACAAATTTGCTGAATTTTCAGAGTTTCTGAGAAAATGAGGGTGTTCAGCACCTCTGATCAATTTTACTTGAGTATCTAATATAATTCTAGGTGCTTACCTGATGGCACTTACATTTGTAGGACTTAGCTTCTAACTGTTATTTATAAAGGTATCATGGGTATTGATCCCTTAAATCAGTAAGAAAAACATATTATTAAGAGACTTTGACCAGCTGGAAAACTTTGACTATTCCAAGATTTTTGAATTAGCCATTTATTTCCAGAGGACATGAGGAAAAAAGAAAATATGATTTGACTTTACTTTTAGTGAGTAAAAGCAGGTCACAGAAACAAGGGATAAGAAGTCAACTGCTTTCTGTACCATGAGAGAAAGGGGTCCTTTTTTACAGTATGTGAAAAGCTTGTGTTGTGTTGCACATCTATGGTGTCATGCCACCTGAATGTTATAAAATAATAATATCAAGGTAGGTCAAGAAGTGTATCCAGCAACTGCAGTTTCAACTGAGGAGAAGAAACAAGAGAAATTATTTATCTGCCATTTCACATTTTGCTACAGCTATATTATCCGCTTCAAGGCAAGCAACAAAGCTGAAACATTACAGAAGAAAGGATGCTTTACCATCAATCACTGTGACATCTGAGATAACTAGAGGAAGTGCAGAAATCATAGGGCTTTAATCATTCCCTGGTAGACAATAGAGGTTTTAAAAAGTCCACTCATTAAAGGTTTCAAACTGCTTAAAATATTGAGCACCTAAAAAACTTACTTTAAACTTACATTAAGATTCTGGGTTTTAACCCTTTGACAACCAAAAAAACCCAATCAGTGAATATATTTTCATTACAATACGAATATGGTTAATGTGCCTAAACTTTGCAGCAGCAACTGTAAATCAAGCTGCATGATTCTGACAGTGTTTGTTTTAAGAAGTGCAGAGGGTTTAACTTTACCAGCTAGATCACAGACTAGAAATGTTGCTGCCTTCATTCTCTACTTAATGTGGGCCTTCATCTATGAGATTTAGTAGCCCATGAAAGCAATGTTCAGTATGGCTTAATTAGAACAGTCAGAGCTGAGGAAAACAGAAGGATTGTCCTCCTCAATTGAGAAGACTTAAAACACCCATTCTCTTCTAAACAGGTGATCAAGAGTGCCACTCCTCCATGATCATCTGATACCTTAAAAGATGAGGCCACAGTGCTCCAGAAACTAATCACTAAGTTGCTAAAGGATGGAAAAAACCCTCTAAATCCCTCAGAGAAAAAGGAAACCTTACCCTGAAGCCTGTAGTTATCAAACTGTACTGGGGATGCAAAATCACATTTGGGAAGCTCATTACGGATGACTGCTATATGAACAATCAAATAAAATGAGATGATAGTCAAAATGCATTCCTTTCATTTATTAGGGATATTGGTTGTAGCCGTGTTGGTCTAAAGGCATAGGTAGACAAAACTCTTGGGGTAGACATGATATCTCTTACTAGACCAACTAAAACAGCTGCATTTTTTTCTTTGCAAGCTTTTGGGCCCAAACATCCTTCTTCAGGCAAAGGAGAATTCACAGATTGCAAAATGTTTCCCATGTAGAAAAGAAACCTCATGTTGCACAGGGGAATGGAGAGATGGTAGGCTTTCCCTGGGTGTAAAAAATTCATGTGTAAAAAAGCCACTCTGTGAGTATACAAATTTAGCACAAACAAAGCTGAAACAGGCTTGTTACCGGAAGGTGTCAGATGTCAGGTAGGGTGTTGAATTGGAATTCTCCTTTGCCTGAAGAAGGGCATTTTGGCCTGAAAGCTTGCAAAGAAAAAAAATATGTTGGCACCTATTTTAGTTGGTCTAAAAAAAGATATCACCTCTACCTCACGAGTTTTTTCTACCTATGCCTTTAGACCAATATGACTAAAACCAATATCCTTGAAACGTGGAAGATATCATAAATAGCCATTTTGAAATGAAAACTTCACTCCTTATATGGTCTTGTGGATCTCCATAGAACTATTCAGATTGCAATATTTTATGCTTTTACATGAGCAATGGTGTCACTGTTGGGCCATAGACTAATAGTAAATACTATTGTATATTATTATAAAAACACCTCAAATCCACTGTCATTCTGCCATTAAATCTTTGCCATGGAGGAAAAATTAGCAAAGTGCAGATTGCTGAGATTCTATTAATAGCTGGTTGAGAAATTGTTTATTTTTCTGTGACAAAAATGTCAATGATACTTATGAAAAAATCCCTTTCCAGCCTCTTCTCTCTTTGGGGTTGTCTGTTTCCCTTCTCTGTCTCATGTGTCTATCAATCCAGTTGCTAGGCAGCCAACTTGCTGCCTATGAGATGGGCCTCAGGTAAGAGGGTATGGATCTTGCCCCTTTATTGTTCTGAACTCTGATCTCACAACATGGGGGCAGGTGCTTAAGCCCATGTCATTCCATTAGGTAACTATGATGTTTTTCAAATTGATTGGTCAGCATCAAATAACATCTGTCCCTGACTGGGTCCAGGTGGTGAGGCCAGAAGGGCTATTCAAGAGGGTCCCTACAAGAAAAAGATGAGAGAATATTTTTAAAACACACACACAAAAGCATGGACTTCTGCAGCTCTCTCTCATTCTCTGAATGTGGAAGTGAGTAACTTACCAGGAACCTAACGAGGAAGTTAGTTGACTGTAACCTATTTGCGTATCAAAAGGCTGACAAGCCACTCAGATTTGCTCAAGATTGGTTTTCTTTCTTTTCTTTTGCTATTGGTATTCCTCCCCACACCACCCCTTTCCTTTTTGATCAATAAATCTATCTGTGTTAGCTCACCTCACACCCACTAGGGTTGGCTTGGGTATTTTACTTTCCTCCTGCATGAGAGGATGCTGGTGAATGCTTCAGGCTAATAGGAGCACCCCAAAATGCCAAGGTCTACAGGGTCTGTGTATCCTGGGCAGCACAGGGCCCAGACAAAGAGCTGAGTCTGGGTGGTGGCCACGGTACCTCAGGCTTGTGGGTGTGTTCCAGGAAGGAGGTCATCCGAATGGAGCCGCCCCAAGGGAGGCACTTGAAACTTGATTTTTGGCTGGGCAAAGTGAGGTAGGCAGTTGAACCTACTGGCCTGCCACAGTACTTAGTATCTTTTCTTATTTGGAGATTTTTCCCCCCAAAACATGTTCCATTTCTTGATTTAAAAAAAAAAAAGATTTATGTGATTTTTTTTCCCCCCAAAACTTTTGTCCTGAAAATTCCTCCCTTCTTCCCCACCTCCCCACCAACTTGAGTACCTAACACTTTCTTGAGCCTTTAAACTCCCAACTAGTTCCATCCCTTGAAAAAGAGTAGGTTAAACCAACATTTGACTGGGATGATTACTCAGGGATAATCTTGCCCTGAGCATGGGCTGGACTAAATGACCTTATGAGGTTTTTTCCAGTCTTACTTTCCTATGATTTCCTATGTCTTATTAACTTCAGCCATCCACGTGTAAAAATTCCCAGAGACCACCCTCCACTAACTACCACAATAAAAGTCAATAATGGAAGAAATGATTATGGAGGAGGATAGGTGGATCTAGAATTTTTAAAAGAAGGTGTAGGAGCAATGAACATTGACTTTACACCCTGCTTCCAACATCTCCTCCACTGGGGTAGGCAGATCATGTTGTGGAAGCAGCCACAGGGAACTTTTTTAATGTCTCCAAACCAGGTAAAATTCCCTCCCCACAGCATTTTTTAACCCTCTGCCCTCCCCTATGTTCAGTGAACACTCCCATACTATTCCACACCCCTGCCTTTTCCCTCTGTACTTATGCATTTTGGCACAAGAAGACCCACCCGCCACTGCTGCTGTCATGGCTGCAATATGGGTGCAACTGTACTATTGCACCCCTTCTGGATCCAACCATATGGACTATTTACTATAAGAATAAAGATAAAAGAGATCATATCAACTCTGTTTAAGTATCTGATTACATTTAGTTCACATTGGGTGCATCTACACATGCTCTTAACTTTGCAGTAGACTAATTTGGAGCAGTGTCAAATATCATATTCTACACATGTCATGCTATTAGACTATGGAAAACTAATTCCACATCTTGGGCACTTTCATGTCCCAGCCAGCCCCTCTGCTGACTGACATCTCCACCTGGGGAACAGGGCTGACCCTCGAGCCTACTGCCAGCCTGGGGCTTCTCCACCCCAGCTCAACTGCTGTTGTCTCAGGTGAACATGTAGATGCTGTGCCAGGGAGCCATTAAATCCAGCATAAACTGCACTGGAGTTTATTGAGCTGCATTAATTTAACATGTAGAAGCATCTATTATGGATTAACAATCAGAACTATTTGGGAAATGGAATTTTTTTAATAATAATTATGCAAAAAATGTGTCTACACTTACAAAACTAACATTCAAAAGTTCTCAAAACATATACTTAAACTAATTAAATAATGGAATTTGCTCTCTAAAATAATTTGTTTTAGGTATACAGTCAAATTATAATGTTCTAAAAATAGGATTTGTAATAAAACAAAGTGACACATAGATAAAGCAGTTGTAATGGAAAACTTGACAAATAATATTATAATTTATCCTCTAATCTTCTTTATTAATTCTTCAAATTTCAGGCTCCATATTCTGAAAAAAATGTTCTGAATTCAGAAATTTGAGACAGCAATAGGGTAGAAAGTTAGACATTGTTCTTCTTTGTATTTTCAACCTTTGGGCTATTTTTCAAAATTAGATGAAAAACAATAGATAGTCATTGAAAAAAAGATATTCCTTACTATGTGAAAGAAAAGAAAAAGAAACAACAGAAGCATCATAAGCAAGTATATTTCCTGCAGCCTTGCGTCTTTCAGTTGTAATTTCATTATCTTTTTCCTAGCCTCTAGCAGTTAGCTTAGCAAGTAGTTAGATGTGAGATCACAAAGAAGTTCCCAATAAACTGAAGAAGCTGTCACTGATGATTCAATAGATGATACTTTCCTTTCTCTGTTGGTAATTAACCAGTGCCTTATCGAAATGTTAAAGATCATTGTGCAACAGATTATGAAAAGGTAAAACTACCTTTTAACATTAATTCATAAGCTTCCATATCCTTCCATTCATACCCTTCAACCATCTCAAGGAGTTAATAGGCATTGCACCATGGGAAAACAGACTGAAGGATAAAGCTTCCCAGAAGGTGTGGGATCTTCTAAAGGGCACTATATTTAAAGCCCAACAAGAAATTTTTCCAAAATGATGGAAGCACAAGACTAACAGTAAGAGACCAATACATCTGCATGAAGACAGTCTAGCATATTTCCAATGCAAAAGGAAAGCACACAGGCAATGGAAAGATAGGCAGGTCACCAAGACAACATACCAGGAAAAACCCCAAACTGCATCAAAAATATCAGGAAAGCAAAGGTAAATAATGAACACGTACTTGGTGAAGAGGGTTAAGGACAGCAAGAGTGGATTACAGAAGTATGTTGACCAGAAAAGAAAGACCAAGGAAGCTGTGGGCTTACTGTTAGCTAGCCAGAGGGAACTCTTAATAAAAGATGCAAGAAAGTCTAAGCTACTCAACAGCTACTTTCCTTCATGCTTCACACACAAAAAAAGCAGCAACCATAAACCCCAGGCACTTCTGGAGATTATTTGGATAAGGACTGGGACAAGCTGAGGGATGAAATAACAAGAGACAGCCAGAAAGTTTTTTGATGCATCTGAATGAATTCAAGTCAACAAGAACTGATGGAATTCATCCCAGGAGACTGAAGGAACTAGCAAAGGTGATCTTACAGCCTTTGGCAATGATATTCATCTAGTTCTGGGAGACGGGCAAAGTACAAGAGGACTGGAAAGGGGCCAGTGTGGTGCCTCTCTTTAAAAAAGGTAAAAGGGAGGACACAGAGAACTACAAACTGGTTAGCCTCACCTGATTACCCAGGAAGCTACTACAGCATATTGTAAGGAAGTCCATTTGCAAGCATCTGGAGAAGGAAAGGCTGATCAAAAGCACCCAGCATGGATTTAATAAGAACAAATCATGTCAAACAAACTTGTTCTCTCTCTTTGACCAAGAAACTATTTGGCTAGATGAAGGGAATTCAGTGGATATAGTGTATCTGGACTTCAGCAAGGCTTTTGACAAACAAGTTGGAGAAATGTGGGCTGATCAAAACTCTGATAAGGTGGGTAGTTAACTGACTCAATAGCTACAAGCAAAAGGTAATTTTAAATGGATCTGTGTCAGGGTGGCAGTCAGTCTTGAGTGGAGTACTACAAGGGATATGTCCTGGACTCAGTGCTCTCCAACATGTTTATTAATGATTTTGATGTGGGAATTGAGAGATTCCTGAGCAAGGTTACAGCTGACATGAAACTTGGAAGAATTAAGAATACATAGGAGGAAGGGACTAGAAATCAGAAGGATCATGACAGATTGGAAAGCTGGGCTTAAACTAACAGGATGAAGTTCAATGCTGACAAATGCAAGGTGATCCACCACAAAAAGAATAATCAATATTACACATAAAAAATGGGTGACACTTGGCTGGATGGCAGCACTATGGACCATGATCTAGGACTCTTAGTAGATCACAGACTTAACATGAATCTGCACTCTGATGCAGCTGCAAAAAAGGCAAATGCAGATTTACGATGCACCAGCAGAAGCATTAGATGGAAGACACGGGGTGAGAGTGCTTTTCTAGTCAGTACTGCTTAGGCCTCATCTACGGTAGTGTGGGCAGTTTTGGGTTCCATATTTTAAAAAGGATGAAACTTAAAAGTTGGAGAGGGTCCAGAGGCAGGCAACAAAATGATAAACGGCTTGGAAGTCATAGGAGAAGAGATTGAAGCAAAAAAGTGCCTTTTCCACCAGCAGAATATGCCGATAATGGGCTATGATAGCAGTCTTCAAATTCTTGAAGGTCTGCTGTAAGGAACATCTTTTCTGTCCTGCTAAATTGAATAGGACACAGACCAATGGCTTGAAATTGCAACAAAATAGGTTTAGACTGGATAGCAGGAAAAAACTTCTTTATTGTTAGAAAAGTGGGGCAGTGGAATAGACTGCCTAGGGAAGTTGAGGACTCTCCATCACTGGAGGTGTTCAAGAAGAGGATGGACAGCCACTGATAAGGGATGATCTAGGCACAGCTATGCCTATGGTATACTACAGGTATTTCCCAGGATTCTGGGCTTTACTGATGGGGATGGGATTTTGGGTAGTTTTGGTAAGAAGTACACAATGGATTTGTATAGTAGAGTTTAGATAGGGATGATCCTGCCTCAAGCAGGAGGTTGGACTAGATGAACATTTAAGGTCCCTTCCAGCCCTACTTATCTATGATTCTCTGTTCCTTAAACATGCAGGATGCATTAGAGATGGTAAGCTTATACTGCTTTGCTCACTTTGTATTCCATAAGAGGTACTGAACTTTTTGAAGTTATTGAAAACTAATCTGAAATTGCTGACTATACTATCAGTGTCCTAGTGTTAGAAGCAGAATGGAATTGATTTATTTGCTTTTATTTTACAAATGATTTTCCATGTAGGTTCATTTGTAAAGCCGTACCTGTCTGTAATTATTTTGCAGGATAAGAATTTTAAAAAGTATAGTGATGCACAGCAATATTTGGAAACCAACTGCAACTATTTAAAAGTTTGTTTTCTTCTAAGAATCAGTCCTCTTTCAGATGTCTTATAGCACCAAAACCAGGAAAAAGTCAAATTCACTAATGGCTAGAACTGTTTGAAACATATTTTTAAACACATTTTCCCATCAGAAAATGCCATTTTGATTAAATTGATTTTATTTTTTAATGTAGTTTAATAGCATTCTTAATGGAAGGAAAACTATTATATTAGATATTAATTTTGGTTTGGAAACAATTCAAAATATTATATCAAAGCAAAATATATATTTCAATATGTATCTGTCATATTATTCATCACTACTATTGCTACTGGTATGTTACAACCTAGTATAAAAATGATAAAAGAAAAATAAAATGCATTTTAAACACATTTATTTTGACTTTAAAATGATATTTTGGCTGTTTTATTCTTAAATTAAATTTCCAATTTCATTCTTTCAAAATGACCTTATGGAAAAACTA
>NW_017729033.1:48843709-48853083 GCF_001723915.1 Gavialis gangeticus
CACACACACACACAACCCCCTTCCCCCCTAAAAAAAAAAGCCTTGGAGCCCAGTTCACAATAAAAAAGAATTAAAATAAGTAAAAAGAAAGGAATTAAAAACTTCCCACAAAAGGAAAGTTATGAGTTTGAATCAGCTTTATTAATTTTATTTTTTCAGGGGAGGGCACTTATTTAAACAGAAACAAAAATCAAGATTTTTAATCTTCTTGCTTTGGATTTCTTAAAGAAAATCAGTATTTCAGTAATTCTAACTTAATGATAGGAGTTATGCTTTGCAAATAAAAATATAAATTATTATTATGAAAAGACAGAAATGTATAGAATGCACAGCTCTTGCTTCATGGTTTTGTACAATACTGTAAAATATATTAAGATTAAAATAAAATATCTTAAATTTATCTTAGTGTAAAATATCTTAAGCTAAACTATAGGAAAAATGCTTTACCTTTAGTAAAATTAAATAAATTGAGAAGAAATTGTTGCAATCATAATAAATTCATAATTTATGAAAAGCTAATTGGCAGCAGTTTCTTGAAAGTACTTTGTTTTGTCTCATGCTTCACAACACACCTTTGTCTTGGTGTTATCAGCCTGGCACCTGCTTTATAACATTTTCTACTTTAAGTAATTTGATGTAGGAAAGCATATGCAGAATATTCATCAAAAATAAATTGCACAGAAGAATAATACTAGTATTACAATATTAATAAAGGTCCTAAGAGTGCTCAGTTCATTTTCTTCCAAATATAGTAAAGTTATTTTCATGTATTATACATTGTTTAAATTTGTGTAACATAAATAATATATAATAGCTAGTAATTTATTTCTAAGAAATAAACATAAATCTTTGGGGGTCAGGTTGGGGGGGGGGTGGCCATGAGTAATTCTAAGCCACATTTCTATTTATGTACTTTAGGTATACCAATTAAATAAATATGTGCAAAATATAAAATATATGAAGGTAACATATTTTTGACTTCTATGGAAAATATTAAAAGCCAAAGCAATCCTTTTTTAAAACAAAAAGTACAGGATGCAGGATTGCCAAAGCAATTTTTTTTTCAAAAAAAGTACAGGATATCTATGCTTCTGTTTATTCATGTCCGGGATAAATTTCTTGAAATTTTTATAAAATTTTATCAAGATAGAAAGTTAGAAGGGAAAAAAAGTCTTGCCAAAACATAATAAATTGGTTGAGCCAGTAAATAAGTCTAAGCTACCTGTTAACCAATTTTGTGGTAGGACACTGATGTAATGATGGAACAATAAATACATTTTTTTTTAGTTATGAAAGAAGTTTATGAAGATTCCATTTGGAAAATGCAACAAAAGTCCACTTCCTTAACCCAAATTTATTCAAAGTTATCTATAACTCTCTGGTTTTTTTATTAGGCTATACACCTTATGAGATGTATTAGGCTGTAAGACCTCAAGCTGACTGTAAGTCTGATGAGATTTCTATAAGGAGGGACAGCCTTCAGGGGCTGAAGCCTCAGCTGCAGGTATGCAGTAGTTCATTGATGGCCTGGCTGCAAAGTTGGGGGTAACCCTCAACTGATGTTGAGTAAATGAGAGTAGAGCCAAAAGGGGGTTAAAAGCTCCAGGAGCAGAGTGGAAAGGAAGACATGGAGGACTGTAGTGCTGAGAGAGAAATACAGGGCCTGAGTTGCTCTCTCAGGAGCTGAACAAAAAATGAAGGTTTTAATTTGTCAGTCTGTCTGTTGTTTGTACACTTGCTTTATTGTTTTTTCTGTTTCTCTGGAAATCATTTGCCCCTTGTAAAACTGGAAAACCCAGAACTCAGAGCTGATTTGCTTTGAGAAGAGAGCTGGGTGAGTGGCCTGCTTAGAGTGTCCTTGTTTAATTTCAGGTGGAAGTAGCACAAAATAGCCATTTTATTATAGTATTCCACTAGCTCTTCTTCTAGTCCACAACAAAATGAGGAAGTGCTCAAAGCAACTTAACAATTATAAGGCATAGAATGTATTTTTGTTTATCCTTCTCTGTTAAAGTCACGCACATACCATGGTGATACGTATGGAATATAAGCATTTTATTAATGACAAATTGGTATAATAAATCAGGTCAGAATAACTTTATAAAGAATACCACTTGTGAGAGACAGCAGATAATGTTATCACCTCATCCACTAGTGTGTTGAGACATATAGGCTGCATCCAAATGAGTGTGATGCACAGTATGTGGTGCTGCAGACCCATCAGCGGTGCTACACACTGCACATGCTAGCATGCCTCACACTACTACCTTGCAGTGTGAGGCTTTGGGGGTTTTTTGACCATGGGGGATCCCAGAGTAAAAAAAACTCATGGCAAAACAAACTGGGCTGGTACAAATGGTGGCAGCACATGCTGACCAAAACCAGAGCCTGGCCAGCCAGAGCCATACATAGGCCAAGATCTTAGCTGCAGGAGCTCCATGGTTACAGCTCCCCAAGGTCCCCAGGAACCCACTTTAGTGCCTGTCACTGTCATTTAAGTCTTAACTTGAGCAGCTTGATTTCACACAATATGTTGGTAAGGGATACTGCCTCTCCCAGGACAATTATCCTGGATCTGAAGCATCGCTGCTTCCTGAATACTGACTTAATATCGAATTATTTGTACTGCAGCAGAGTATGAAGAAACACAAAGAAACAGGCTACCTTAGAGGAATGGGATTCAGCCCTTAGAGCAGTGGTTCTGAACCAGGGGTACATGTACCCCCAGGGGGTACATGAAGCCTCATCAGGAGGTATGTGAGATATATTTCATGCATTGTCTAACACAGGTTGAAAGGCCTAAAAAATTAATTTCCCATCGAAAGGAGGTATGTGAAGTCCCACTCTGAGACCAAGGGGTAAGTCAACTGAAAAAGGTTCAGAACCACTGCTTCAGAGGGAAAGCTTACGTGAGAAAGATGGCTAAATGTGATACAGTAAAAGTATTGGAGACTAAATCAAACAAGAGATTTGGAACCTAAATTTTTTTTTTCTTTTGGGATCTAGGTGACTCTTGCAGGGCACCTTTAGCGCTTTCCACTTTAAGAGGCTTGTGCAGGCTGTGAAGCAGCCAACAGGTGTGGTGTGGCTTAACAAGGTGGTCACATGCCTGCAAAAGGGCTACTGTATTGGAGGATGGGGCTGGGCAGCCTCAGTATAAACCTAGGCCCTCAAAGCTAAGCAGACAGTTGCTGCAAGGAGTCAGAGGCATAACATCGCAAGCTGAAGCTGCTGCTCCCAGAACACCTGGAAGTCAAGGGTAGGAACTATGGGGATGGAGAAGGTTTCTGGTCCTGGTGAATGGCCTAAAACTACACCCTGCTAGGGTTGGATGGTGTGGTGGGGGTGCTGTGGCGGGGTGGTCCCCAGGAAATATCACACCAGTGCATCCCTAGCAAAAGGTGGGTATGGGGCACTGTATAGCCTCAGCCTCCACAACCCGGTGGATTACTCCATAGAGGGGACAGGCAAGGGGCCCAGGCATGTCCTTAGGATAAGCGGCTCAATAGCCTAACTGGAAAAACCCTTAACTTGTCAATGTTGGGGACAGGACCAGAACGGTTGAATTGCCAGAGCGCCCACTGCAAAGGATGGCCAGAGCCAGGGGCCTGGAGTTCTGACTGGTCTAGAGAAGAAACTGGGACCTGTGTAACCAAAGGTCCCCGATGGGGCCACTGCTGAGAGGGAGAGCGGCTTAGGGAGCTTTGCAGCCCAGTACGTGGGCAGAGTAGACCACCTAAGAAGGAAGGATCCAGGTGGGGTCTGAGCACTAGGTGGGCAGAGAAGGAGGCCCATTATGGGGCCAGAACCATATAGTGATGCCAACTGCAAAGCATGGAACACAGTATAAGGGGAGGTTTGGAGCCATGTACTATGCCCTTGGCATTGGGCAGTAAATGAGCAGCCTCTCACCTTAGAAACAACTACTTTATGTTACAACAAAGGTGTAGCAGGAAAGATAGGTGGGCAGACTGCCCTGGACAGGTGGGTGGGCCAATGGCTAGACTGGTTATGAGATGGTACCCTGTCACAGACTAATGCCTGCACAGAAGAACTAGAGAAAGTAAAGAGAAGAGCAATAAGGATGATTAGTGGTCTGGAAGAACTTTCATACAAGGAGAGATAAAGATGCCAGTTTAGAAAACATGATGGGAGGCATTATAAGGATATATAAATTGAGAAGAGCAATCAAATAGAGATTTATTATTTACTATCTCTTACAGTACAAAAACTAGGGGTCATAAAATGAAAATAGTAGGTAGTAAACTTAGAACTAACAAAATCAAGTTCTTTTTTTCAGACAGTATGTATTTGAAGTGTGAAATTCTTTGTTACAAGATGTTGTGGAAAATGACAGCATAGCCAAATTTAAAAAGGGACTTGACAAATTCTTGGAGGAAATAAGCATCGATAGCTATTGATCATGAGAGCTGGGGGTATGGCCTCTGACTCAGTGCTTCCTATAACATAAATGCTGGAAGCTGCAAGTGGGAGAAGAGTAGTGGAAAAAACCCTGGTCATACCCTGTTCACTCTCCCTTTCAGCATCCACACACTGCCACTGTGTGACACAGGATCCTGGGCAAGATGGAGCTGTGGTCTGACCCAATAGAAAGCAGTTCTTATGTACTATAAATAGAGACCTACTCGAATAGAAATTGTGCAGATTTTGCAGATATCACAAAATTGGGTGACCTGTGCAAGATCTGCAGGAAAAAGCCCCAAAAGACTAATAAAATAAAATGCTGGCTCCACAGTGCCACAGCTACTACAGCTTCTCCTCACCACTAATTGGCTGGGAGGGACACCTGTTGTGCAGCCCTGTCCCTCTACAACAATCAGTGGTAAGGGGCAGGGCCACATAATTGACAGCCCACTCAGCCTATCACTGGTGAGGGATAGGGTCATGTGATAGACAGCAGTTCTCAGCCAATTAGAGGCATAGGGGGCACCACTATAAGCCCATGAAAATGGCAGCTGGCCCTGAAATTTGCCTGCAAAATTGGCTGGCTTATTCTTTGATTTGGGTAGACCCCTAACTATAAGGCCCCATTATACTTAGAACTTGATGGTATAATATGACCCCTGCGAAATATCACGGGAGAAGCTGGTGTTCTATGCAGGTTTAAAAAATGCCATGCCAAATGATTTAGTTTCTGACATACCAGATTCTGTTTGGCTATTTATTATTGGAACTAATATTGTGGGCCGTAAATCATTTTAAACCACAAACTTAATACATTCAAGTTAACAGAAACCATAAAGAATATTTGGATGGTCAATGTAGGTTTCCTGTGCCTATGGCTTCATTTTACACTTCTGTTTTCAAAAATAATTAAAATATGGCTACGGTGTCAATCATAATCTTCATCATCCTCATCATCATAATCAAGTATTTCTTAACCTCCTGCAAATTACAGTAGTTAACACAGTCAAACTGTTTACTCTGAAGTGTGGCAGTTGGACCATATGCATTAAATTTTATTTTTTCATGCTGTTCGCCTTACTTTCAAATTTTAACAAGGTCTGTGTTAGTCTTATGAAACAATTATGGCACAAGGACAGAAGGAGACTCACTGAATCTGATTATTGATGTACCTTTCAAGTAAGGATAAAATGGTACTTCATTTACTTCCAGGAAAATATTTTTTATACGATGACAAGAAAGGGAGGTGATGTTACTGGAATGAGCTGGAATGAGAAGAAAGTCAGAGGATTAAGTGTGGCTCTTATAATTGCTTCTTATAATGGGAGTCTCAACTGAGGTAATCATTATAGGTGAAGATCATGAGTTCAAGTTATTGAACCCATGATTGTGCTCAAGTTAATTATGATGATGATATTTTAAGCAGAAAATATCACTTTCTAGTTCCCCCCAAAAAATCAGAAGCATTTTAGATATTCAGTGAAATTTTGAAAAAAAAAAATGAAAACAAGGGGAAAATCTTGTTTGTTTATTTTTTACAAGGGAGAATAACTTTCTTTGACCAACTTTATTATTGGTCCTACTATTTATTTATAATGAGTATGGCACTGATGGCATATCTAATGAATATATATAAAAAGACAAGGTTTCTGTCTGAGGATCCTATAGGTAAAATGGATTAAAAGTATAAATGGATCATGGCAGGAAATGATAAAACACAAAAGCAAAGATAATGAGCACTTATATTTGAAAAAAAATATGTGCATATCTTGAGGGTTCATCACTTTCTGTTTGCATTGTGGTAGTACTATAAAAGGCCCTGAAAGTAAGGTCAAGAATCAGTATTTCAGAGTGGTTTAAGAAGAAAAGGTGGGGAAGAGATTCAAAGAAAGAAGCAATGTGGTCACAGAAATAGGCTAGAAAAATAATTCTACTGCTGCATTTAGAAATGACTAGAAGAGTGTTTCAGGAAAGCAGAGAGAGAAGGTAATGGCAATTAAGGGAGAAGATGGTTGAAAAGCTGAAGAAAAAAACAGAACTTCATTTAAAAAAATAGAAAAGTTAAATATAGAGCAATAAGCAAACATATTTAGATACAACCTGGATTTTCTAGGTAAGGGAGAGGGTGGAGTACAAAATGACCCTCAGGCTATAGGCCCAAATGAAGAAGAATATTTTTTAGGAGGTTTTTTGGTAAATTCTGAGGCAGATTGTACCTAGAGCTTATAGAAGTATGAAAAAGGTTTAAATTATACAAAGAGCACCTCCATTTTTCATGTTAGGACGGGGGTCAAGCACAATGCTATTCTTTTTCCTGAAAAGAATATAAGAACTACAGGAATCTATCACATAAAAAAAAAAGAAAAAAGAAAAATAAGCCATTCCTAAGAAGCCTGAGATTATAGCCAATGCCCATAAAAGAATGAATATAGCCATCGCCCATCACCAAAAAGTGCAAGCAGAATGCTAGCTTCTACTTTCCCAAACATTTTTGGTAGATAAATTATGACAAATCATAATTTGGTAAAACTTTTGGTGGCTTTAGGATAAGATGATCTAGAAACCAAAGATGCTTAATTCTACCTTTTAAGAAAGTTGTTTAAAATATTGTGCTAATCCATTATTTGCAGTAAAACATTTCCACTTCTTACTAGTGAATATACCTCTTTGCTTTGTGATTATCAAACTAAAGATGAACTGAAAAGTTTGGGTTCAAATACTATGCAAAATGCATTTAACAGTTCAAGTCACTACGAAAAAGAAGTTTAGACTTAATCATCAATAAATACATATTAAACCAACTATTTAAAAGTTCCTCTGAACACCATGAGTACAGACAATTGCAGGAAGAAGCAGAAATTGCAATAGAGAGACACTTCTAAATAGAGTTAAAAGAATCAGGGGGAGGACATAAATGGCCCTAGAAAATGAATGATTTTAAAGAAGAGCATTTCCTTTACTATAGCATGTCTAGAGAAGGGAGGACAGATGCTATGTAATTCCTTTTTAAAGACCTATGGGGAGATTTCATTTAGGTTCATTCCAATTTACTCTGTCTCTGCAAAACATCCCTACTAGACAAATTTCCTCTTATTTTACAACCTACAGTATAACACTAAATAATAATATATTTTTCAGGCCACTGATGGAAGGAAAACTTCAGCTTGTATGTGACAACCTACAGCAATACTCTGCCTTCCCCTAGAGCACTCTTAAAAGAAAAAAAATTATTGGCAAATAAAATTTACTTAGACACCTTGGCTAGGCACAGGTGTTTCACTTATTGTGAGATAAGTGTACAGTAAGTTCTCTATAGCCGTAACCAAATAGACATTCATGGTACCTGGAGCATCTTAAAAATGGTAGATCCCACTAAGTTATCCCTGGATGGATGTGAAATCAGACTAAGTGCTTCAGTTTAGAGCACTTTATCGAACACTCTGTGCCAGATCCCATCTTGATTTGAGTAGGTTCATGATTTGCCAGGATCCCATGGGGCTTTGCAGCACCCCACTTGCCCTCCCCCACCCCAACATCAAATGAGCTTTAGTTAAAGCACCCATGCTACCATTTTTCTGTGTGGGGTGCTGATACATGAGACACTCCAGGTGCTTTAATTAGAGTAGCTCTTGGAGCCACTCTAATTAAAATGCTCCCTCCCTCTCCCAGAGTACATGTATAAATGTACTCAGCTGTTAGATAAGGAGGTTTGGGAGGGAAGGGTTGGGGTGGGGGATAGTGGCATAGATGCAAATGAAAATATGTTGCATAAATCCCAGATATACAACATTGTTGTCAGCATTTCTTACTGGCTAACTTACTTGGTCCACAATGCTGTCTTTTGGGCTCCCATTCTGAGATGCCTAATCTCCCTGTGCAAGATGTAGGAAACCTACATGTTTAAGTGGGGAATGTATGTTCTGTTAATTAGCTACAAACAGAAAAGTATGATGAGGGTACATTTTTGAACAAGTGAGTGCCTAAAATTAGGTATCTAAATCCAATTTGTGTTCCCTAGATATAGTCAATGCAACCTAAATATATTCAATAGAACAAGAAGAGAACAGAGAGGGGAGAAAAAGAGATAACAATTAAAGGAGTAACTGACAATATATGCTAATGAATCATAGCCCCTCAAAAATAATACTGGGACAAATACCTAGGAACAAAGTCCTTTAGTGCTATGTTCCTCAGAAATGCTAATCCATCTGACAATCTAGTTCAAAAAGGATGACGAAATTCTGTTGCTGACCTCCACTTGGCTTATACAAGTCACAACACCCAAGGAAGTGCCATCTTCCCCATTGGTCCATTGTAGTGGCAGGATCCAAGATGGGGCAATGGAAAGAGCTCAAAAAGAGAACCATAGGATTCCTTATTGGGTTTTTTTCCTTGACTCAGAGGAGAGAGAAAAAATATGAACAGTATGATGTGGTAGTGTGATCACTTATATGTATCTATTTGTGTGTGCAGAAATTATTTGTGAATGTTAAAACAGAAAAAGCATCTACATCACCTAGTGAAGAGGAGTGCAAGGACCTGCCAACCTCCAAGTTCCCTTTCTAACACTTTTTCATGATAACCAGACTATATTATTGTATTATGTATACAGGGTAAAAATGAACATGCTCATTGTGTCCTTTCTCATTGTACCATGGAATGAAATATCCATGTAGGAAGATATAGACAATGCTAAATAGAAGTAAAAGAATAATCAACTAAATCATTTTAGAGTAACAAAGACTTAAGCTTTAGAAGTCTTTGGCAACTGTGAGGGGACATAGGGCAGAATTCTATTACCCTTTGTACACCTAAATGCAATTTCCTGATGCATAAGTGGCCTTTCTGGGACTTATTCACAGCTTGACATTTTCATAGTTTCATAGTTTCATAGTTTCTAGGGTCGGAAGGGACCTGAGCAGATCATCTAGTCCGACCCCCTGCCATGG
>NW_017729033.1:48853648-48869535 GCF_001723915.1 Gavialis gangeticus
GAAAACTATATCCACTGCCACCCCTGCATCCAATAATTTAGTGACCTGGTCGTAAAAGGCCACCAGGTTGATCTGACAGGACCTGCCGCTGATGAACCCGTGCTGGTTGCCCCTGAGCATGCAGTTCCCTGCTGGCCCCTCCTGGATATGTGCCAGAATAATTTTCTCGAACAGCTTGCCCAGGATCGAGGTAAGGCTGACTGGCCTGTAATAGATTTTATTATAATCTATTACTCGTGCAGTGTGGACATGTGGATATATACTGCATATTCCTATATGGATATATACTGCATATGCCCAGTAGCCCGTGAACATGGCTGTCTAAGTTCCATTTATCTGCAAAGAGGGTAATAGATTGCTACCCCAATTTTTAAACATTTGTCCACTCAGTGATGTTGGGACAATTCTAGAAGTCATTCATTTATCCATAGTACCTGATAAATCTTTTTTAGGCTCAGAGATACTAGATATCTTTTAAATGTTTCAGTCCATATCCAACATCTATAGCATTGTATATTTATGAAAGCAGAATAGCTTCCTGCTTTCCTAATAACTACAACCTTCAGAGTACTATTTTAAGAGAAACATACAGAAATGCAGCCTCATTGCTCAGATACAGGGCTTTGTTGTCAAGCTCTTTTAAAGACTTTACATGAGATTGAGTAATTCAGTTTTATTTTATTCTGACTTTCACATTCACAGAATGGGTACAATATTACTTCTTGTTTCGGTCTATTCTTTATCTAATTTCATCCAGTTCTGGCATTTTGTACAGCCTACCTGTTCCTGACTGCTCTATCTAGTCACTATTTCAATTTTCTTTTTATAATAATAATAACAACTCATTGATGGCCTGATTCTAGTCTCAGTGAAGCCAATGACAATTTTATTATTGATTGGATGGAAGCAGGATATGTCTTTAGTGGATATCTTTTCAAAGGAAAAATCACAAATTATGACAAAGTAACTGTGCCACACTGCATGCCTGCCTCTGAAATATTTTTAAATTTTTCTTTTTACAGCTACGCAACTTTTCTGATAAAATTACCAAACAACAAATGTTGCTTTTATCTTGGGAGACTTTTTATGATAAACCTCGGGAGAAACCTCATAACTACAAGTACTGCATTCATTTGAAGGGTAGAAGGAGGACAGACAATTGAAGGTGAATTCAGTGAGATTATCTAGCAAAAACATATGAATTAAATATTACGAGTGGAAGAATTTTATGTTAGAAAAGGCTTGTAAAGAAAAGAGAAACTAATTGTTCTTATTCATTTAATTAGAAGCATAAGAACTTCAAATATTGTGTGACTTTTTTTCCCATCATACTCTATTATAAATTGTCTTCCCATGGATTACAAAGGAATCTTATTGTATTTTTTCATTTGTTTCTTTTAAAATATATTTTCTAGAGGTCTGTTGTATATTTATTGTTTGATGCTGTTATGTTTGTTCCTTATGAACACTACAAATTTAATCACCTTCATTTCTCCATTCAAAAACCTGGTTATTTTAGTTCTTTGAGACAATAATTAAATATAATAAATGGTGAACTGAAAATTAAAGTAAAACAAACAAACAATCCAACCAAGAATTCAGGGAAAGTGTGCTGTGAACATATTGCAGACCATATGCCAAGATCCCTGTTGCTTATTCATTGCCTAGCTAGAAGCAGTCAACACTTCAGGGGTTGCTTAATTTAGGGAGAATGGAAATTCTCTTTTCTTTCTTGTAATGTTAGAATAACATTGTAGCCATGATGGTCCAGAAATTATGGGCCAACCATGCACCTGGGATAGTTAGGCAAGCTTTTGAATGCAAGACCTGACAAAGAATGTTTTGCATTCAAAAGCTTGTCTAACTCTCTCAACTACAGTTGGTCCAAAAAAAGATATAACCCTAAGAAATCTTTGCTTCTTCCTTTTCTTTTTTCATATTCTTAATCTTGCCTGTCAACAGCCATTTATTCTTGACACATAATGGACATTCCAAGTCAAATCCCCAACTTCATCCACATTTCATTTGTGAAATAATCATAGAGAACCATGGGTATGACAGCACATTTTTTATTTATTTATGAGATTCTTTTCATAATCAATTAGAAAGGATTTACCTAATTATTCTATAAATGTTATATGATATATATATACATGTCCCAGCCACCAGTAGAGGGTTTGGGATTGAGAGTATAGTTGGAGGTAGAAAGGTAAGAAAGATTTATTGACTTAACAAAAAGACAACTACGCACAGATAACAAAACAACAGACAGACAATAATAATTTGCACCGGCAACTTATCAGCAGTCCCCTCTGGTGCCTGATGTACAACAAGTTTCTCTTCTGCAAAGCTCAGTGAAGTCAGGCTTCCCCGATTAGTGCTATCTGAGGGGTACTGGGAAGGACCCTGGTATTCAGTTCTTGGGCTCCTCGAGGTCCACAGGCCCACTGATCCAGGCCAGCAGCTAATCTTAAATCAGTACTTCTTTCACTGAGTTACAACTTCCTTCTGAATGATTTCTAGATGTTCCAGCCAATTTATAATTTCTGAGCTGTGCTGATAACTTACAGCCTTTCAGATTCTTTTTACTTCAACTGTCTTTAGACTGACCAATAACAATACAAGCCTTGCATTATTTTGATAAGGTTAATTTTAACTACGCCACAGGGCCTTACTATTTCAAGACTTTGCTAAATTTACTAGGCCTTACTTTATACAAGGCCTTACTACATCTTAAATTGTAATTAGGCTCTTAGCAACAACATATAGCTTAATATCTAAACAAATGATATAAAAACACTTGGTCTAATCTTCATAGAGCCTTCAGGAAGCACCTTTATCACACAGACATAATTTTCAGCTGTCACATATACACATACACTGTGTATATATACACACACTACATGTGATGCTACATTGCTGCAACAACACACTACAGCAATGTAGAAATGGCAATCACAAATCATGAAATAGCAGCTACATCGCTACAGCAACATGGTCACTCATTATAAGATATATAGGAAGTACTAAATGATGGCATAGTAACAAAGGCACTATAGGGATACATGCAGATGCACCCAGTGTGTATGAAGCATTTGTGTCTTTATGTTGTGTGTATATTTATATATGCAATTTTTCATAAATTACACTGCAAGAACATCAATTTACTTTTTAAAAACTCACCAAAGCTAAATCACCATCCCCATGAATGTCACTTTCCATAAGTTCTTTGGGAATTGTGCAGAATCCTTCAGGAAACCAAATACATTTGAACTAAAATCATACTAAAGACTAACTTTTCTAGGAATTTCTTAAAGAAAGACTCTGAATTGAACTGGTATAAATTACAAACTAAATGTAAACAATGTATTAACTATATCTTGAGCATACTTAGTTTCAGATAGCAGGAAGCAACTGCAGTTACACAGTATTAAAATATTATTTCAGCTTGTTTTCATCATTCAAACATTATGTGCACCAAAGGGAAAGAAAGGATGTTTTGTGAGTTCATGCAAGAAATTCACAAGATATTAATAGAGTCTAAATAACTTCAAGACAATGATAGGTCATAAGCCAATGGCACTCTTTGACTATGAAGATGTAGACAGGATATTACTTGTATGCTTTATTATACTTTAGTGTTGCTTTGATTTTCAGATTTGAACCTCAAAAAAAAAGAATATACTACCTGGAATTGGATGGAAATGGTGTAACAGCAATGAATTTTCTAACACTCACAAATACCCCAATTTATGGTTGGATCTAGGATTTGGAAAAGGGGGTGCAGATGATGTGGTATATAACATTTTTTTTTCTCTAGCTAAGAAGAAACTAAGGCTATATTAATAAGCTAGAGGCCTAGAGTGATATGATTCAATTTAAGATTGAACCAGAAAAAACAAAAAACTTTACTGGAATGGGCATTAACTTGCTATATCATATTATATATAAAAACACCACAAAGGGTGTGTCCAGAAGAGTGCAGTAGTGCAGTATGTGGTGCTGGAAACATGTTTGCATTGCCACATACTTCACAGTCTGGAGTTCTCCGCACTGCAAGGGCATGCTGCCCGAGCATGTGCTGCTTGGTAAAAAAAAATGTGGAAAAAATCCCCAAAGCAGCATGTGCTTAGGCAGCATGTGCTGTTAAAAAATGGAGCTGGGCTGCTTGGAGCTGTGCTGCAGCTGCTATCCAGACTCAATGCAGCAGGATCCCCATGGCTGCATCTCTGGAGGGCTCCAGGACCCCAGGTAAGTCTCCTGGGGTGAGCACAGTTCTGTCTTCAGCCTCCCCTACACCACCTGGGGCAACTTGCTGTGCACCAAAGTATGCGTGGCATGGGCATTCCCCATGGACAAGAAGTGGCAGCACAAGGTGTGCCACTGCTGCTTGTCCCCAGGGAACCAAATGTCCACATACGTCTGGATGTGTCCAAAGTAGGCAAAAAATAATTAAAAGATGTTTTATTAATCCTGTAGTCATTATAGTTAAATATAAATCTCTTTCAGATTCATGAAACAAATTGTAGCCTTCTTGAGCCTCTTACGAGAGCATTCAATGCTTCACTGATAGATATTTCCACATGTGAGTTAGTGTTTCTAGTTAAAGTTAAGAAATAAACAGTCTTCAGGGATGTGAAATGATAGCTGCATTTCCAGGTGCAACTAAGAGACACTAGAATTGCAGATGGAAGAATAGCTTGAGTAGTGGAACCATTAAACTCATTAAAAAGGAAGGAGTTGTTAACACTTGTAGAATGAAGAGTTTAGAAGGAATTGAGTAGATTATAATGAATCATGAAATCTATTGACTCCCTTACTGTTGTCTGTAGTGCTGCTGCCACTGCCAAGCAGTTGTTTTAAACTTTTTGTGGACCAGAAATCAAAGTGGGGTGAAACCGCACTACTGAATCCCCCCTGGCACCAGTTTACTCATAGTTGGTGAAGAAATAGAAAAGTCAGCTTCTTCTGAAAGTCTTCAGTAACTTGGCTGAAATATTTCTGACTCCTTTAAGAACAAGAAAAGTCCTCCTCTCTACTTTCCTCCTCCCACAGCATACACACACTATATTTGACCATTTTTCCTATGTGTTACCTATCTATATATACAGGTAAGATTACAATTATCTTGCTGTTCATCTTTTAGTATTGTAAGAGTGATTGTCAGGGCCTGGCCTGGTTAAAGTTACAGGTCCGGACACTGGGTACCTTCCCAAACCTGACCTTTGGTCATGTGATCACTTGCCTGTTTTCTGTAGCGGTGGTCCTGGCTCTCTCCTGCTATGTCTTGATATTTTAGGATGATATCAATCAGAAGGTGATCCTTATCACTGCCACCGGATGACAATCACTCAAAGTAGCTCTTTATAGTACCACCCAGATGTTACACTGTCATTCATTTACATTAGTCTTAACTGGCATCTTTTCTTTTCTTTTTCAGGCTCATGTATGTCTAGGCAACCATCTCAATGGAATTAAATCAACACAAACTACTGGACTTCTTCAGCCTCAGGTAAATCCTGCAGATGGTCAAAGGAGAGCTTTTTTTTGTATAGTCTCTTTCCCTGATGGTTAAGCCTTCTAATAACAGCAACAAAACAAAGTTAACTAAGAAAAAAAAAAAGGAACAGAAGCCCATCTGGGCTGATACCCCTATCCTAGGGATATTAAGCTGTATGGGGATTCTCCCCTTTAAGTTGTTCAGGTTGGGATTTCTGTCTACCTGATTCAGCACTCTTTTGGCCTGTAGAGGTGAAGGCATGACAGGCAGCACAGCCACAAATCAAAGTAAGATGAAAGTAATATAAAAAGTCCATACCCTAAGAATAGGGGCTCAGATGCTTTTCTTCCAGCTGGCCCTTTTGTGGCATCACTCCACAGCGTCTCTCTGACCAGTGTCTCCTAGCTTAATTAAGCTCCCCTGAGCTTTGTCACCAGCTGTCTGCTGGCTCACTACTGCTGGGGACATTCCACCCAGCCTCTCAGAGCTCCGGATGCTGATCCTCAGTCCTCAGACCTCTGTGCTCTCTGCGCACTTCCTTTCCAGCTTTCTGGAGCCACTCTAGCCTCATGGAGCATAGCATCTGAACCAGGGCACTCATCTCTTTTTCACTGGCTCCTTTCAGCTGTCCATAAGTATCTCTCTTCTTTTCTCTTCTTCACATTGAGGGAGCCATGATGATCCAGCAATTAGGTGAGGCAAGGATTTCTTGTGATATCTTTTATTGGACCAACTGTATAGTTGGGGCAGGATTAGAGAAGACTTTGAATGCAAGACATGCTTGTTTTGTGAGATTTTGACCATCACTCATTCTCCCCAGAAGTCACTATTTCTCAGAGAGCTCATATTTCCTGAAATCACTTCTAATCAACCCCAATCTGTACATCTCCATCAATACAACAAATTCATAAATCCACCCAAGGCTTAAAAATGTGGTATCTTATCCTTTTCTCTGCCCATTTTTCAACCAAGCCAGGCTTTTACCAAAACTTTCTAGTTCTTTATCTGTGATAGCTCCAAATTGTCCATGCGTCATAGTTCCTGCTGGCATACCTAAATCACTTCTAAATTCATCAGCTTGTAGTGCCTTCTTTCTGACTGATACCCTCAAGTCTTACATAATACATTTCAAATCTACCCAGTCCATTGCAACTAAAAATCATCTCCCTGCTTCACCCTCTGTATTTACCATTTTTGAATTGGATGCCAGTCTCCTAAATCAGCTTTAAAAATCTTGTTCACCATATCATAGGTCTGCACCTGCCTTCATATGCCTCTTCTCTGCAATTTATCTGATACTTGCCAACTTTTGATTGATGTACCTTTTTACTCCCCTTGAATCCTATTACTTTTTCTCAGCACCTTTTCTCATGATGTCCCTTTAGGCTAGCACCATGCAACCTAATCCTTTTCCTCTTCTTTGTAAAACACATTTCTTTTAGTTAGTCTTACAGAGCTCAGAGCTAGCATCCTCCCTTCACTTTTCTCCAGATATTCATTTCTTTATCTATCATAGGCACACATTAGCATGATCTTACCCTGAGGTTCTGGAAGTATCTCATATTCTCAGTATCACCTGAATTTATGTGCCATTTTTTTTTGTTTAAAGATATGCATAAATTACACACTTCTATTAGTCACACTTGGAGGCAATGTACCTTATGGGCATAATTTCTCTGTCCTTAAGGGGAATGAAATAGGCCTATAATAGTACAATAGTAGCTCAGTTACAAGTTTATGAGTTAGGTAGTATACTCAATGTCCATCTTTTCATCTACCTGTGTACCTACAAAACTTTCATAATTGTAGTTTCTGAGAAGTTCTAACTTGTTAACATGCCTTGATATAGAAAGGTACTACCTGCACTTGATAGGTGGGGAACTGAGTGAAGAATAATGTAGATTAAGGGAGAAGATGCAAAACCACTTCCATTATGGACCTACATCTAAACCTTTGGCACATTGTCCCAAAGACACCATCCTATTTAACATGGTTATCTTTGCAGACATCCTTTACAGTGAACAGGGAGATCAAGATGCTGCCCAAAAGTGATCCAGATAATTTAGTTATCAAGAAGGCTAGCCAGCAGGAATATTAGGTCCAGGGGTAAAGTCCTCCTGCTTCTTGGATCTTAGGCATTGAACTTAGGACAAGGGAGACTCTTTCATTTGCTGAATCACAGCAAACTTGAGTTCAGGATACAGAATAAAATATTCTGTTCCCTCTTGAACATGACAGGTGCATCCAGATGCCTCTACTGGCTGTGTAGTCCCCATCTGGGTCTGGCAGGTGCACAGTAGATCACAGCCAGGCAGCAGCCCCCACTGCCAGACTGCTGCAGTGGATAAAGGGTGCAGGGAACTCTCAGGGCTGCTTCAGCAATCCAGATGGCACAAGGGGTAGTGTCCACAGGTACCAATTGGCTGGGCCCCAGAAGCTCCTGAGAGCTAGTAGCTCCTGAGAGCTAATAGCCAGGGCAGATTTTTATACTGCTGGGGACAGTGCAGGTGCTGACCCCAGGCTCTAGCTCCCCCTGGCTGCATATCTTCAAGGAGCCAGGCAGGGTTATTTTTTCCCAGGTGGCACAATTTACTCCACAATGAAGCGCATGTCCGAGCATGTGCACTGAGGCAAAAAGCTGCGGGTCAAATTTGCACTGCTTCTATTTGAGCTGCTGCAAGTGGACATGCTTGCATGTGTGGATGTGCCCGACTTCTGTAACTTCTCCTACCTGCTTTTTTCCTAACAGACCAGTAGGAGTTTTCATTCTTGTCCCTGCTATCAGAACTACTTATTTAGTTTTTAAACCAATCACTATCTGGACAGATAGATCTGGACAGGTTACAGATGTGGGAGGATGAGAATAGGATGGTCTTCAATACAGACAAGTGCAAGGTACTGCACCTGGGGAGGAAGAACCAGCAGCATACTTACAGGCTGGGGAACTCCCTTCTTGTCAGCACAGAGGCAGAAAAGGATCTCAGAGTTACTATTGATTTCAAAATGAACATGGGCCACCGAATGTGGGGACACGGTCAGGAAGGCTATCTGCACCTTGTCATGCATCCATAGATGCATCACGGGCAGGTCCAAGGAGGTGATCCTCCCCTTCTATGTGACATTGGTCAGGCTGCAGTTGGAATACTGCATCCAGTTCTGGGTGCTGCACTTCTGAAGGGATGAGGACAGCATCGAGAGGGTCCAGAGGAGGGCCACTCATATGATCAGGGGGCAGCAGGGTATGCCCTCTGAGGAGAGGCTACGGGACCTGAACCTGTTCAGCCTTCACAAGAGAAGGCTGAGAGGGGATCTGCTGGCCATTTACAAACTGGCCAAGGGGGACCAGCAAGCAATGGGTGAGTCCCTGTTTCCCTGAGCACTACCGGGAGTAACAATGAATAATGACCATATAAGTTGACTGAGAGTAGATTCAGGCTAGACATCAGGAGGCACTACTTCACAGTCAGGGCAGCCAGGAGCTGGAACCAACTTCCAAGGGAAGTGGTGCATGCTTCTACCCTGGGGGTCTTTAAAAGGAGGCTAGACATTCACCTAGCCGGGGTTGTTTGACCCCTGAATTCTTTCCTGCCCGTAGCAGGAGATCAGACTTCATGACCTGATTAGGTCCCTTCCAACCCTATCAGCTATGAAACTATCCAATATCAATAAAATACATAATTGGGATAGACTTAGAAAAAAAACTTTCAAATGCAGCACTTTCCTCTTCAGGAATGGGGAATACATAGGCACAGCAAGGACTAAAAACAGTTTGCAGGGCTATGAAACTGGATAAAAGTTTAATTCCCAGAAGTAACTAGCAGACAAGAAGATAGCTTGATTGGTGGACAATCTAGACATTTCAAAAGGGAAGAGGGTTTTTAGCACCCATGATGTGAAGAAAGATTAACAGGAACCAGGTAGATTATAGGTTACCTATAAATAAATATCTAATCAACTTATGATTTTTTTTCCCCAGGTTCTTCTTCTGTTAAACTGCATATGTACTCTCAGTATCAAACAGTTGCTTGGTATGGTCTACCCCCATCTAAGAAGCCATAAATTAGGTGGAGTTTATTTGCTTCCCATAATTGATTTGGACTACAGGAAAACTTGAGAGGAAATGAGGTGTTTAAATCAGTTGGGATCTGTGGCTCAGCATTATTGTAATATTGTCTATATTTATGATAATCTTTATCAAATAAAATCTGGGGGACTATTGTTATAATTTTCCACAGTTCAGATTACCATTCCAGGCATAAAATATGAGCAAATAAATGAATCATTTTTATAAGGCAAAGAAAACAGACCGAGAAATACAAAATAGATGGTGCACTGAAAATATATAATGCACACACTCTCTTTATGTCTAGATTTGTTCTGTAATGGACTACTATTTGTCTAGGTAATCAATTTTGAAAATATAAGATCACTTTTCTAATAAAATAAGTCTGGATTTTAGGCTCCAAGTTTCACACTGTGTTGTGAAGTCTTGCCACCCAAGTCTTATTCACCATATTTCATGCATATTCACATTACTTCATGCTATGTGATTGACAAGTCTTAGATCCTTTTTGCTTCCCCTTAGTGTCAGAGGCATGGATGTTCTGCAGTCATTAAAGTCTTTCAGCTTTTTTGTATGCTTCCCACTGTGCCACATGATCTTCAAACACCATTACTCAAGAAAAACCTGCCCTAAAAATCTTACTATATTTAGTCTTCAGTTACAAAGAATGAATTCTGGAACCCATGCATAACTGTTTGGACTTTTAGGAAACACAATGATATTTATGGGTGTAATTTGTTTTAACAAAAAGATTATTTATAAAAAAGGTGGAGAAGCAATGATCTGCAATTTTGTGGTTTATTATGTGAATCTACTGCACATGTATTAAACAAGAAGATCATGATAATCTCAGTAAGATGTTTGATATCTAGAATGAAATGTGTCAAGAAAACTTCTCAGTAGAAAATTATTTTAAAAAAGGAATATTTTATCTAAAATATAAGGACCTAAATACTGAACTATAAGTTAAGAACAGTCCTAAGGCTAGTACAACCAGCTGGAGAAGCATCATCATCTACAGAAGGAATTTCTGGTCTACACAGCCTAGCATATAATGTTATACAATGAATAGATCAAAGAAAGACAGCTTTAAGTGATTTTAGATCATGTGCCAATTATACAAATGTTTCCCAGTAGTGGGAGTCCTATCTAACTAAGGCTGGGAGGGTCGGCAGTGAGGATCAGGGCAGCTAGTGGGTCCATGTAGAGGGTGGTGGGTCAGGGGCAGGATTAGAGGGATTAGGAAAAGCTAGTGGGACTGTGGGTGGGGGGTGGGAGTCGGGGGCTATCAGGTTGGCAGAAGGGGTTGGCAGGATAGGGAGTGGCTACAGGGTCTGCAGGAGGGGTAGCAGGATTGTGGGGGGGGAGCTAGTGGAGTGGATTGGTGGGTCCATGGGCAGGTTGTCTGTCTGGAGGCTGAGGAGTCAGAGGGTTACAGATAGCCCAGTCAGGGTGGGGAAGATGGGAAGATGGGTGGGAAAAGTGCAGCCGTGGCCTAGGGCAAGTGGCCGGGCTTTTCCAGTCCTGTGCCTGTATTGCAAACATGTACAAATGTTTCCAGGACCTGATCTACAATCAAGCAGTTTACTTTAAGTCACATGATCATAGATCAAGCCCTGCATGTGCACACATTCACTGATGCCAGGAGCAGTTCCAGGACCACAATATAAGTAAGTTGGGGTAGGTGGAGGGGGCTGGTGGTTCTTCAGGGGCAGTAGAGGGTTGGGGGGGGTGTTGCTCCACAGGGAAGGGGGATTTAGTGGATCTGCAGGGGGTGGGGCTTGGTGGGAAACAAAAGAAGACTGAAGGGCTTGATTACTGTTCTAGACATGGAGGTTCAGGAAATGTGTAAGAGGCAAGGATATTCTGTGATCTCTTTTAATCACAGAACATCCTTGTCCATCTTGAAAGATGGTGACAACCTCAATCTCATGCTTCCCAGAAAAGTGATGTAATAAATAATGGACTAGGCATTACTGTAGGCACCATCCAGTCCTTCTCTTGAAGTTGGCTCACTGTTAAGCCAGCAGAAGAAGATATGTGAAAGAGGAAGACAAAAAAACAGAAAGAGGGTGGCTCAAGGAACTGAATGCTGCCCTGCCCTTGGCCCTGACCACTTTACTTCCAGAAAATATTTGTGAACTATGACAATCCTATCTTGTCACAAGTAGAAATAGAATCCAAATGGGTGTATGTATCTGTAAATTTTCAGTTACAGATACATAAATGCTACTTAAAACTTAATTTCCATGTGTGGGGTGAATTACGTGAATCTCCATAACTAGAATGGAACAATTCTCTGTGTATATTTATATGTGTAAATCTAATTATTAATTCATGACTAGTGATGACATACAAAATAAAAATAATCCAGCCTGTCCAGCTTGACTTTCATATCTTATAGCTCGAGTCTCCAAGACTCAGCAAGTTAGAAAAACCTTTCTTTATAATTCTAAACTGAGAAAATGAGTGTTGTTATTTTGTTAATTTCTTACAATGCTGCTACTAATGTTCAGTTCTTGTTTAGAGCTTCAAGAATTGGAATAATATTGGAGATTAAAAAAAAAATGATGGCAGGAAGAAACACATGCCATTTCCATTCCTGATCTCAAAATATTTATTACAGAATAGATATTTGCCTTTAGTCTCACACTTGTGTACTGTCTAAAAGATTTGCAAAGATGAGATCAAATGAGTAAATAAATATGAATAATCAAAAAAAGTTTAGGGAAACAAAAGAAGCTAGTTGAAAGCATGTATAACTTATACACTGAGATCCTATTATACTTTGAAAATATTCTAATTTCCAGCTATAATATCATGAACAAAAGAAAAACAAAACAAGAAAATCACTCTTTTAATAAGAGATGTGCAGCCATTTATTTATTTTTTCATTTATTGCCTGCTTAGATTAACTTCATTGTTACTTTTGAAAGTGCCTGTTTGATTGTGTGTACACACATATCTAAAAAATAAGATTAATGAGAAGTCTTATATGAAAAGCACATCAGCTGCATATAAGTGCTCCTTTCCAGGAGTGGAAATTTTCCACCATTGAAAATGAGTCTGTGGGAGAAAACAGTACAGACATTCAACTAGCCCCTCTCCTCTGCTCTGTCAAGCTTCCCAAAAGTGGGATGATCTCATCTGGGGAATAGAGCAGGCCTCCTGCCTGCTTGTCACTCTGGGAACTCTGGAGTAAGCAGCAGTTGAGGGGTTTGTGGCAGTACTAATTTGTCTTGGCTTCCGGTGCTTGAGAATTGACTCCTATTTACTTGGCAGACAGGGGACTCCAGCTGCTGGCTGCTCCTTCCTCTCCACACTGTTCCCCACACCTTCTACAGACCAGGGGTGAGCCCACTTTTCAGAAAGTGTGGGGGCCCTTCCCCATGGCTCCACTCCTCCTCATCCCTAAGAGAAACTTCTAACTGCTCCCAGCTGAGATTATTATTATTTTATTTTTTTGCCCCAGAGCCATCATTTTTGTTCCAGGAGAAGAAAAAAAAACTTGAATGTTTGTGCACTTGTGATTTCTACTAAGAGAGAGGTGATTCTGCTGGTAAAACGGGAATGTCTGTACATGGTCATCACATTTTGGGATATTCTTCTCTATTAGTCCTGACAAATAAGCAAAACACATCTTAGTAATCATTATTTCATTTCATATTATTCTTAAAATTCATAAATTATCGGTAATCAGAAGTATCCTTTAAATACTTCTGAAATCTTTATAATCACACCATCTCTGTCACATATTCATGCCAGCAATCATTGATCATGGGAAAAGTCACAATGAAAGATTGCTCCCATATACAAAAGTTACGGGAAAGGATCATACAGTCCTGAAACAAGGCAAGTTTGTGTTGATTTGTAGTACACTAATGCTGAGAAGAGGCAAGTGTCATGTTGAAGGTACCAAAAACCAACCAGAAGTACCAAGATACCAGTAGAAAAAAAGATGTACCAAGTGGTGAGAAGGGAGAACAAACTGCCAGCTTCAGGCAATGGAGGGAGCCCTTCAAAGAGGCATGAGAGGTTAGGAGCAGAGCTCAACTTCCCCTTTTTACCCCTCTCCAATACCACCTTTTTTGTTTTGCAGAGCTCCACCTGCAGCTAGCTGGCTACTAAAACAACTACAGGAAGGGAAGGTGGGGGATTGAAAGCCTAGAAGGGCGGGGCCAAGTAGGCAGGAAGCCTGGTCAGCAAACTGAGGGGGAGGGGTCAACCCTTCCTCAAGGCAGAAGTAGGGGGACTGGCACCTTCAGCAGAGAAGGAAGGAGCCCTCCAGGAAGACAAGGATGAACCCAAGCCCAGCAGGAGAGGCTGTGGCCTGAGAGGAGGAGCCTCTGATGATGGAAAGAGAGTGAGTGAATGCATGGGGAACACTGAATCATTTATGTTAACTCAGGAAGGATTTGGGGGAGTAAGTGCAACCAGAAGGCTAAGGAATAGTTATGTAAACCCAGGTGGTGTCCTGGGGAGTGAGGGTACGTAGAGGGTTGGGGACTGTTTATGTTATCCAGAAAGGAACTTGGGGGAGTGGGTGCACACTAAGGACTGTTGACGTTGGCCCAAGAAAGGTTTGCTTTTCTTTTTCTTTTCTCTCCTCTGCTCATTAGTTGGTAACACCTGGTAGTCTGGTCTCACAGCTGTGAGGGAAGGTAAGGAGGTTGCAGAGGAGAGTGCTCAGCCATAGATTTTCCCCAAGGGGGAGGGGTGTGTTTTGTTTTTTTTTAAACTCTTTCCTGAGATTTTGTGGTGGTCTTGGAGAGGGAGGTAGGCAGCTGCCTCCACCAAGCACAGGCTGAAGAGGGGTTGAAGCCCCAGAGGAGCTAGGGGCCTTGACTGAAGTTAGGCAGGCTAGAATCCAACAGGGTTGGATCCCCAGCCAAAGACACAGGGAGACAGAAAGGGAGAAAAGAGCATCCCTGAACTATCCAAGTGGGTTAGTGGCTGGAGAAGGAGGACAGGAGGCTAGGCACCATCAGGTATTCTCTGGCCTAGAGGCAGCCTCCTAGACAACATACTAATCATAATATCAAGGCATGGAAGGTGGGAGAGAGGAGTCAGAGGTGCCAGGGAAGGCAGATGTCATACATCCACCAGGGATGACACAACTGCCGCTCAAGGTGCACCCTGTTGTAGGAGTCTAGAAATAGAAAAGGAGAATTTACACTCGCTCAAGAAGGACTTGCTGGGAGTGAGTGCCATTGGATCCTTTATAGTGCTGCTTTTTCATCCCTGATCACAAATGACCTTGCAGTTGAATTGGGCAACTCCTTGTTTGTGTTTTGTTTGTTTTTTAATCCTCTTCAGGCTATATTTCACTATGAAGCCATTGGCAGACTTTTGCTAAGAAAATTTCTACTAGCGGAAGTGGAACACGTCTCTAACTGTAAGGGATTATGTTCCAAGTGGAATTTAAGATTCTAAAAGTTGATCACATAGAGCATTCTGTGCAGCCCCTGACATGTTACCTACATGCCCTTTTAGTGGAAGTGGGGCAGTTAATGTACTAGCTGATATGTTGGCTTTACACCAATGGAGAGTTCTTATATGCCACCTCCTCTCTGTGTTCAATAAGGGCTGGATCCTGGCCACAATAATATGAAAATGGAATCTGGCCAAAGTTCAATGTCAATAATTGTGGCTGAGTTCCAGAAAGTTATATACACAAGTAAATTCAATGTACTGTATGTATGCATATACTATACTTGTAAAACATACATTTGTATGTGGATGTGATACTCCACAAAGCATTGGTTCCTAAAACCTTAAGACAGAGATGTGGACCTAATGCCACTTACTCAAACAGATAAAGGCAGAAATACATCTTTCATAAATATCACTTCTCAGGTATGCAGGGTGAATGATACACAAATTGCTATTTTGTATAACTACAAAGTGCATGATTGACTTTGATCCGCATTTTTGTTTCTGTGGGATGAAAGAATACAAACCAACACTGAAGCTCCATAGCAAAAGACCTAACATCCATGTAATCACTAAGCTGAGAAACACAAGGAAAATGTTTGCATCCTTTACAAATGGAGGTGAATTATACAAAAAGTTATTGTAGACATAGTCATAGAGAAGGGCTGGAAGGGACCTCATGGGCATGTCCTGGCTAACGTACACATGCCTCTTGAAGCGTCTCAAAGCCCTTTGAGATGCTGCAAGAGGCATGTGTGGGAACAAAAAAATGGCTGGTCCTGGCCCTAGTGCTGAAGCACTCTGCCTGTCTGTGCAGGGCAAGGAGCGGTGCAGGGTGCAGGGAGCTGGACCTGGCTTTGTGATAGGTAGGTAAGGGGTGGAGGGAGGCTG
>NW_017729033.1:48874535-48882477 GCF_001723915.1 Gavialis gangeticus
TCATTGCGGTAGCTCCTGAAAGTTTAGAGCAAGCTTAGACAAAAATCAAACCAAAACAAACCTAAACCTAACTCCAGACAACTCCTCCTCCTCCAAATCAGTTTGAACAAGTGACTAGCATAACAGTATAGCAGTCTCAGACTCAAAAAAAACCAAAACAGAAGACAAAAAAAAACAAGCCCTGCACTCACCAACAATAGCAGCAGCCACTGGGGCCTCTGGGGTTTCCTGGCAGAGCCCCCCCTTCACAGCACAGGGATGGGGACAGTGGGGACTAGGCCCAGGCATCTGGCACCTGTGCTGCCATTGCCCCATCACATGAGTGTGGCCCAGGTCGGCAGGGCATCACACAGCTCTGCACACTGTCAGGCAGCTTGGGCTGCTCAGGCAGAGCAGTGCTGGGCCCCAGGTCACAGCCATAGTGGCCCCACTTGCCTGAAAGTGTGTGGAGCTGAGTGGCACCCTGCTGACTCGGTCCACACCCACACAATAGGTCAGCAGCAGCATGGGTGCCAGGTGGTTGGGACCAGTCCCTACTGCCTCGCACTGTATGGGGGTGGGGGGGAACTCTGCCAGGAGGCCAAAGTGACCCTGATGGCTGCTGCTACTGCTGGTGAGTGCAGGGCTTTTTTTTTTTTTTTGGTTTTATTTTTTTTAAGTGCTGGGACAGTGGGGCCAGGAGAGGCAGCCATCAGAGGGGCTGGGGGAAAGGTTGGGGGGCATGTGGGCCATGCAGGGGGTACTGTGGCCCCTGTGGGAAGCATATGGCCCCTGTTGGGGGGTCTGTAGCCCCTGTTGGAGGCATGTGGCCCCTGTGAGGTGCATGTGGCCCCAGTGGAGGGGGTGGTAGCCCCTGTGGGGGGTTGTTGCCTGTGGGGGGGAGAGGACACACCCCTCCTGAGCAGCCCCTCCCCACAGTCCCCCACAATCCACCCACACCTACCCACACATTCCACAGCCCCCTGTGAGGGGGCAGTCAATGAACTGTGCAGAGGGGGCTGTGTCCTGTGGGAGGCAATGTACCCACCCCTCCTGAGCAGCCCCCCACCACATGGTCCCTCTACAATCCACCCACACCTACCCACATGCTGGAAGGAGCAGTGGCTGCAGGGGCAGCTGTCCCCACATCCTGGTGAGTGAAGGGGTCAGGGGGAGCTCTAACTGATCTATGATAAGAAAAGCAAAGGCAAACAGGAAAACATAGATATTTAGAATTCATTATATGATGATGATAGAGACACTGGTAAGCTTCCAAATTGCTTTAACATTGTAGATATATCAATTATAATATTGCCCAACTGATCACTCTGTCTTTATCTCTGTCTCTCTATATAGTAGTCTTTTGCTGAAATTGTGGAAAAGCATGGATTTTGGGGGTATTTTACAGAGTGACTTTGAGATTTTTTTATCCTGGATTTTTTAATTTTTAAATAGGGAACACCAGAATTCCTGCTAGTGATGCAAGTGGCAGTGCCCAGGCAGAGGAGCCTGGTCAGAGTTGGGACCCAGCTGGAGGTGGCTGACCTCCTGGCCACTTGGGAATGGGGGGATATGTTTTGACAGTTCAAAGCAGGCCACCACACTGAGAACATCTTCCGGGCAATAGCTGCCCAGGTGGCCAGGTAGGGGCCAACTCTGCAGCCACATCCCACTGGCAGAATGCAGTCCCCATCCAGGTCTGGCAGGCACACAGGCTTGGGGCTACATGCTGTCACAAGTGGCAGTAGGTCACAGCCAGGCAGCAGCCCCCACTGCCAGACTGCTGAAGTGGGTAGATGGTGCAGGGAACTGTCAGGGCTGGTTCAGCAGTCCAACTGGCACAAGGGGTAGTGTCCCTGGGTACTAATTGGCTGGGCTGCGGAAGCTTGTAAAAGTGAGTGGCCCTGAGCTCCTTGCCAGGGCAGCCTTTTTTTACAGCTGAGGCCAGCACAGGGCAACTTTTTCTACTGCTGTGGCTGGCACAGGTGCTGGTCTCAGGGTCTAGCTCCCTCTGGATACAAATCGGGGAGAAGCCAGGCAGGGTTATTTTGCCCCATGAGGCACAATTTGCCCCACACCAAAGTGCATGTCTGGGCACATGTGCTGAGGCAAACAGCCCTGGCTCAAATTTGCACCCCTTCTATTTGAGATGCTGCAAGTGCATGTGCCTGCATGTGTGGACATGCCCCAAGAGGTCATCCGGTACTGTCTGAGGCAGAATCATCCCTATCCAAACTATCCTATACAAATCCATTGTCTTATCTCTCACCAAATCTACACAGTTAACCCTGACACAATGCAAGATGTAGCAGTCTAACCTGCCATAGGTAAAGCAGGGTGACCACGATGGGCACTGTTCTGCTGCTGCAAAGACTGTTAATATATGCCTTAGAGATCCCAGGAAGTTGGTCATATTTGGCTTAACATTTTGGGAAGGGAATTTCAGTGTTTAATTTAAAATTACTTTTCAAAATGATGATCATTTTTATATAAAATTTAAAATATTTTCTAAAGAAAAAAATGAGAAAAACATTCTCAGCTATTACAGAAGCATATCAAAACACATTTTAAAATTGAATCAGAATGTGGGTTTTTTTTTTTCCAGAATGTCATGTTACTGGACATTTCTCTTCTTTGCTTTGCTTTGCTTTGGTTCTCCTTTCACTTGGGAACAGAAAAAATAAATAAACTAGAATTTTCTTGCAAATTGAGGAGTCCAGGTTCTACCTAATAGTAGTCAGGATGGAACACAGTTATTTTTAAACCCATAGACCATATTCACAAAGAAATACAGTGCTGTGCTTGAATTCTTCACACACACACAGCTAGAAAGATTATATTTCTGTAGAAAAAGTGTTCGGTATGCTTATTTTTTCCAATAACTGGATTTACACTAATGAAGTTGAATATAGGATTTGACCCAGTGCTTCAACTTAAAATGAAAAAAAAGGAGTTAATATTATCCATTTGATTATAAGTGGAAAATAGATTAAGCTGATAGTTTCTCATGACAGCTTCATGTGTTTGTTTTGTTCTTTTTCTCAAGCTAACAATAAAATCTGGCTAATAGTCATCCCACAAGTGTAAGCTGAGTTTGCTGTTCTTCAGTCTAAAACCTGTCATCACTTATTTCACTTTATCCACATTAAAAAACAATCAAACATGAAATTAATTAAAAGGAAAACTTTCTTTCTGTAGCTGAACATTTTTTCAAGATATAGAGAACAAGAGTATTAGTAGGTATAGCATGCATGCATATTATACTCTTATTCCCTTTTCTTTCTTCTTTCACCCTCAGTTCTCCTGCTCTTATTTAAAATAAGTAGTGTCTACAACCATTCCATGTATAATTTTATATTCCAAGTTTCAAAGAAGTACTGGAAATGCAAGTACCTAGAGGAAAAAGAGTAGGTCAGTAGTAAGGATGCTAGGCTTCAATTTAGGAGAACAAATGTATTTTGGGTTATATTTATTTATTTATTTAAGACTAAATATATAGTTGGGGGAGATGTTAGGCAACCTATCCAGCACAGCATTCTTCCTTGGGTCTGGGAAAGAAGCAAGTGCAGCCAAAGCTTAAATCCAGATTAAAAAAAAATGGATTGTGTTTTAGTTCTATATGCAAATGAAAAAAGGCCCTAAGGAACTGAGGAGGGCTGTAAACTCTGCAAAGACAAATTATCAGAAGTAGCTTCAAAACAAGAGAAGTTCAGTTAAACAGATAACCTAATTATGTAAAGGAACAAGACCATTAAGAAGGGTTATACTCTTATAGATTTGAGGGACAGGAGTTTATTTCTTTGCTAAACACTTCCTATATAATCACAGGTATGTTACAAGACCGACCTGGAAAGGAAAAGTGGGGGGAGAGGGGGGGAGAGAAAAAATAACTTATTTGACTTGGGTAGGATTTGGACAGGCTTCCAAATTGAAAATTATGATACCAAAAAAACCAGCAAACCACCTGTTTACCTAATGACTTGCACCCTTTACTTCAAAGTTCCCCAGATACTAGACTTGCACTCCTGTTCCTAGCTAGAATGGAGAACAACAAATCTGAGTATCTTAGTTCCCAACTTCTACCTAACAATGACCGAAATTTAAAAAGTAGATATTCCTCAATGTTGGTCCCCTGTGAAGTTGATTTTGGTAGGCAGTCCCAGAGTGCAGCTCTCAGGATTGAGGTCTATATAAGAAGAATTAGGGCTTACAAAATGAATCTAATAGGTAGTTAGTTTAAAACTAGCAAAAGGAAGTTATTTTTCATGCAGCATGTAATTAAGTGTGGAACGCATTACCACCAGATGTAGAAGCTGACAGTTTGCCAAATGCAAAAAGAGATTGGGCAAATACTTGGAGGAGAGGGGCATCCCTAGCTATTGATCATGGGAGTCAATGATACAGAGCCTCTGAATCAAAACTTCCTAGACCTTAAATCCTGGATGCTACATGTAAGAGAGGAACAGTGGAGAAAATCCTGGTCACACGCAGTTCACTCTCCCTTTCAGTATCTGCACACTGCCACTGTGTGACATAGGGTTCTGGGTGAGATGGACCTGTGATCTGAACCAAGTGGCAATTCTTGCATTTTATATGCAGGTATGACTGTAACTTTCTTTAAAAAACAGAGAGACAAGAAGGAGCTTACGTTGTTCTTCTTTCTAAAATTGTAGCATTTACCTAAGCCCTCGGGGTAAAAAGGAACCTACAAAGCTGGGTCTCCTGCTGTCAAGGTAAATAACCTAACAACTAGGCTGCTGATCACAAAAGATGGAGGTGTCTCTCACAGTTTTTCTGCAAATAGTTTCAGGATTTACTTGATGTTATGTGTGCCCCAGTGATTTATTCTGGCCTAGAATCAAAATTGCTATTGTACAGCTTTCTGAGCATGCTTGGAAGGGGAGAGCATGGTGAACCTGTAGTCACTACAGTTACCTAGCTCAAGTACTGATAGCAGTCTAATTACAGCAGGACAGAAATTAGCATGGGCTACAAAAGCCACCTCAGAACTGGACAAATCTAACTTCCATGGAGTTACAGTTAGGAAAAATTGCTGATGGGACCTGGCCCAAGTTTAGGTCACTTAGTTTAATCCACCTAAGCCTAAGTCAAAATCACCATGCTCAAGTGTTTTCTGCTTGCTGGGAGGAAGCATAGGCAGTCAGGTGCACGTAAGTCTGGGAGTAGGGATGACAGGTCTGGAAGTGACTAGCAGGTCTTCAGGAAGGGGCTGGTGGGTCACAGCAGTGAAGGGTCCATGTTGGGAGACTGATGGGTCCAGGGCTGGTGTTGATGGGACTCTTGAGGGCTGTGCACAGTCTGGGGGTGCTAGCCAAGGGAGGTGGAAATAGTCTTATCAGGGTCAGTTGTGGGGGAGAGGGGTAATAAAACAGAATAACGTCAGGGTTGTGGAGTGTGACTGAGCTTTCCCAGCCCTGGGGCTCTCTTGGGAATGTGTACAATTGCTCCTTAGGTCAGGTTAATGCATTTTAGGTCAGATTAACAAACAACTATTTAAAGTTAGTTTTCATCTGGCAAGAATAAACTTGAGATCAGGCTTGATATTTTTTTCATAGATTTCATAGACAGTAGGGCTGGAAGGGACTTCGTGAGATCATCAGGTTTAGCCCCCTGCCCAAAGGGTAGGAAGTCAGTTGGGTTCAGATGACCCTAGCAAGATAAGCGTCAAACTCAACTTGAACGTGTCCAGAGTAGGTGCTTGCACCACTCCAGACTCTGGAGACTCAGACAGTAAAGAAGTTTTTCCTTATATCCAGTCTAAAATGGTCTTCCAGCAATTCATGGCAATTGAACCGTGTCTTCTCTTGGAGACCCCTGGTAAACAGATGTTCTCCTAGGTCCTGATGTGCATCCCTCATGTACTTATAGGCTGCCACCAAGTCCCCTCTGAGCCTATGCTTTTCCAAGCTGAAGAGTCCCATGTATCTTAATCTCTCTTCATAAAGCCTGCTTTCTTGACCTCTGATCATGTATGTGGCTCTCCTCTGGACTCTGGACTGGATAACCTAAGCCCTGTGAACACTTGCATACACAGCCATTTAGATCACCCAAAGCTTTGTCAAGGCAACCTAAATGCAGCATTTGTACACATCCTCACTTAACTAATGTACAGCTGATTGGCTATATCTACACCACACTGCAGGCTCTACTGAACTGTCACTACTGTGACTGGAGTGTAGACATTCATTTAATTTTCAAGTGCGAGGCAAAATGATATGACCCTACATAAATTATTTGTTTGATAGGGTATGATCCTCTCCTATGAAGTTGTTCATAGATCTAATGGCTTTTGTCATAAGGATAAATAGTAATTATTTATTAAGTGAATAATAATTAATATTTCTTAATTCATACATCAAGTGGACACTAATTAAGGTTTAATCAGAAGGAATTTGTAAAGAACTTCTTGACAGAAAGTATATAAATAAATCTTAACAGTTACTGTCAGTGAAGGAGAGCTGTGGCAGCTAACAACATATGAAAGGGAGAGTAAATGCTCAAGATCTAAACAGTTTCTCAGAAGTTTATAAAAGATGTATAATTTTTCAGTAAATATGCTCATCATTAGAGTTTCCAAGAGCATTTAACACTTCATTGTCAGTGACTGACACTGGCTGAAGCAAATCATAATGTTATCAGTAGCCTATGTAAAATACAAATTTCTTCTGTAAAATGAGATATTGCTTTCAGGTTATAATTTCCTTGATTTATTACTTTTAATTATGAAAAAAAATACTATTTTCTATACTCTGGGCATTAAAATATAGTTACTCTTTGATAAATCTTTTTGCCCTATATCTTACTTGTTTAATAAGGTAATGGTTTATTGAGGATTATGAGCTTCATTTTGCCAGCAGCCTTGAACATGGATAATTGTTAAATCCCATAGGATTTTTCACATGAATAAAATAGTTTACAGAAACTTTTCACAGGAATACACAGCAGGAGCTATAAACGTTTCCAGATTAAAAATCCCAGATTAAAAAATCACTTTCACTTTTCTACTTTCCTCTGGTCCTGATCCTGCAATGATTTATGCATTCAATCTTTGCCTTAAAGTCTGAGACCATTACTTTTACTTAAAGGCTGTCTTACATGTCTAGATCTTGGCTTCAAAACTTTTGCTCTGATTGTCCTATAATCACACCATTCTTCCACCTACCCTTCCTCTGTGTAGTCATGGCAGGAGAGCTTGACTCTTAGCTTCCCCATGTTCCACTACCTCTGTGCTGAAGGTAAGGCAAGTCTCTGCCTCCACCAGGGCAGTCAGAAGCCCCCAAAAGATTGTAAGAGCCAGATCGTATTCCACCTGTTAGGCCTGTAAGAGCCTTGTTACACAGCAATTTTGGGAAGATCCTAGAACTGTTAACCCCTAGATTGTCTGCACATTAACATCTGAACCTTGTTTTGAGCGCTCATTATGAGGTTCAAAGTTACATTACTCGATGGCAAGATTATCTCTAATCTCTACCCAGTTTGTATTGCATTAAGGTGCAGACACCTTAGTGTAAACACCCCACCTCCCACCCTCCCCTCATGGCCTGGATTATTCCCACTGCCCCCCCTGATACCAGCACCCCAGATTCCTCATTCACTGTGCTCCCTTCCCACCTTCTTCCTCCACCAACACTATTGCTGCCCTCTCGGGAACTACTCTAATTAAAGCACCCTCACTGCCTTGTGTGTTCAGCAGCCTATGCTTCAAAATGGTAGTGGGGAAAGCCCTTGTCACCATTTGGAAGGGTGGGGATGCTGAATACATGTGATGCCAAGACTGCTGGAGCATGCTAATTAACATGATCCAGCAGACTCAATTAATTAGCATATGTTGGAGCAGGTGTCCAGCATGTATTTAGGTGTCCCTACTTTCTAGAAAAATGTCCTAACCACTCAGCATTCTCCTCATCCTTCTCCCCCATCCTCCCCCCCCCCCCCAACCCTC
>NW_017729033.1:48882546-48885434 GCF_001723915.1 Gavialis gangeticus
TCTCCCCCATCCTCCCCCCACCCCCCAACCCTCTATCTCTTTCCCTAAAGGGTTCTTGATATCTTGATAGTCCATATCTGTTTCTGACTGTTGTGTTATCTAGACTTAAAAAAACCCCAGCCCCCTCCCCCCCAAAATAAATCCAACCCCCCTCAATAATGGAAACTCCACAAGTTTCCCAGAAGTTTAATTTTGTGGTGAATTATCTATACAGTTAGAAAGTTTTTCCAAATGTTTAATCTAAATCACTCCAATTGCAAGTGAAGCCCATTACTTCCTATCCTATCCCCAGTTGACATAGAAGGGTTTTTAACTTTTCTCTTTGCAATAATCTTTGATACAATTATGCTCATCCCCCACAGTTTTCTTTTCTTTTCTTTTTTCTCTTTTTACTTTTAGACTAACCAAACATCATAGACAATGTTTTCCTGACATTTGAGTAGTTTTGCCACTTTCATCTGGAATCTTCACACACCTTTCTTGAAGTTTAGTGCCCAAAACTAAAATCTGTACATCAGGTAATACCTTGCTAGCACCGAGCTGAGTGAAAGGTTTACTTCATAGATCTTATATCTGATTCTTTTCTTTATATCCCAGGACAGTATTGGCTTTTTTAAAATAGTGTAACACTGCTGACTCATATCCAGTTTGTGATTGACTACTACTTTCCAACCTTTTTGCAGAACTGCTGACTAGCCAGATGTTTCCCATTTTGCATTTATGCAACTGATTACCTCTAAGTGGAGTACTTTGTACTTGTCCTTATTGAATCTTAGGAGCTTCTGGTTTCCCTGGCATGGCTTCTCTCTGTCTGGGCAATTCTGTTTCCAATAGCCTTTGCTCATACATCACCTACAAATGTCATTTCGTCCATTTTGAACAACATACTGACCTCTGGGATGCATGTGCATAGCTTAAACTACTTCAACTGCTTCAATATTATCAATCAGTTTTTCTAATGTGCAGTTTCTTTGAAGCTGGGAATTAAAAACTGATAACTCTTCGGAAATTCTAGTTTTGTTTCCACAGTTGTAACTCTACAAATCGTCTATGAACAGTCTTCACCAGCAGACTGAGATATTCTTCTCTTTATCTCTCAATCCTTTTGTGGAACATACCCCTCTCTGCATTGCTTATTGCAGATTTGATGAAGGATGTTCTGTTTCAACCTAGACTTCTCTACCTTGCACAAGGACATTATATTGAACAGTCTCTCAGTATAGACAAAAACATATGGAGGATATATGTCTTCTACCTTTGGACTTGTTATGCTTTCACAGGGCAAATTTCCACTTATATTGGTCATATAAATATTTGCATAATTGTTTGTAAAGACCTTTGAATGTATTGAGAAGCTGATGGTAAAAAGATTAAGTGAAGTAGGATATTGTGTCCTAAGCAGTCTGAAAACCGTGGGCCAGGCCACATGACTTGGTCACCACTGTAAATCCTACCTTTTTCAAAACATAATGCTGTGACACAGGGGTGGGCAAAATATCACCTGTGGACCAGATCTGGCCTGCCAACTGACTGGAACCAGCCCACAGCTAGCCCTGTGGCTCTCCACATGGGGCTGGGTCCATCTGCTTGCACTGGGGCCACACCCAGCTCCAGACCCGAGTGCACAGCTTCCAGTGGAGCTGTTGCCATTCTTCTGCTCTTGCATTCAGTGAGAGTCGTCACCTGGCTTAAACTTTCTCCCAACCAAAGTGGCACATCAAAGGCAGGAGCAGGAAGAGAAACTGCTGCTGGAGGTGAGGGGAACTGAACAGTACCTGGCTTGCTGCAGTCACACTGGGAACAGCCCCACTAGAAGCTGCATGCACTGGCCAGGGCTGGTGTTGGTGGACCTCTTCTGCTCCCCTTGTCTTCAGCTGTGGCTGCTCCTCCTGCCCTGTCTGTGCCACTTTGAGTGTTGGGCAGTGTCAACTCAGCTGCTCCTGCCTCAGCCTGTGCGGCTCTGGCTCCCAGCTGCCTTCCACCCACTCCTACCACCTGGCACAATAAGCATCTATCTGTGGGTGGAGGTGGGGCTCTGGCTCTAGCTCTTGGCAGGCAAAATGGGTGGAAGGCAGCCAGAAGTTAAAGCCAGAGCCCCACATGCTGGGGCAGGAGATATCTAGCTGAAGCTTCCTCCCCAACCCATCTGAAGTGACGCAGCTGGGGCAGGAGCAGGAGGATGAGTGGCAGCTGGAGGCAAATGGAGAACAACAGCCCCATCCCCCCCCAGGCCAGCATGTGCAGCTTCCAGCAGAGCTGGTCCAGTGTGACTGCCTCTAGCTGGGTTCTGCTCTGCTCCCCTCACATCCAGCAGTGGCTCCTTCTCCCACTCCTGCTTCTACTGAAAGGGAGGGATACACAGCAGCACCCAGCTGGCTGCAGCAACACTGGAAACAGTCCCACCAGAAGCTGCATGCTGGCTGGGGCTAGGCTAGCAAGTATAGGTGGGAGTGTGGCGCTGGGTGCCTTTGGTGAGGCAGAGTGTCACACGGCCAGCTGTGGACTGCACTGTTAGGGTAAGATCTGCTACATGTGCCTCCCCACATCCCCCTCCCTTCCCTCACCCCAGCTGGCTCTGTGACCTAGCACCCAGGCAGCCTCCCACCCTAGACATGCACACAGACCATCTCACCCTGCCCCTTTGCAGGGCAGGGCAGGGCATGCAGGGAGCAGATCACAGCTCAGCCTGGGTCCCAGCCCTGAGTTTTCACTACTCTATGACCTAGCTCCATGATTTTATAGATTTCATAGACATTTGGGCTAGAAGGGACCCCGGAGGATCATCGAGTCCAGCCCCCTGCCCCAGGAGCAGGAAGTCAGCAGGGATCATAGGTTCCCAGCAAGATAAGCATCCAAATGTGTCTTGAAGGTGTTCAAAGTGGGTGCTT
>NW_017729033.1:48885665-48894073 GCF_001723915.1 Gavialis gangeticus
AGCATCACACTGAAGGCTCATGTTCATCTTGTGGTCAACCATGACCCCCAAGTCCCTTTCATCTGTAGTGCTAACCAGCGTAGCACTACTGAGCCTATAAGCATCGTGCAGGTTTTTCCTCCCAAGGTGGAGAACCTTTCATTTTTCGGTGTTGAACACCATCAGGTTCTCGTCCGCCCATTTCATGAGTCTGTCCAGGTCAGCCTGGATCACCCTCCTATTCTCAGGTGTGTATGCTTTACCCCAGAGTTTAGTGTCAACGGCGACCTTGGCCAGTCCACTTCTGACACCAATGTCCGCATCATTGAAGATGTTAAACAGTATAGGCCCTAGGACAGAGCCTTGTGGAACCCCACTGGTCACAGCACACCAAGACGATTGGCTCCCGTTGACCACTACCCTCTGGGTCCTACCGCGAAGCCAGTTCCCCAGCCAGTGGATCATGGTGACATCAAGGCCGCAGTTAGCCAGTTTAGCCAAGAGGTGATCATGGGTTACCAGATCGAAGGTTTTTTAAAGTTGAGGTATACAACGTCGATCTCTTCCCCCATGTCCAGGTGATACATCACCTGGTCATAAAAGGAAATGAGGTTGGTCAAGCAAGACCTACCCACAACAAACCCATGCTGGGTATCCCTCAGGATATTGCCTTCAGCTAGTCTGTTAAGGATGGCCTCCTTGATAATCTTTTCCAAGACTTTCCCCAGGATAGAGGTCAGGCTGATGGGCCTGTAGTTTACCAGATCTACTTTCCTCCCTTTCTTGAAGATAGGCATGACATTGGCCCTCTTCCAGTCATCAAGCACTTCACCAGATCACCAAGAACTCTCAAAGATCCGTGCCAGGGGCTGATCATGGGCTTGTCTACACATCCTGCTCCTGAACACTGCTCCCTGCCCACCCAAAGCCCCATAGGGAGTTTTGGTGAGTTGTTGCTGGGGGCAAGGGGTCGTGCTGACCCAGCACATGACAGATCATTAAAACTCCCTATGTGGCCCTCAGACACAAATAATTACTCACCCCTACTGTAACAGGTTTGGGGAAGTTAGCTGTAGGTTCCTTTTAAATATGCTTTGTGACAGGGGTGGTTGTTTCCTAATTCTTCCTATATTTTTTCTGATGTGAATTTAGCTGTCTCACATGGCCCAATCCAACTTCTACTGAAATCAATGATAGTTTTACCAGGGGCTCCAGGTTTGAAACAAGCGTAATGGGTGATGTGGCATTTAACATGAACAAGCATGTTCTCTCCACTCTGTAAAAGTTGGAATTATAAAGAGGAAAAATAGCACAGTTAAATACAATAATATCTCTAAATCCTATGAGTATTTTTAAATAAATATGTTTTCAACACACCTCACAGAATGCAATTTAATCAGAAAACAAGTATGGGGTTAGAAGAACTGCCTTATTGACAATAGGGTTCCAATCACCAAAGAAGCATTTTATAGTATCTTTATTAGCAAAAAAAAAAAAAAAAATCGTAAAAAAAATTGTAAGACAAACAACTGACCTGATTACAGTTATTGTTCTTTATAAGCAATTTTACTCTCCCTAAGCTGCATTGGAAGAAGAATTTAACTAGCTTTCAGCATCAATTCCTGTAGGTTAAAGGAAGTCACATTAATTTATTTAATCATCTTTTGAGTACAATCAGTAGTTTAGAGTGTGAAGAGTCTAACATACAGTACTTAAACAGAGTGTTCTAAATCAATCAGAGTGGATGTAACCCTCTATTCAGTTGTTTCTACTCCCCTCAGGAAAGAGTGTCACTGTGTAGCATGATTGAAGCATGCTGTGTGAAGCAAAGTGCTCTGACACTTTCCCCCTCTCTCTTCTTATTGTTCTTTCTGATCAGATTAGTTGGAACTCTATCATTGTTAAGACCATGAACAGGAAATAGGAAGCATAATATCCCATTTCAAAACACCAGAAGTTATAAACTCAGAAAGATGACTGGCATGGACCATGTTATACTTAATTACCAGGGGGAAATATGTTTAATCTCTTGACCAATAGGCAGATAGAGACCAGACACTTAGTTGTTCTGAGTGGATGTAAATTGAATCAGTTGTTTCCTTTAACTGTTGAAGAATAACTGGCACATCTAAGCTCTGATACAATGAACCATGCTTGATTACTTACATTTTTGAAGATGTGCTACTCCAGAGACCATTAGATTAGAAGACAAATGAACAATTATTCTCCTATGATGAAACTGGAGATATGTTATACTAAGAAAATGTCACTAGCAGAGGAGAGAAAAATGCTTCATAGGCATTACAGCAGTGGCATTTAACGCTGGTAGAGTTTAAGGATTGTCAGTACTTTTACAAAGCTTCTTTTTTGCAGGTGACAAAAAATGCTTTCAAAGTAGTAGAAAGATAAAATTCATTGATTTCATTTTAGATATGATTTACTGTTTTGAAATTTTTCCTAGGTGACATATTCATGGTATTAAGGTGTCATAAAGGAGAGGGGGTCAGCAACATTTTACCTACAACAGACCAAATTAATGCAGCTTACTCTGAAGGAGCACTGCTACTTTTTCTGCCACCAAATGCTGCCTCCAGTTGCTACTGATTTCCCCACCACCGTTTTTCCTCTCCCCCAGGCAAACGACAACTGACATCCTGGTTTCATGGGCTGGACAAAATTGCTTGGAGGACCAGATCTGACCTATAAGAAGTAGGTTGCCAACCCCTGAAAAGAACCATTTAAACATGTAATAGCATAAAACTTCTGGGTAAGGGAAACTCTAGGGCAGCATAAACATGATCCTGTTTTTATAGTAGATACTTGGTTCATCATTTATCCTTGTCACAAGAAACACAGTTGTGTGTATACTTCTTATTATGAAATAGTGATTTCAGTATTTTAGCAGTATTAATGTCTATAATATTACCTAATTTTATGTTTGGCAAAATATGGCCAGTTATTCCATATTGTTTTTACAGTGGTAGGAGTAACAGGTAGATAAGTGCCCAAGTATCACCAGCAACTAGCAGGATCAATGATTTTTGAGCTTTCCTTCTGCACAGAATTATAGGAGGAGATGATAATCCAACCAGTTATGAATCCACCTTAGAGTATTTTCATCTAGATTTTACTTTCTTAGTATACTAATGCAAGTGTCATGGCAGATGAAGTCAAAAGCCTTGTTAAAATCAGGTTATATCACATCCACGGTTCTCCTCCCCTCCACAAAGATTGTCACGTTGTCAGAGAGGAAATCAGGTTGGTCAAGCATGACTTACTCTTGATGAATCCATGTTGGCAGTTCCTGATAACCTGGTCCTCCCCTAAGTACTTAAAATAGATTGTTTGATGCTGTGCTCCATGATCTGTCTGGGTATCAAGGGGATATTCATTGGTCTGTAATTCTCTGGATCTTGCTTCTTCCCTTTCTTATGATAGGTTTTACTTCCAGTTGTCTAAAACTCAGTCAACCTCCATGAGTTCTCAAACATAATATTCAATGACTATTCAATTATCTCAATGAATTCCTTGAGTGCTCAAGGATGAATCTTTTATGGTCCTATGAATTTAAAAATATCCAGCTTTTGTAAGTAATCCCTAACCTAGTCTTTTCTGTGTTTTAGACAGATTATTCCCTCCGTTTGTCCTATTCTCAGTTGTGCTTGTCATCTGGTAGCAGACTTCATTCATTAAGATTTAAAAAAAATAAACTTCAGCTTTCTCTACATCATTATTTTTAGATTTCCCTCTTCAATGAGTAAGAGAGCTGCACTTTCCTGGGTTATCTTCGACTTCAAGTGTACTTGTAGGATATTTTTTAGCCTTTAAATCCCTTGCTAGATGCATCTCAGTTGGTTTGCCAATACCAACTGTTTTCTATTTACCTATTTCTGTCATGTATACAAGTAGCAATGAGAACTGTATGCCCAAGTGTTATATCAGTGGTAATGCTCAAAACAGGGCCTTGAAGCTACTGGTGTCAGTAGTGTTTCCATTTTTATCTGGAAAGACTGGGACTCCACACAAGCCAGTTGCCTTGGTTTAATGTGTCCCTGTCCTCCTAGCTAGTGAGGAATTCAGAGATTATACTTACCTGTAAAAGCAGTGTGCATTTTTACTTCTAGGATCATTTCTGTGATCAAAGAATCCTAAACACTGTGATATAATTGCAGAAAAGAAAAGATGGTACAGTATGGAGAAATGGAAAATGATATTGCAGATGGCTAGGAGTCTTCTCAAATAGGCATTTACCCTACCAGCACCTATTCAGTGGTTTGAACATGTAACTGAAGATGATATCATAAACTGAAGGAGAGTAGATTTAGATTGGACATCAGGAAAAAATTCTTTTTGGAGAGGGTTGCCAAAATATGGAAGGGATTTCTAAGAAAGGTGGTGCTTTTCCCTACCTTGGAGGTGTTCAAGAAGAGGTTAGACAACAAGAAAGCCCGTCACCCTTACCAACACCATCTTCCAGGGTACTGTGGATGGATAAAGAAGAGGAAGACTTAGGACAAGTTGGATCACCAACATCAAAAACTGGATGGGATTAAAACTGACTGATTGTACAAAAATTTTGAAAGACTAGGAAGAACGGAGAAAAGTTATTGCTACATCAAAAGTGTCCCAATGGTCTGACTTGACTTGATCTACTCAGAGGGGAAAGGAAATAGTCTTGCTGGCCACCTGTAGGCAAAGTATTAAATCATTCATATGACTGCTTTAAACTAAAAGGTAAGAGTCATTAGTCAGCTAACTTGTGAGAAAGATAGTCCATTTTGGTGGCCTATGTAGTATCTGTTGACTAGAGAATTGAAGGAAATTCTTAAAGAAATGGAATGGTGTTTTATGCTTATTTAGCTATAACATGAATCTTTTAATCCTTTTATGTGACAGAATGAGAGCACAGAGTACAAGGTGTTCTCCCCTTGAGAGAACAGCAATATTTGCAACTACATAACAGAGTAGATTTTGATGGTTGAACAAAAAAAGCTGAAATTTTAATTATGTTAATAGAAATGGGCAAAGGCCTTCTTATAAAAGGAGAATAAATTGTAACCTATGGTTTTTGTACTGACATACAGGAAAAAAGAATGGAATTCTACTATTTTCTTCACAAAGAGGGGAGAGAGGAAGGGCTTTGTAACACATTAATTTTAAATGGATCAGAGAACTCTTAACCCCTGGATTGTCCACACATTAAGAGCCTTGCTACACATTGCACTTTGAACTGCTCATATGTTGATTGGTGTTAGTGCTAGCTCAAGTTTGAAGCAGTTACACCTTACCTTAAGGCTAAAAACCTTCTCTGACTGTCCCACTTGCCACTAGAGGGCTGGTGAGCAGGGGCATGATTAGGAGCTATATCTGAGTTGCCAAAAAAAAAAAAGACTGGGGATCCAGGACATTCTTTTATCCCTGCTTTAGGTAGGGGGCTTGGGAGATTGGTTGTAGGGGTAGGAGCATGAACCTGAGAAGTGGAGAGTTAAAGCGGTAGGGGTGGGTAATGAAATGGGAGGTGGAAAGGAAATGGCGATGGGTGGTGAAATGAAGAAAGTAAGTCACTGAAGAATAAAATTAAAATAAATAATTTGTAAATAGCATTTAAAGAGAAATAAAGAGGAAATAAATCACAGAAGGTCTCATGTTTTAATAAATTGGAATGGGGTGTATGTGTGTGGGGGGGAGGGGTTCTTGTCGTGCTTCCTGAGGTGGCTGGGAGCTGGTAGCAGTGAAGGAAGATGGCTTTGGGGCACCTATTGACCCTGTCCCAGGAAAGAACCCCCAGCTCACAAGGACCCAATCTGGCCCAATACTTGTTCTCCCCCACCCCCACAACTCCTAGACCTCACTCTTGGACCTGCCCATGTCCTGTGACCTGGCTAGCTGGCATGTTTTCTGCAGGCTGTTTGCACAGGGTTGCATCCATGGGGGTTTAAAAATCATATCCCCAGGAGTGGAAGGGGGAGTTGAAATGGTGCCAGACCCCTTCCCCCAACTAAGCAATAAAGTTCATGGGATGGAAAGTTTTTGTCCATGTAGAACAGGGGGATGCAGAAGAGGACACTGCATTTTGAGATACTGGAAGACTGCAAGATGGGCAGCTCATCTGTGGGAAGAGGCCACACTTTAATGGAACGCAAGCTGGGTAACACTGCCCTAGAATGGCATAACTTTAAGCCACCTGAAGTATGCTTAAAATTAGTTTCAAGTGTAAATGTGTGGACAATAATGGGGTTAAGAGCTCCAGGAGCTGCCTAAAAATAAAGTGTAACAAGTCCCTGAGATTTGTAAACTAGTTTTAAGCATCCTTTGCACATCTCAGGGGTGACTAGCGTCTCCTGAGTCTGGGGTGGGGGGCAGCAATTTGTGAGCAAACCTGGGGGTGGGCCAAAAGCCCCACATCCACTCTAATTCTGTGGCCTCCCCCCCTGCAACACGCTGCCAGCCTACACAGAGAAAAAACTGCTCCATCCTGAGCTGTGCCAAGTCAGGGGCCAATCTCAGGGCGGCATGTGCCCCCCTGTGCCCTCCCTACCAGTCACTGGTAGCACATCTTAATGTTATCTCACTCCATGGCAGTTTTATCTCTGCTCCATTTTACCTGGCTCATGTGCCATGAATGTATGGCCACTTCCCAGAGATAAGCCACCCAAGGTTTACTCCTCCAGTATCCCAGCTGGCCACATTCTTTCCTCTTAACCCTCCTGTTCTGTATGGACAAATCACAGCTGTAGTTCCTAGTAAGAGTCCTGCTCACTAGCCTTCTACCGGCCAGTCACATCTGTGCAGGTTGGGGACAGTCAGGGAAGGTTTTTTTACCTGAACATGTAACTATTCTAAACTCTAACACTAACATAATCAATGCTTGAGAAGCTTAAAGTACAACATGTATCAAGGCCCCAATACTAAATGAATAACACAGGCAGTTTAACTACTCATACCATATACCCTGCTTCTAATATATACCTATTTCTCCACTTATCTCTAAGAGTACTGAATGGCAAGTGTAATTGTTTGCAGGGTCAGGATCTTAAGGATTAGTCTATTTCCCCTTAAGATATTACTTGTTTAAAAAATAAGTAATAAAATGGATAATGTAAGAAGAGGGGGTTTTTTGGACACAGTATTTTTTTTTTATGAGAGGCTCTCGTATAAACCAGAAATACGATCAATATTGTCTTTAAATGAAGGAAGAGAAAAATTTAAATCACTTCTTTAAAATCTTTAAGCTTTGAATTATAATGATTTTTTTTTTACTGCCATTACTTATTGATAGAGTAGATTGTAGATAGAATGAATAGGTTGTATTTGTATCCCATGGAGAGCCTTGTGATAGATTATATATTGTCTTATATCTTTGATCACTTCACTTGCCCTCTACTCACTTATCCAAACATCCCAAACCACTGAGAAACTTCAGACTGACATTGCTCATTTTTAACTCAATCTGCCAGGTGCAATATTTCATGTGTGTTCATCCTCCTTTCTGCTCTTCCCTTTTGTCCTCATCCCCTTATGAATTCAGCAGCAGGGGAAAAGAGAGGATTAGCAGTGGCAAACACAGGGGCTTCAACCCAAACCTAGCCTGATTAGCTAGTGAGCTCAGAGAGGCAAATGCATAGCTCTGGTAGGAGCTCTGCTGATATGCCAGTGAGCTCAAAAAGAGCTCAGTGCATGTGTTGCACATCCTTCACCATGTTCCATGCTTTTAGAGGTTTACTGATCCTGTTGCAATCTGTTCCTTAGTACTTCTGCTGCTTCATGTGCTCAGAAAAAGAAGTGAATAGCAACATGCAAATTACCAAGATAAGAAAGTGAGCTAAAGGATAGTTTCAGAAGTGGTTCAAAGTAAGTCTGAGATGCCAACAGCAGATGATCAGAATGGGCACTGAATTATAATGCTGTTCATAATGTGAGGCCAATATCCTCAGTCACATAGTGTGATGCATTTCAGTTCCAGAATGTATCTGCCATATGAAGGGGTTTTTTTTCCCTTGGAGAATTGTTTCCAAGATAGATTGCAGCCTGAAAATGCTTTTGTGGGTAATCGGGTGCTTGGTTAGGAAATTAGCATCATCTTAGATTTCTTTCCACCAAACTGCAGGACTGAATGAAGACTTTGTTTTTTCAAATTTGGGCTAGATCCCACAATAATTTTGAAGATTTCATGCACATCCCCAAGGCTAAGTACAGATAGTCAAAAAGTGCAAGGCTGAATTGCTTCAGTTTTTGCAGATTAGTTTAAGCTGCGTAGATTGAACCAATAAGCAAGTGAACAGACATTCATTTTTGATTCTGGAAATGCAGCCACCTGCCTGAAGTAGCCCAGGCCAGAAGGCAGGAGGTGCTAGAGTATGGCTCCCTGCTTGGCTGGAACAGACAGCTTGGGCTAAACTAGCCCTCCCACCCACCCTGAAAGAGGGGTT
>NW_017729033.1:48894250-48897523 GCF_001723915.1 Gavialis gangeticus
AGCCCTCCCACCCACCCTGAAAGAGGGGTTGTGCAGGAGAGATACAAAACATCCTAGAATGCTGGAGGACTGTGAGTTAATTTGAATCTGGAGGGGATCTGAAACAGAAGTTCAGCAAACCTATTTCACCTAAATCAGTTAAGTCTGATTCTACATTCATCCAAGTTTATCTTAAACTGGTTTCAGCCACTATGAAAGTAGTTTATGTGTGCTCTGTACTGAACTTCTGTTGTATTACAGATTTAAACTGGTTTCCAACCACTTATACCAGTTTATATGTAACTTCTGTCCCTAGTGCAAACATTATAGAAGTCTTTACGAACTGGTAAGTTCAGTATTGTCACATTTCACTTGCACATAGAGAGATCTGAAAACAGACCTTCTACATATTGTCTGTATTAGTTACTACATCAGTGTGCAAGTCTGCTGGAATGGACAAGCCCTGAGTGGGTATTTAAAAAAAAACAAATTCAGCTTTAATTCATATCATGACATTAAACTGCTGCATCTAAGATTTGCTGTGTGCATTGCTGGCCCAGACTAATAATATTAATTATATTAATTATTGGGCACATCTACACAATTGCCTTACTCAAGATTAGAGCTAATTACTGCACAGTAAATGTCATCATCTACACATGCAGTCACTTATTGGGCAGTAATTTGCTCTAATCATAAGTGAATTTGCTACTTGCAGGAAATTTACTCAAGATTATTTGCTGTGCCCTAGCACACATGTAGATGCCTGACTTGGAGCAAATATGCTCCTAGTCAGCCAAACAGCAGGGTATGGAAGATTGTTCCCTGCCTCCGGGTGCTTGTTGTTGCTGGGGTGGGCTTCCCCACTGTTGCCTGGAAGGGAACTGTATCCCTCTGTCCCAGCAGCAGAGGGCTCCCAGCCCCAACTTCATGATTGGGGAGCAGGGGCTGGGAGATCCTTACCTCCCAGCCTGATCTCTATGGTCATGGGGCCCAGGCTGGGAGATCCTTATCTCCCAGCACCAGCTCTGTGGTCACAGGGACAACGCTGAGAAGAATCTCCGAGCACTGACTTTATGACTGTGGAGCTGGTCCTGGGAGAGAAGGATATTCCAGCTCAGGCCCCGCAACTGAAAAGCCTGGGCTGGGAGCTTAAAATCTCCCAGTGCCAGCCCCATGACTGCAGAGCTTGGGCTTGGAGATATGGGTCTTCTAGCCTCATGATCATGGAGTGGGGGCTGGAAGCTGCCTGCTGCTAGATCTGGGGGACATTGTTCCCATCTGGACTCTGGCAGTGGAGCCCATCCCAGCAGCAGGCACTCCTGGGGGTAGGGACCAGTGTCCCAGGTCCTCCCAGGAGACAGCTGTCTCCTGGTTCTATTCTCCCTGCCAGACCCTGGGCCCCAGATCTGCTTTCACATCTCTGCATGTGTAGAACATACCTGAGAGATTTTACTCTAGAATACTTTAGAGTAAACTGCTCCTGGATTATTTGCAGATTTCATTAAGTAGTTGGTGAAAATGTAGTTGCATCAGTACGACAAGTTGTCTATAAATTTTTGGACATGGCTGATTCTTGCATATATTAGTAAGATGTGCTTTAAAAATCAAACTTCTGTGCAATGGTACTGGTATCATTTCCCCAGGTTTCTTCAGTTCCATGTTTCTCTGTTACCTCCAAGTACTTTGGATAGGACAGCTTTTGGCCCTACTGACCACATCCAGATAAGCAAGCACGTGCCTTCTGTGGTACCTCAAACCAATTTAAGACACTGCAAGAAGAATGAAAAAATGTTCCTCACACTCTAAATTGGTATTTGGAGACACTAGCCCCTTGTGTCAGTGGGACTGCTGAAAGAGCCCTAACCTACAGTGGCCCCTGCACCTTCTACCCACTGCAATAGTCTGGCAGTGGGGGCTTCTGCCTGGTTGTGACGTTCTGCACACATGAAACAACATCTGTCCCCTTGGACCTGCAGCCCTATAGCTGTGTGCCTGTCAGACCCTGATGGGGACTGCACGGCCACCTGGGCTGTGGTATGGGCACTGGAGCTAAGTTGCCTGCACCTCTGGGCCAGCTGCCAGTTGGCCATGGCTGCACAGTTGGCCTTTGGGCAGCACTGCTATCATGTGTCATGGTGCCCCTGCTCTGCCATCTGTCAAAGCATGTCTTCCTCAGCCACCACATCTGTCCTCCAGCTAGGTCCCCAGTGCTGGCCCTAGGTAGGATCCTCTGATTGGGTCTTACCGCTTGCCTCACCAGCAGAGATCCTGGTGTTCCTCATTTAAAAATATCAGTTTCCCTGGTAAGAAACCCAAATTCTGTCATTAAAATACCCCTAATACATGTTCTTCTGCGATTAAAATGAAACACCACTATATAGAAAGAGATCAGTTTGGCAATGTTTTATTGATATATTTACAAGTTTAAAGCAATTTGAAAGCCCACCAGTGCCTCTATCATCATAATAAAATGAATTCTAAATATCTATACATTTTGGCATTTGCTTTTTGTTCTTTTTTGTCATAGAAATATCACACTGATATGCTAGTGCCCTGCCCTTGCCCTTGCCCCTCACTACCAACCCACAGCTCCCTCTCCCATGCCCCTCACTCCTGACTCTCAGCCCCTGCCTGCCCCCACTAGCTCCCTCCTGGCCACAGCTCTGTTCCAGCACCAGGACATGGGTCCAGCTGCCGTTGTTCCACCCACTGCTTTGTGGCTCTGAGCAGTGCCAGACCTTGCTGTTCTGCTCTCTGAACCTAAGAACAGACCCCAGCAATCCCCATGACATTCCCAGGAAACCCTCAATTGGGGCTCAGGGACTGGGCTGAGCAAACCCCTTCCCTCCCAGGATGCCATCGCACTCCACAGGCTGCTTTAGGGGAGCAGGGGAGCTTTAAGCCTGGCTTTGGGGGCTTCTCCCTTCCAGAGAACTCCACCACCTCCACCCACATCTCTCTCTCTCTCTCTCTCTCTCACTTTCAAACACACACACACACACACACACACACACACACACACACACACACACACACACACACACCCCTGCTGCCACCTCCATCCATCTCTCCCCCCAGCCAAGTGGTTCCTGGGACCAGGTGCCCCCCAAGGCTGGGGATGCATGTCCCAGCACTGGTGTGGGCATGGGATAGGATTACAGTATGGTAATTGCCCCTGCAGCTGCAGCTTTTGCCAACAGGTCCCATCCCATCTCGTTTGGTGGCTGGGCATGCAGGGTGTGATTTGTGGGGGATGAGGGGTTTGTGGGGGTAGGGCTCTTGTGGGGGTTG
>NW_017729033.1:48897533-48911063 GCF_001723915.1 Gavialis gangeticus
CTCTCACACACACACACACACACACACACACACACACACACACACACACACACACACACACACACACACCCCTGCTGCCACCTCCATCCATCTCTCCCCCCAGCCAAGTGGTTCCTGGGACCAGGTGCCCCCCAAGGCTGGGGATGCATGTCCCAGCACTGGTGTGGGCATGGGATAGGATTACAGTATGGTAATTGCCCCTGCAGCTGCAGCTTTTGCCAACAGGTCCCATCCCATCTCGTTTGGTGGCTGGGCATGCAGGGTGTGATTTGTGGGGGATGAGGGGTTTGTGGGGGTAGGGCTCTTGTGGGGGTTGTAGGGTTTGTGAGAGTGAGATTTGTGGAGAGGGTATGGGGCTTGTGGTGTTTGTGGGTGGGTGGTTTGTGGAGGTGGTTTGTGGGGGGACTATGTATGTGGGTAAGACTGCTTGGGAGGGCTGGATCCCCTGTCAGCCCCCACACGACCCACAGTTCCCCCCTGTGAAACCCACAGGCCCCCCCACAGAAGCAGCCACTGTCAGGCTGTCAGGGCCCACTGCTGGCAGAGCCCTCCTGAGGTGCACCCCAGCTGTCTAGTGCCAGATTGGCACTGCATGCAGGGGCCATGCTGTGGCACAGGTGGCCCTGAGCACCCAACAGCTGCTGATGCTGCAGTAGGGCTATGGGCAGAGCAGGGGGTTGGCAGGGGAGCACTTCCCTTCCCTCTCTCACAGTCCCCTCCATACCCACACACAATCCCAAACACCCCCCACAGTTGCCTCCACACTTCCATCCCTACTTATCTGGGACAGCACCTGGGTCAAGATCAGCACTGTAGCCTTGCCCCACTCCTATTAGCTCCTGCATGCTGAGGCAGCGGGGCATGGGGCAGCCATAGAGATACTGTGGCTGGATGCCAGAACATGTCTCTGGAGGACCCAGCTCCTGGTTGCTTCAGGACATGTTCTGGGATTGATCCCTGAGCTGAGTTTTTTTTAAGGTTTTTTATTTAATACCTGGATTTTCAGGTATCAAATTTAGAGCCTGTGCTGCATTCAGTTCCCAGTGTGCCTCTTGAAGCATCTCAAAGTGATTGGAGTGCAACAGGTATGTGTGCACTCATCTGGACGTGCTCACTGGGTGCATCTACACATAAAATTAGTGCATCTGAATAAACTACAGCACAGCTTGTACCTCCAGGTGCCTGCAGCAGGCCATGAAGACCCTGATGGCCCGGATGGGGGAGTAAGGAAGGTGTGTGGTGGCCCCCCCCTTCAAAATCCCCACACATACCACAAACCCGACACCCACAAACTCCACAATCCTCCCACCCCACATCTGTGCTCACCAGAGACAGATCCTTGGTCCAAGCCACTGCTGCTAGCCTTGCTCTGCTTTTGTTTCCCCCAGCACACTAAGGCAGCATGCTGGAGCAGCAGAGGCATGCAGCAGGTATAGAGACACCCTGGCTAGGTGCTAGAGCATCTTCTTTGGAGGATCCAGCCTCTAGTTGCCTCCAGGCAGGCTCCAGGATTGCACCCTGCACCACTTTTTTCCAGGGTATTTTCTTTTGATACTGGGCTTTCCCAGTGTCAAATTTAGAGTCCACACAAAATATGCAGCACAGGGAAACTTTCTTTCGTTCATGGTATTTCTCCTGCTGCATCTCGAACTGCTTTGAGACAGTAACAGGCACATGCTTGCTCATCTAGATGCAGCCTACATATACATTACAGCAGATTAAATAACTGCACTGTAAGATAGTACTTATGAACAAGGGCCGCATTACAGTCTCATATGGATAAAACATTTATGCTATGCTATTGTTCAGTATGTCTGCTTTTCTTTTCATACATGTACATTAAATATATTTTTGAATAAACTCTAGAGAGATTTTGTAAACGGCATAAAAAATATTCTGCATACATTTTAAATATCAGATTTAATTTCTGTCTTTAAAAGTGGATGATTTGGTGGTTGTGAAAGTAGGAGTTATAAATATTGCCCCAAATCAGCCCTCATGAAGCATTTGGTCCAAATTTGCAAACTTGTGTTGGTATATATCAATCTGGATTCTAAATGAGACACCCCAGTTTGATAATGCTGACATACGTGTGCCCTACAACAAACTTCCCCACGCTTGTCTGCCAATGCTCTTCAGGCTTGACTTGTAACGCCTCTGTCCTTCTGGTCCTAATTTTTTGTTGAATAGAGGCTGCTAATCATGCCAGATTGTAGCACATTATGTAATATGGACAAATGTCCACCAATAAGTAAAATGAGAACATTTAATGCAGTTTATTTGTTACTGCAAATGAATTTTCAGCACTTGTTTTCAAATGAAACCTACTTCATTAACCCATTGCCATCATTAATTCTCTGTTTTAAGACTATTTTTTTTAGAGTACTACATAATATACCAGGTAAATATCAGGACAGATAGAATGTAACAACCTCATAGAATTTTATCATTTACTCCATTATTTGATAGGCTGATCTGATGGCTCAGGTGTATGACAGGTCAGTTTACGATAACATTGCTAACATATGTCTACATAATATTCTAAGCCAAAGTTCTTCCCTTAAGTGCTTCTGCTAGTTTATAATTTTTAAAGCTGATTCAACAGACATTTCAAAATCATTCATCAGCCAAAAGCTTAATTCCTCTGCTCTCCACAGCTTGTTTGATCAATAAACTGATGCAAATTACTCCTAACAAATTATTCTTATTAGCTTTATTCTGCTTTATATCAAAGGGTTTGTTTCTTCCTTTTCATTTATCCTGCTGCCATGATCCAATTTCTTTCGAACTCAAAAGTGAGATTGTAAGAAATTGACTTTTACTAATTCACTTTTTTTGTCAATTGATTCTAGTACACTACATAAAATAATCTGCTTCCAGTAACCTATAACCTTTCTCGTCTTACTACAAGACTGCATTTTTTTAATATTGATTTATGCATTTCTTCCTTCTTCCTAAAAGAAACTCATGCAGGTAGAATATGAACTTTCTTACATTATAAGCTCTTTGGCTCAGATCCTTAGATATATTTAGGTGCCTGACTCATACTGGCATAATGCCAAAAAAAAAAAATAAAACAATCAACATCAGAATTAGATAGCTAAAAGCCATTGAGTTTCTGGGAAATGGGGCAGAGTCTTTATATGCTATTGAGTAATATTCCCCCTGCCATGGCGTTCTTATTTGAATTGGCTTCGGAGTGCTAATCTATTAAAAATATTAAGTAATAATAAAATTATATATCAGAGTTACAGTGATGTAGCTATGACAGTCCAAAGAATATGCAAAAAGGAAGACTTGTTTGGTAAGAACTTTTATTGGATCAATTACTGCCCATGTTATGCATTGAAGGTCTAGTTGGCCCTCATGCATACACCACGATTCAGGAGGATTGACGGTTGCTACTGTCCATCCTGAGGTCTTTGAACTCTGTGGCATGTTTGCCTGTCCAGTAAGAAAAAAAGAAAGAGCTCTCATTGTGTTTGTGGAATGAGGACTGAACTCCTGAGGTGTTGTGATGATTTTGGTGCTAACAGGGATACGTTTTAGTAGAATTCTGGACACAAGTGAGGAGACAGATACCCAATTTTGTTATTTCACTGGCTACAGTTTCTGGGATTTTCATGAAAAGTACACCCCTCCATGGCAGAATGTGATGAGAATGAATTATAAATGGAGTTAAATGACTTGGTGGTCATATTTAGTCTTTTTTTCTGAGCAGTATAATAAGAAATGTAAAGGTATAGTGAGGCAAAACAGAATCTTGCTTAATGATTGAAAAGTCTGAGTATCATGTAGAGTGTAACTATACTACAGTAGTAGGATGTTCATTCTTTCCAGTGAGAAAATAAGCCCCCAAATTCACTCTCACTGCATAAGTCAATCTGAGAAACAAGGCAATGAGGAAGTACTATTGGATAAACTCAAGGTCTGGGCTTCTCGGATTGAGAATGGTAGATTTGGATACCCACATGGTATCTTTACAGGATCATGACTGTGAACTCAGGAGTGATTTCCTTAGCAATGGGACTGAGCACCTTGCTATCATGGTTTAGCTATCTTAGCAGAAAAGTGGGATTTGCCTTGCAGACTGTTTTGTGGAATACCGTGTTTATTTACATACAGTTGACACCATTCACTAAAAAACCAGGTCTCACAAACTAAGTGAGGAAGTTGATTTTCTTCACCAGAATAAAAGCATGGAGCTCCTGTAAGGGCCGCTCTTTCCCTCTGGACCAGCAAGCATCAGGGAAGGACTACAGTTTTTACCCTCTCACCACTGCTACTGAATTAGGAGTAGCATTTTCCTGCTCAGCCAAAGCCTACTATCAATTCAGCAGCACTTGTGAAAGGGTTAACACTGTAGTAGGACTTCATTACTAGTCATCTTGGGCGCATCTACATACATGCTTTAATGTGCCTATTTTAATGCAAATTAAAGCATCACTAAAAAAGTCATGCTATTTAGTTAATGTGTATTAAAATAGGATAATATGCATTAAGCATCACTTTAAAACTGTACTCTTTAATTAATGTGCATTAAGACAGGCTAATGCACATTTTCCTAGTACCTCACAATGGAGGTAACTGTATTTAATGTCCTTTAAGTAAAGCATGTTAATGCACGTGTAGACATTACTTGTTTTACTTCCTCACTTGGAATTGAATGCAGAGGTATGTCTGGTAAACATCTGGTAGAATTTACCATTGCAGATGTGATTTCTCTGTAATATCCATGTCTCACATCTGTAAAGAATGTATGCCTTCTGTCCATGGTGGCCTTGAACTCCCCTCTCAGAAACCCTTTGCTGTTCTGAAATTCCTCCTTTTGTATCCTTCCCCCTCTCCCCCAACAGTGACTCTTCATTGCTGGGCCTCATTAAATGATTTCTCTGTAGTCATCATACTGTCCACATTCTGTCCTGTCAGCATATATTCCTTTGTTTCTCAAACCCATCACATGCACACATCTTAATTGGTTATTTACAGGTCTCTTAATTTGTTTACCAAAACTGGAAAGCCCAAGGACTCTGCAGTTAGGCATTATGACCTGGCACCAATGCTACAGAGTCCTTTATCTCTGTTATGGAACAGTGTGGTACATGCCATCAATTTCCCAGCTTGTGTGTCTGCTGGCTTCAGACACAGTGGACCCTGAAGGAAACTTTGTCACCAACAGGCTTTTAGAAACCAATTATTGCTTGCCATTCTCCTGGACCATAATTCTAATACATATCTACTTTACCTACAAGACAATTCCTAAAAGCAAACCTCTAAATAGCATTTTCTAGCCATCACCTTTAACTACCTGAAGGGTGGTTCCAAAGAAGATGTAGCTAGATTGTTCTCAGTGGTCACAAATGACAGAGCAAGGAGCAATGGTCTTAAGTTGCAGCAAGGGAGGTTTAAGTTAGATATTAGGAAAAACTCTCACTAAGAGGGTGGTGAAGCACTGAAATAGGTTACCTAGAGAGGTTTTGGATTCTTCATCCATGGAGATTTTTAAGGCCCAGCTTGATAAAGCCCTAGCTGGTATGATCTAGTTGGCGATGGTCCTGCTTTGAGCAGGTGGTTGAACTAGATGACCTCCTGAGGTCCCTTCCCACCCTTATTTTCTATGATTCTGTGATTCTAACTCCCCAAATGTCTGCACTTCTGATCAGAATGCATCAGCTGTTTTCCTTCTGAACTGTTCCCTTTTTGAAAGGGCTCAAAGCCTTTCTGTGTCCACACCCTTAGTGAGGAATAATATTTACCAAACTATTCCTTATTTTATGCAAGTTCACATTTAAGTCTGGTTACCAAAATTGTATGTGAACATCTTGTAAATGCTAGCTATTTCCTCATGGGGCTATATTAAAAATTCCACTTGTCATATACATTTGACCTCTTCACCCACACTCTGGCTATTTAATGTATCTGACACTATATCTAATATTCCAAACATATAAGAAATTTTAACAATACACTATTTTACAGCAATTATTACAATCTCTTGCAAAAAAAATACAAAACAAAACTTTCCTATTATGTTTAATATTCCTAAAAGATTAGAACAGACTGATGCTTAACACAGGCAACATGTAGTATTTTATCAGGAACAGACCTAAACCCTGCCTTTAAACCTCTAAATGGTAAGTCTATAACTATGCAAGTATAATTTTTAGCACTTACTTGTGATTAGGATGCTATTTGTCCTTGTTTAACTGTATACTTCACTCTTCTCTCATAGGCTCTGGGGTAAAATAGGATTTATTGGATAAGCATGTATGACTCCAAAACTTCAGTCACAGAAAAAAAACACAACTAGCAGGCAGGGAAAGGGGGACTCTTTTTACCTTTCAACAAGATCTTAGTGGTTAAGACACAAAATTTTTGCCCAGGAAACAGACACTTTCACTTAAGGGGAGAATGATGGTTAAATCTGGATCACCCACTTTACAGGACAGTGCTCCAACTGCTATATCATGAGCTCAATGTACTTTCTATTTGTCACTTGAAGGAGAGGAACATTATTCTAGTGTTCCCTGAGCAGCCAGAAGAGGAAACTATATAAGGAGAAGGAATTCAATCTTGAGGATAGTTGGCTCAAAAGCGATGAGTGTTCAAATAATTCATTGTGTGTGTTAGATGATAAACATAGTAGGGCTCTACCAAATAGAGAAGCAGTTCAGAGGACTCCTGCCTCTTTGGTTTGCAGGTCAGACTGTAGAAAGTGAGGCAGGAGCCTCCATACTGAGTTCTTTAAAACCTTTTAAATAAAAATACTTTTTATTTTTACAGTTGTCAGCTCAGTCTTAGGAGAGAATGTAGCTTCTATATCCAACAGCAGAACTGAACTTCCAGTCTGTCATGAATTCAATTACCATGTCATTATTGAACAATAATAATAGAATTGACTTGTGGTTCATCTTTTCAATCCAGAAACCTGTTTTGGCTTGTGATGAATTTACAGAGAGAGTAAGGAGTAAATAAGGAATTAAATTATCCATTTAAAAAAAGGTATGCAAAATTGTTGTGTGTTCCACACTGCTTTATAGCCCATCTCACCCAGCCATGGCCTTCAACCTCCTGGCTGCTGACATTCAAAAAAGAGCCTCAGGGTAAAGCTCCTGTACTGGAAAGATATACCTTCCCTCTGTGATAGCCTTAGGTCTGGTAGATATAGAATTGTATGTATTATTCTTATCTGTTATCCCTGTGTATCATACAATTTGCCTATTATCAAATGGACAAGCCATGGTTGGTCTGAAGTCCACCTGGAACAAGGTATCTGGGTAATAAATCCAGTGCCAACAATTGGCAGCTCTGCCAGGACAGGGATGGTGACTCTGTGACTGGGACCAGGTCCAGTGCCAACAATTGGAGAATGAGACTCTGGGACCAGACTCAAAGGCAGTAATCTGACTGATCAGGGAATTTGTTGATACAGCTTGAACCTCTGTACAGGGGCCAGCCAAAACTTATAGTTTCATAGTGTCCAGGGTCAGAAGGGAACTGAGCAGATCATTGAGTCCAACCCCCCTGCCATGGCAGGAAAGAGTACTGAGGTCAAACGACCCCAGCAAGGTGTACATCTAGCCTCCTCTTAAACACTCCCAGGATAGGAGCCAACCCCACTTCTCTTGGAAGTAGGTTCCAGATCCTAGCCACCTGACCGTGAAGTAGCGTCTCCTGATATCTAGCCTAAATCTACCCTCTGCCAACTTGTGACTGTTATTCCTAGTCGCTCCTGGTAGTGCATGGGGGAACAGGGACTTTCCTAATGCCTGCTGGTCCCCTCTGACTAGTTTGTAACAGGCCACTAGATCCCCCCTTAGCCTTCTCTTGTGGAGGCTGAACAGGTTCAGGTCCCGTAGCCTCTCCTCATAGGGTCTGCCCTGCTGCCCCCTGATCATGTGAGTAGTAGTTGAGTAAGGCTGTGAAACTATGGATGGAGACTTGATTTTTACAGCTGCCCCCTGATCATCCACTTGTAGTGGAGTAAGGCTGTGGAACCATGGATGGAGACCTGTTTGTAAGGTAAAACTGTATGATAGTTCCAACTAGAGTTATAAGGAGGAAAGGGCAGATGGCATCTGTGCAGGGTTCCTGGGATCCAGGAGGCTTTGGTGGGATCAGGGGGGCTTGTGGGGTCCACAGGGAAGCTTGGTGGTGGCCAGGGACTATTTTTAGCCTCCTGATTTTTACAGTGACCCTACAGCACATCCCTTCAGCCCCTCCCTACACACTAGGACTGACTTGCTTTTTGCCCTTCATTGGAGAAAATATGCATGCAAAGTCCCCTTGACTTTTTGCCCAGAGATAGTTTCAGAATGAAGACCATTCATTTGCATTAAAGTTGAATTCTAAATAGATACTTTGCCATTTTTTAAAAGAGATATTAGCATAATATCTTTAAGAGGATTTTTTTTGCTTTGGATGATAACTTTCATGGCCACCATTATTCATATATCTTTTTCAATGTACATATTTCAGCAAAAAGAAAAGCTTGTAATGCAGTGAAAGCACCACCAAAGTTATATGAATTGTCATAAAGTCAACAATACAAACAAAAGTTCTTTGGCCCTGTAGCTACAGTAAAGAAAAGAAAAAAAAATGATCCCATCAGGAAAACATAGGTAGGCTTTTCAAATGCTGCTTTAGCATTTGTCAAATGATTACTTTCAGTCCCACCATACTCTAAAGAATAAGAAGTTTAGACAACAAGAAAAAAATGTATGTAAAGTTTTTTACTAAGTACATTTGTCAGTTTCTAGTTTTTAACTCCAGGGCCTCGGCTGCAAGACCATTTCTAATTCATTCTCATTTGTGGAGCCCTTGTTTTTTTCAGAATGCAATGTTATCTAATGTTATTTCATGCTGAGATGAAACACTGACTATATCAGTAAGGATAACTGCTGAGAAAGAAGAACAAAAGAACTGTAGACATCTAATGGCCCAACATCTTCACTGGGGATATGCTGAACTAGTGGATTTGCATCATCTGTCTCTAATGGATTATATCATGCAGTATTGGTTCCAGCAAATTGTGGAATGTGGAAAAATGTTAGGGCTGCACAAATAAGTTTTATCTATAAATTTAACTTAGGAAATTCATACTTATTTTCAAAAACAGATGAATAAACCAAAACTTTGTGTGAGTGTAGTTTTGTTCTTTTGAAAAAAGTTAGAAAGAAAGTAGCTTTCCTGTCCTGTGAAAATTTTCAGGGTTTCATGTTTTTTCCCTGTTTTGCATTGCAATGAAGCCAACACCTTTCCAAGGGAAAATGAGAGTGGTAAGAGACCGGCCGTAGAAAACCGCCAAAGCCCAACGATCCAGGATGGAACACCTCCCCCCCACCCCAAAAAAAAAAGGTCATGGCCCTGTTTTATCTAGTTTAAACTGGGGACTTGAATTTCAGAAAATTATATCCCAGATACATGCTGTGACCACCATTCTATTCATAAGTGTGCACATTTAGTTATGTACATGCCATTTTGGGCACTTATGTGCACAGAGGAATTCTCTTTTTAGAAATGTAGCCTTCTACACATGGGTGGCTACATGGATGCAGAGATGAAAAATACGAACTGTCAAACAAGAGATTTCCCATACTCCACTTGCTCCAGCTGAGTGACTAGGGCACTCACCTGGCAAGGCCCACACACACCCATACTTGCGTGTGTGCATGCATGTGCACACACACACACACACACAACTCGAGTCAAAGGCAGAAGCAGGTTCTTTTTCCCTTGCAAGCCAGAAGTCATCCAGTAGGTTATGCACCATCTGGCATGCTCCCTTCTTCCTAACCCCGCACACCTCTCATGTGCCTTATCTTTTCTGTTTGAGTTTTTGCATGTTGCGTACATGGTTAAGTGATCATTGTAGCAAGGAGCTGAACTTTGACCACTGTCATTTATCCAGCGACTATCAGATACAAACTGCAGTAGTGCAGCTTCAAAAACAGAACTTGGATAATGACTAGCTTCTGTCATGGTAGTTAGAGCAAGTAAATGCTCAGCACTTGGGGCTAAAATATGGAAGGATTCACCTCCCCACAAGCTTTTTTCCCCCAGATTTATGTTTAAGTACACACATACTGGCCTGACCAGTGAGGAACCTAAATTATGCATACATAGTCTACAAACTCATGCTTGCATGTCCACAGTGTAGAGGTGCAGTCAAAAATGCCCAGGTGCCTGGCTAGAAAACAGCTAGTTAGGCACACGAAAGGAAAGGCAACTTTGCCCTTCATGTTTTATGGGTGACAACTTAATTCAATATATTCTCACATAAACTTCCTATAACTTTTTAATAATTGATTCAGTTATAACTTGCGGGTTACCCAATAGTCAATATCTGAAACCTCCATAAATGCCATTTTCCTAAAGTTACACATCAAAAAATTCTTTGAAAAAAATCAAGAAAAAACCCTCAAATAAATGTTTCCAGATTTAGAATAATAAACCAGACTCCTTAAGCCAAGTAAATCAACAGACCGACCTGGATTTTAAATTATTTAGTTACGTAATTAATGCAGTGCCCATGAGCCATAGCCAGAGTTCAAAACAAAAATACACCAACCACATTTTTCTCCCTGTATGCAATTATTTTTACTATGTAAGTTTATTTTGGTAAACTCGCATTTGCTAAATTCACATATATTTTGTATGCGAGTACCAAAATTCCTTCCTACATTTAAACTATGCAATCTATGGTTGCAAAATAGGAAGATCTAAACTTAAAAATATGTACACTTAGACTGGAGGCATTTAAAAATAAAATAAAAATAGTTATAGAAATAGGTTTTATATCTTTGTCTGAATCCCAAAGCCATTTTTTGTGTTCTTAGAATGTATTTCTAGCCCCCTTTCTATGTAACATCATAACACTCAATATCCATGAATTTAACATACAAAGGAGAGAAAATGAGAAATTTATCTTTATAAGTCTCTTTTCTAGAAATACTCACTTTTACTTGTATCACCAATATGTTAAACCCCCCCCCCCCCAGAGATAAGAGGTACTATTAGTTTGATGATGCCCTTAAAATTATGTGCTCAGTTTTAAAGTTCCCATCTTAGATGAATGCATTACAATGTAGCCTTTAGGAAAAGGGTCAGGAACTTTTTTAGACTGAGCCCTATCCTCACTGTATGCTCATGTCATGAATGAAGCATTGGTTGAGTAAATGTTTTTAATCCTCTTTGCTTAATGAGTGGACCTTTGCCTCACACACTGCAGAACATCCACATAATATCAATAGAGGTGAAGTCGGGAGATTGTACAGGTCTAGGAAAAAGAAGAAATTGGAAGAATATACCTTATCTTAATTACATCACAATCCTTTTGGAAATTCACCCCCCCCTTTTTTTTTTACAGTTAGAAAATAGCTTTAGTATCAGCAACACTGAGCCAATTGAGGTGATTTGTAAGGGGAGAGTGGTAATATATTTTATTTCCTGAGGATTATTGGACCATTTTACTCCAAAGGGTACTCTTTAGCCCTGAAGATCTTCTATTTTTCCCTTAGTCAGAAAGGTCATGGGTGAATGGCATGAGACACTCAAGTATCCTCCCTCCAGGCAATAAACATATTAACTGTCTTTTGCTTCTAGCCTCAGCATGGTAGGAAGCAGATTACTGAATCATTTAAGAGCACTTTTTTTTTTCTTGATTTACCCCCTGATCACTTCAGTGATGAAATCCAATTAGTCTTACAGTCTATCAAACATGTCCTGGACAAAATTCAGAAAGATCTGAAAAATTCATGGGAAATGCAGGCATGCTGTATAACCTGAAGTAAAATTGATGGCTACTTTATCTTTGTAATAACACTGGAACTTTTCAGCTTCTGGTCATAGACATTTTTGGAATCAGTCAATCATCTGTGTCCTCCAGAACAGTTTATCAGATAACTCTATCCATTGTCAGGAGGACAGAGCATATATTAACTTTCCATCTATGCTATAACTATGGCAAAAAATGATTTTCCCTAAATGCCTAATGATAGTTTAACTTGTCTGAATGTGTTCTTTAGAACTCACAGTTTCTATAGTCAAACTTTTTTAAATTGTGAGGCTTCAGTAATTATTAAGCATTCAAATAATTCTGCTACTAATGCCTAGTCTAATTATCCTAGTTTTTTGTTAATCACCATTAATATTAACAAAAGCAGAACAAACCTATTCAAAACCAAACAGCCAAAACATTTTGGAGGGGAAAATTTAGGGAAGAGATTTACTTTTTCAATCTGACTTTGTAGTGATATGTACCTTTAATAATTTTTAAGTGCTTTAATACCCTGTACAGTAGTGGTTATATATGAATTTCATCTTAAGGAAGTTCTCAGAAGATACTTCTGGGTCCTCAGAAGATACTGGCTCATTTTTGGCAAAGGATTAAGAAGAATGTAATAGGTAACTGCACATGTGTATCAGATCTGTTGGCAAATATGAAGTCTATTTACCAAATATAACTAATGACAAATGATTAACAGTTATTCAAAGCACAATTTTAAAATGATGGGACTTTCCTTGGGCAAGAAAATGAAGATTTTAATTCATAGTGCTTGTTACTAGCGTTTTTCAAAACAGATGAAGAAAGGGGGTAAGCATGGTTACCATTGTTTTAGGGCACGTCTACATGAGAGACTTAGTGTGCCGTAGCCTTATAACACTGCTCAGTCATGCGCTGGTCAAAAACTGTGCTAATAAGCAACTGAGCAGTATTTTTAGGCCACTGCACAGTAACCATCACACAAAAAATATATGCCAATGCTACTGTACAGTAAGTATAGTTACTGTGCATCCAATTGGTACTTCATTAAGAAACTAAATGCACTGTAACTACAGTGCATTAATGGAAGTGTAGACGTGGCCTTAGTGAGGATAAACTGAAACACACAACTGTTAAACAAACTTGATTTAGTCCTTCAGTGAGTCAGCAAGAGAACCCGCAACTCCTTTCTTCTATCCCTTATTCAATCAACAAACTCTGGCTTTCCTTTCTTCTTAACATTTGCTTTGTACATGTTAGCATCCATTATGGTAGCAACAGCTGAAAAATGGGCTCAGAGGGTCTGACTCTCGACACTGAATGACATGGCCAGGCATCATACTTTTAGCATGAGTCTTGGAATGACACTAGTTTCTGAAGGCAAGTACAAATAATCTATTTTTAAATATAATTTGTAAGTCAAATCTCAAGATTTTTTGGATTCTGGTTTTGAAGATGTTTTTGTAATGCTTGGGATTGGCAATACTGTGAAGGGACACAACTCAACATTAATTTAATCTGGAGTCACTGGCACTCAGCACACCTGAAAATCAGAAATATTTGCTCTTGTAATTTGGGCTATGAATGCACAGTAAATTTACCATGCCAACTGTTTCCTCAAGAATGCTATGCTGCTCTGATCAGAGTGCCTCCTAAACTGGAAGTCTTGCCATCATGTCAGTATGGTTGGGTGGGAAAATCTGCATTGCTGAGGACCAATAAGCCCCCGAGTTTCATAGTTTCATAGTTTCTAGGGTCGGAAGGGA
>NW_017729033.1:48912379-48912702 GCF_001723915.1 Gavialis gangeticus
CTGATCATGCGAGTGGCCCTCCTCAGGACCCTCTCCATGTTGAAGTGGGGCGCACAGAAATGGACACAGTACTCCAGCTGCGACCTGACCAGAGCCGCATAGAGGGAGAGTATCACCTCCTTGGACCTCCTTGAGATGCATCTGTGGATGCATGACAAGGTACGGTTGGCTTTCCTGACTGCATCCCCACATTGCTGGCCCATGTTCATCTTGGAGTCTATAATGACTCCAAGATCCTTTTCTGCCTCTGTGCTGACAAGAGCGGAGTTCCCTAACCTGTTGGTATGGTGCCGGTTGTTCCTCCCCAGGTGCATCACCTTGCA
>NW_017729033.1:48913862-48917800 GCF_001723915.1 Gavialis gangeticus
CATTTGAGGCCTCCTGTGGATGTGTGTACTGGCCCCCTAATCACAGCATTGAGCTCCCTAATCACAGCATTGACTACAGGTTAACTAGCCCACTCAAAGCAACCTGTTAACATAGCTACAAGGGTTTCAGTTTAGTAGGCAGTCTGTATAGCTCTGTTGTGTTCTTGAGGCACCAAGGATGCAATGTAGTCAGAGCCTTTGCATTCAGGGGGGAAAAAAGGCTGATGGAAGATGTCTTTTATAACTGGAGCACAGAGCAGGCAGGCTGCACTATAAACAATCATCACTATATCAGAAGGGCAATGAGGAAAGCACAGAGCCATCAGGACTGCACTGGGAATGTTTTCACTGCCACATTTTTTTGTCATGTCGCATGAATATGCACAACTCTACTGAAAAAGACAGGCTAATTAGCAAAGAAGGGCAAAGCTAGGTCCTACTTTTGGAAGCACAGTTATTACCAACACTTCTCTCTGCTATTGCTTTCAGTATCAGAAAGAACTTGTTGAGAGCCAGATAATGTATTTCTCTACACCACTGGACTGTGCCATGTAAACATGCCTTGACATCGAGCCCTGGTTTCTATGCTGGATGCCAGGGAAGAAATTGTTGTTTTATGTGATCTTCTTCAGCTCTACATGTGACTGCACACACAATCCAGTGTTAATGTCTGACTGTGATGATCATAAAAATATATGATAAAAGGTATCCTAACCTTTTGGGTTTTTCAACCAGATCCCATTTGTGAATGAATGTCCATACATTCATGTCTATGAATAGTGTCCATACATATGAATCTTAATTTAGTTGCTTGAAATATACTCCATAAATATAGTGTTTAAAGGCATTCTTCTCATAACACTAAAATACTAGGAGTGGGATAAAATTGTATAATGCATTTTTTTTTCACAGGTTGAACAGAAAGAAATTTCATAAGCCTATTGAATAGGAAAAGAAAAAAAGAAACAAAGGAAAAAAAATCCACATACTGGATTTAAATTTCCCCAGTTTTACTTTAAATCTGCATATGCAAGCCATTTTAAAAGATAATCTGTTTAAAAATACTTTACATAAGGTAACAGTATAAGCAAATTGATTTCATGTACAGTTAGTCCAAGGTACATCTTTTTATGGTACGTGAGCCAAGGTACCTTTTTTTTTCATTTCATTTTATCATATCTTGCAGAGTGCCTTAATAACAACCCTTTGGGATAATATGCAGCACAGCATTTAAATATAGTTGCTAGTATGCCTTGTTGTCAGAAAGAAAAGAATGAAAAACTCCTCTCTGTAGTCACTCATGTGAATATCTCTTCATAAGCATCTAGGTACTGTGTGTGTCAGACACAGGTAAAAGTTGACATACCTTTAACCAAAAGATTAAGTATTATTTGCCAAAAGGAGTCATTATACCCAGCACATAATTTAAGTAGTATACATTTGTAAATGCTTATTAATTTTTCAGTGAATTATCTGGCAAATATGTATTCATGGCCCTTTAAAAAAGTGTATTTTTAGCAAGCAAAAATATTGTCTTCTTTGAATATATTCATGTAAATCTTTCCAAGTCCAGGTTTCAGTGATTAGATAAGAAGGAGTTTTAAGGTCTGAAATTACCTAAAAAATTATAGTATATCTGTCTTAGAAATCTGCTTTCCATGAGAGATTGCCTGCTCACAAAACTGATCCCTGCCATCCATCTATCATTGGCTTCAATCTTCCAGTGAAATGAACTAATTTATCACTGCTATTTTGATAACACTCCATTCTATTTCTCTTTGCTTACTGATTTTGCTGGAAATATATTCAGATCCACAAAAGGTCTTGAAACTAAATATCTCTCTTATGTCAATTGATAAGCTTAGTTCTAGAGCTACTGGGGGTGTCCACATGTGCAATTAATGAATAAACTACTTCTGAATGCAGCATCTACAAGTGTGCCTGGGTCAGGAGCAAATTGAGCCTGGAAGGAGTAGTTTAGGCAGTGGCATCCCATGGGTCTCCAGTGCCAGTGGGGGGCCAATGCCTGCATTTGCACCCCACCTATCCACAGCCAATTGCAAAGCAAGGGGGGAGGGGGGATCCCCAGCGGCTGACTGCCCAACAGAGAAGGGAGGGGTCCCCTGTTGGGCAATCGCCAAGCCTGGAAATGCTGGCACCACTTCTGGTTTTACTGGAAGTGCCACCGAGGGACTGAGTAACTCCTGGAGGGCCCAGCCAGCACCCCCCACCCCCTGCCTCCCCTTTGGGATGCCACTGAGATTAGGTCAGGGCTTCTCCTGCCTGCTTTGCTTACCAGCAGCAGCCAGTGGGGGCCCAGCTCCAAAGGGCAATGCCTATAAAATTGACACCACTAGGCTGATTCTAGGGCTATATTTATGTTACACATTTCTGTTGTGTTGGTCAGCCATGTGTTAGATGAGATCCATGACCACCATAACTGTGTTGGCCAGTAATTACTGATTTAAATGCATTTATACCAGTTGTACCACCTTGTACAGGTGTAGCTTGTTTTATTTGCTGAGAATTGGTTTTGAATTGGTTTTATTTGCTGAGAATTTTATTTTGCTGAGAATTGGTCTACTAACACAAAGCAACATGTAGCTGAACTAACTGCATCTGTGCTTGGAGGGTAAAGTGCTTTTAGTCTAGCATAGTTTGAGCATCAATGCTCACTAAGGACTCCAAACTTGATTTCCCTCCACAACAAAACAGACCCCCCACAACTATAGACCACCTCTTTCCTTTCTTCACAATAACCCACCCCAGCCACAGCATGCATCACACACAAATAGCCTCATCCCAGTGAAACCCTCTTCAGTGTCTCTTACCAACAGTCATGGGTGAACAGTAGGAAGGAGGCACCTAGGCCATGGAGCCCGGAGGGAGGGGCACGGTACCTTAGTCTCCATAGACCACACCTCAGGTCCAGATGCTAGTGAGACCAGCAGGCCAGGGGCTGGCCTAAGAGCCAGGGTAGGAACTAAGGCCACTCACCCTCCTCATCCACAGGGCCAGGGTTAGCAGGGTCTAGCAGGGCCCCATCACCACCAGCTCCTGCTCAAGTGTGACAGGGCAAGTGGTGGGTGGTGGGTGAGGCAAGATCCCGGTTACTGGTGGGCCAGGATCTGGAACAGGGGCTGGGTGTCCTGGCTGCTGCAGGTGGCACTGTACTTTCTCCCACGCCCACTGGGAGGTATGAGGCAGGCCCGGGGGTGGCTGTCAGGGGCCAGTTGGAGCCAGGGCTAGGGTATGGATGCCAGATAGTATTAAAGACAGTGCCAGGGCCAGCACCATAAAGGACACACCAGTCATCCTCAGTGGCCTCCAGCACTCATCATACCATTGTGTGCTGCTCCTTCTGGGCCTCCACCTGTCTCTGCAGGAGGGTGAGGTACACCCTGTAGTCTTCACAGTCCATCCAGTCTATCTTGTAGAACTCATGGTGTTAGGCTTGACTCTCCTCAATCTGGGAATCAGAAATGGCAACCAGCCACTCAAGGAGAGCCATTTGATTCTGACTCCACCACTGATGGAGCCAGCACATGTAGAGTGCACCAGCAGAGGGTGGCAGTATCCATGAGATCCACCTCTACTAGTGGCAGATGGTTTTGCAGAGCAAAGGCAGATAGGCTTTTGTGAGAATTTATGACCTTTCGGGGAAAACATGCAGTGTACAGAGGAGCTGTGCACTTCAGTTCAGGATTCATGTGCAGACAGCTGCCCGGAGACCATGCTAAGTTGCCCAGGTAGGCTCTTCCATAGGTGGCCACTGGCCAAGACCTCCATCCCTTCTCCCACAGTGGGGGCAGGTGGGCTTCTTGCTGCTTCTCAGTACCTTACTGAGGCTGGGCCATGGCTGCCTTGGCAGCTCTGAAGCAACTCATCACCTTCTTCTCATTACAGGCAAGGCACTTCACATCTTTGACACCAGGCCT
>NW_017729033.1:48922800-48925918 GCF_001723915.1 Gavialis gangeticus
CTGTCTGCTTCTCAGTACCTTACTGAGGCTGGGCCATGGCTGCCTTGGCAGCTCTGAAGCAACTCATCACCTTCTTCTCATTACAGGCAAGGCACTTCACATCTTTGACACCAGGCCTGCAATACCTGTGTTCTGGGGTTGAGGGGATCCTGCCCGATGGGGACACTCACCTGATGATACCCCTTCTCCCAGCAGCAGCCCTTTCCAGAGAGACATCCCAGGCTAGGGCTCCTGACACATGTGGGCTGCACCCCAAACATACCCCTCATCAGAATCTCCTGGGGGTGCTCAGATGAGACCTACGTCCTGATGTTTCTGATTGTGATGATACCCCAGGCACAACTCAGAAGCCTGTGCTTCTCTGCAATGTGCACTGCCACCTAGATGGGTATCTCTGCCTATGCTATGAGTGCCTGACCCCTGTGGCCAAGGAGGAAATCACTGCTACCATTGACAAGTTTCACTGCATGTGATGGGCCCCTGGATGTATTGCTGGGAGCCTGCTGGGTGTTTAATAAAGTCCTGACCTGCCTTTTGTTTCCCTGCATTTTGGGCAGGGGGGACTCCAGTGGACATGGCAGGGAGCTCAGCCAGGCAGGACAGGAAGGATAGGAAGGGCCCTCATAGCCCAGGAAGGGCCACTGGTTCTAAGCGTGCAACCCAGGGATGGGTGGGTGAGTTGGCATGGGCATGATTGGCCGTGTTGCCCACTGCCCCAAGCCCTCCTCCCTAAGTGGAGCTTACCAGGTAGGTGTGGTAGCTTCTCCCAGTAGTCAGACACTGTCCCTGTCTGTGGAGAAGAGGTCCTGCTGGCTGATGCATCCCAGGGCAGTAGGACACAGTGTAAGGTCACCCGGGGAGAGGCTTTCTCCAGTGAGAGGTTGTGGCTGGTGTGTAAAGGGACCTTTCCTGCCCTGTCCTCATCAGCAGTGAGCTGTTGTGGGAGCAGCTGAAGCAGGTGGTGGTCAGGGGTGCCCAAGCTGCCAATTGAGGCTGAGATTGGGGAGTGTGCCAGGAACTGGTGCAGAAGCCATAAGATGCCCTCCTCTGGTGAGTCCTCCTGGTCCACAACTCCTAGCTTGGGTTCCTGAAGCCTTCCCATTTTCAAAATGGATGCAGGGCCTCATCAGGGTCTATGAGAACCAAGATGCTGTCCAGCTCCTGCAGAAAGGCCATAGCTCTGTGAGCAGCCCTAGACCACCTGTTGAGGTCCTGGACATGGACCAACTGTTTCTTCAGTGCTTTGGCCTTAACCCAGCACTGCTGGCTGAACCACTGGTGTCCTCCTGCATCCTCCAGGCCATGTCCTTATAAACATGGGTGTTGGCCCTTGTCACTTGGCCAAACTGCAATGTGTCTTTGACATATCCCCAGATGGTTATGAGGTCCACCATCTCCTCATGGCTTCAGTTGGTCCCCCATCCCTGTGCATCAGTGGGTGCAGGGCCTGAAATGCTGCCAGCAAGCAAGAGCCTTGTTGGGTCAGGCCTGGGCTCCAGGTGTCAGTGTTGGGAAGGAGACACCCATAGAGGTAGGGCCCAGTGTGTGGGGGGCTGTGCCAGGCTGGCAGGTCTCTCAGCAGGTTAGCAGGTGGCAGTGTTGGGTGGTGGAGGAGTTGCCTGGGCCATGAGGCTCCTGAAGCTGCAGAGTCACAAGACTCTGCACCAGGCAGGAGTCTGGTTCCCTGCTGTCTTGGCTGACTGGGTGCAATTTGTGCTTGCATCACTGTCATAGGTGGAGGGAAAAAAATATTTGGGAGGGTGCTGAGGGGAACACATGCATGCTCCCCTCCCTGCGCAGGTAAGTCTGTGGGTGAAGGGGCTTGGTGGGGGACAGATTGAGGCCCCCATGGTGAGGGATGGAGCAGAGAACATGCAGGGGCAGGGGCAAGGGTAAGTGGGGCCCTGGCTGGGCCAGGTGGTGGGACAATCAGAGCTTGGGCAGTTCATCCAGAGGATGTGTGGGGCTCCTGCTGCTGTGCATATCCTGGAGGAGGCCCAGGTGCATGTGACCCCCAATCTGTGTGCAGGGTAGAGGCAGCTGCAGCTGCGTGCTGTGCTTTGTGTCCCACTGCTTCCAGAGCCGTGTGATGCCACATGCATTCTGCTGCTGGAGGAGCAGGTGGGGCAGCGCAGCCCAGCAGCAGCAGGCACGTGGCATTGCACCACTCCCAGGACAGTTGCAGTGGGGTATAAAGCATAGCGTGCAGTGGCAGAGATCATGTAGCATAACACTGCCCTCAGGACAGCAGCAGTGGGGTGCAAAGCACAGCTTGCAGTGGCAGCCACCTCTGCTCAATGCAAAGATTGGGGGTACTTACTCCCTGGGCCTCCCTCAGGGCATGTACAGCGGCAGGAGCCCCTCTGCACCCCTGCAAAAGCTGCCTGGGCTCCAATCATCCACCACCAGGCCTGTCCAAGGCCCCATTCACCACAGCCCCTGCCTGTGCCCCGCACTCTCCCTCACCATGGGGGCCTTGATCAGCCCCCGCCCTCCCAGCTTCTTCCCCCTCAAAAATAGATCGATACTTGCCTGAGCTGGGCAGCCAGTGATCTACACACTGGGCTGTGATCCTGGCTGCATGCATGCCCCTCCCAACCCCTGCTGCATTTGCCCAGAGCCTGCAGCCTTATCTGCTGCCCCTCATTGAGGGGATGAGCCCCCTTAGCTTTGGCTTTCTGCCATCTATGTTCACCATCTACACATGCATTTAATTTTAATTGCACTGAATTTACTCCACCATTGGATAGTACTTGTGTCTGATGGGACTATCCTACAGCAGAGTGAATTAGTCTACTCCAGCTTAATAGTGGCACATGTATAGATGGTGACACTTTACTGCAGAGCAAAATAGTCTAGACACGTATAGTGTAGACACTCCCACTGGTGCTTTTATAATATACAAATATTAACCTTGCAGGTGTGGTTAAAAACTCAGGCACAAAGGCCAGTAAGATCAATGAAAGGGATCCTATTTATTTTAACAACCTTTGGCTCTTTGGGAAAGCATGCCTTTAATTTTGTGTGTGGTTGTTGCCCTGAAGGGTCAGGCCAATGCTCAGGATCTCAATATTTTGCAGTTAGACAGGAGGGCATGGTGTACAATTGCACATACACA
>NW_017729033.1:48925929-48927392 GCF_001723915.1 Gavialis gangeticus
AGTTACCAGTTACCAACACCTGCACATTCAATACACATATGAGGATTACTAATGTATATACCACACATACACACCCGATGATATCTATATATGTATATATATATATGTGTGTGTGTTCACTACTTTACACACATACCACCCACCTACACATACACAGAAGTGAGTTCCTAACTTGTGTATTGTGATATGTATGTATGTGCTTGGTGTATTTGGGATACCTGGGGAAAGGTTAAGGTAAAAAAGTAGAAGTGTATGGAGTGAAAGTCTCTGGAAATTAAAGTCACTTAGACTGGGATTAGAACCGGTAGACTACAGGGGTCTGGGCTGCAGAACTGAGGCTCAGGGTTAACTTTATGTTAATTGATCTTAACTGACTAAAAGACAACGCCCAAACCCTGCAGAACAGGGAAGCGATGCCGGCATAGAGGCTGGGACTGGAGCCAGAGCTATGGGGGAGCTGAAAAGGTAGGTAGGGAGAGGGAAAATGGGACTAAGGGAAAGTGTGCATGTTAAAGAGGGGCTCTGGTTGTGGGGAGCCAGAGGATGGCTTTGGGGCAGCTAAAGTATTTTCAGGAAGAGGCAGTAGGTGCTGGGAGCTGGGGAAAGACTCCAGCTGCTGGATAAAACTGCAGGACAGCCACAAGGAGCTGGGAAGCTGCAGGGGTGTGGGAACAGAAAATCACAGGAAAAGCAGCAGAAGAGACTGTAAGGCAGCAGGGACAGCGGGAAAGCAGAGAAAGGCAGCAGAAAGTCACAGGGAAAAGGCAGTAGGAGCATGGGAAGTAGGGGGACAGCAGAAAATCATAGGAAAAGTGGCAAGAGAAACTGAAAGGCAGCAGGGACAACAGGCAAGCAAGGATAGGCTGAGAGGTGTCAGAAAAGGGGAGACGGAATTGGGAGGAGATTGGAAAACTAGCGGGGGGGTGGGGGCTGGAGCTGAGAAAGAGAGAGAGAAGGAGGCTGGAATTTAAGATAGGGGAGGGACTGGGCATCAGTAAAATATGACCCAACTCAGGGTTGCAAATGACAGTGGTTTTATTGAACAGGGGAGATGGTGACAAAATGTCTTATTGGTTCCCCTGCACCCACCCAACCACACACACACACACACACACACACACACACAATGGCAGCAGGGGTTAGAGAGGCTTGGTGTAGTGGCTAAAGTCAACTGAAGTCCAGGAGGAGAGAGAGAGAGAGAGACAGAGAGACAGAGAGAGAGAGAGAGTCCAAATTGTAGGAGGAGGTGTGCAGGTAATATCTACCTATCCCAGGCTGGAAAGGGGTCCTTGTCTAGTAGGTGTTGTCCAGAGGGGGGTCGCCAGCAGGGCCTCTGGGTGGATAGGTGGTGTGGCATGGTGCTGGTCCGGATGGAGAGGGTGTCCCAAGGAGTCAGTCTTCACTACCCCTTTTATGGGGCAGACTACCTTTGATCTCCTACGGGGAGGGCATGTCCAGGCAAG
>NW_017729033.1:48932392-48938249 GCF_001723915.1 Gavialis gangeticus
CAGGCAGACCTTGTTTGACCCTAGTGACAGGAGGCATGGCCAGGTAAGGGTCAGCCCCTGGCTTACTGAGCATGTGCGCTCCATGCAGGGATGTGCAGTTTCAGGTGTCTGTAATGGTGAGAGTTGCTTGTTCTGCAGGGTCTTTGTCCCAGAAAACAACATAATGGAAGGTACTCACCGGCAGCTCAGAGCGCAGCACACAAGGGGCAGAAGGAAGAGCCCATGCGGCTCGTCAGCCACCTTATTGTCCAATTATGGCTGGCTGGTGATGTCAGCATCAGACGCTGGTTTGGGGGAATAAAAATGGCAGCTGATTTCATAGATTTCATAGACATTAGGGCTGTAAGGGATCTCAGAAGATCATCAAGTCCAGCCCCTGCCCCAGGGGCAGGAAGCCAGCTGGCGTCACCCAGCAAGATAAGCATCCAATTTACTCTTGAAGGTGTTAAATGTAGGTGCTTGAACCCCCTCCGATGGCAGGCTGTTCCAGACCTTGGGGGCTCTGTCCAGCCTGAAACAGTCTTGCAGGAGTTTATAACTGTTCGAACTCATCATCCCTTGGGGTGCTCTGGTGAACAATCATTCTCCCAGATCCTGGTGAACACCCCTGATAAACTTACAGGTGGCCATCAGATCGCCCCTGAGCATGCATTTTTCCAGGCGAAAGAGCCCCATGGCTCTCAGCCTGTCGTCATAAGGTCTGTTTTCCTGACCTCTGACTATGCATGTGGCTCTCTCAAGCTTCTCCACATCATTTTTGAATTGTGGAGCCCAAAACTGGACACAGTAATCCAGCTGCAACCTCACCAAGGCTGAATACAAGGGGAGAATGACATCCCAGGATTTGCTTGAGAAGCATCTATGGATGCAAGCCAGCTTTTTACTTGCTTTACTAGCCACAGCATCACATTGCAGGCTCATGTTTATCTTGTGGTCAATCATGACCCCCCAAGTCCCTTTCATCCATATTGCTGGCCAACATAGCGCTGATGAGACTATAGGGATGCTGCTGGTTTTTCTTCCCCAGATTTAAATCAAATCCACCCTGAAGTCTGCTTGCTCATGCTCCAACTGGGGGGCCTGGCTAAGTGTAGGTAATATGAGTTAAACCTACAAGGAGGACAGCCCATGCTAGAGCACTTGGCTTCCCTTTAAGTGCCCACTATGTTGCCAGCTGGGAAGAAACACAGCAGAAACAGGACTGGGCATGGCAAGCCTTAGACCCAAACACTGGGAAGTGAGTTCAGTGTTTTGGCTCCACCTGGTGGCTATGATGAAAACCACCATGGACACCCAGCTGCTGCTAACATAGCTAGCCACAGGCAGGCTGTAGCGCTGTGGCCAGCAACATTTTTGGGCCAAGTGTCAAAAATGCCTGCAATCTCAACTTGTAAGACGTTAACATGTCAGGAGTGGATTTCAGGGGAGCCGTGGGGAGCCCAGTCCTTTTTGTGGTCACACAGTCCTGGCTCCTTTGCTGTCCACCCCGAGGTGTGAGTGCCAAGCAAAATGACTTTGCGTGCCAAGGGTTGCCTACTTCTGCTGTAGCATATGTGACAATCAGGGCAAAGCTTTGCTATTCTAACTCCAAGGGAAGCCCAGCTTTCTCTGACTCAATTCAATGCCTTTTAAGGTAGCCATGGCTAAGTTTTGGATGCTGATCACAAAGTGTCATGCAAGGAAAGTGATTGGACAAGTGTGTTGCAAGTGGCCTGAAGTGCTTACAGTCTGGGACTGTAGGCAGGTGGGTCAATAAGGGCAACTGCCTGCAGCATGTGTCAGCAAAGCAGCTGTGGATGAGTGTGAAGGCTGGGGGCCACCCTGAGTTGTTATGAGGCCTGTGTGAGATGAGATTTTCAGGAGGGGGCAGATGGCATGGGTGAAGAGCTGCAGCCGATGCTGGCAACAGGAGAGGCTTTCCCCACAGGGCCCATGGATTCAAGCCAGCGGGGGCAGATGCCGGCAGAGCAGGGCAGAGCACCCTGATGGGAGCCCTCACAGGACAGCGAGGGAGTGACAGGCATGTCAGCAGAGACATTACCAGAGTGGCTCTGGGAGACAGAACTGATCCCAGGTGGGAGTTCACGGCTGACGGGGCGCAGAGGAAGCCACAACAGGGGGAAAGAAGACCCCAGGAAGGCCCTGAGGGGATTACAGTGGGGGTGGGTATCGCTGCTGGACCCCACCTGGGTTGATAAGCAGACAAGAGAATGAATACTGAAGACAATGGGCAGGAAGGAAATAACCCACCCCAGTTAGAGTTCAGGGAAGGATAGAGGGGGAGTAGGGAGTGGCTTGTTGTCCAGCAATTTTGTTATTGTGTTCATTTCATCACCCCAGATGAGGGCCAGAGGAGGAAGGGAGTGGGTTTCTCGAGGAGTGAGTCTGAAGAGAAGTCTGAGTGGATTTTTCCTTTTCTTTGGGTATTTCCCCGAAAGAGAGGTGGAGGCTAGAAGGGCCGAGGGGCGGGCCCACACGGGTGAACATAGTGATAGGCTGCGGGTGCCCAAAACTCGAGTTGGAAGGTGCTACCCCATAGATGGGAAGAGGTCGTCAGATGGGCTGCACATTGAAGGAGGTGTGAGGCCGGGGTGTAGGGGTGGTGGAGCCCTGTGAGTGACCGCCGGGTGAACCACGGGCCACCGGGTGCACTCGATGAACAACCCCACACACTGAGGAACAACAAGTCATGGCAGAAGAGCATGAAGTTGGAGACTCGGGAGGAAGACATCTGCTTGGGCGATGACATGAGCCCGTAAGTCACCTGATGTCTACCACCAGAGTGAAGACTGCCTGGGAGCAGCGGTTCGAAGTTCGGTGGTCACAGAGTGGTGCATTGGCCGGGAACCCCTTGAAGGGCCACCTGGCCAACATGCAATCTGCCGAGATGGCTCTGGCGGACCTACTGGGACAGAACCTGCAGGCCTTAGTGCAGATAGTGGGTTGAGAGCAATGTATATTGGAGTGGCACGGCCCATCTACCTTTCAAATGCCCAGAATAATATCAGAAGATGACCCGGAGGCATACATTGAGGCCTTTGAGTGACATGCTGTTAGCATTGGCCTCGACAAAGGATACTGGGCTAGCCAGTTGGGGGTCCTAGTGGTGGGTAAGGCCCAAGCAGCCAATAGGGACTTGACCGGAGAGGAAGCACAGGGTTACGAGGTGGTCAAAGCTTCTATTCTCTATCACCTGGAGATCAGCTCAGAGCACTACCAGTGACTTTTCCAGGCTAAGAAAGGGGCAGAGGAGAGGTGACTGCTTCTGTTGCTCCAGTGGCTCCAGGATCTCTTCGAGAAATGGATCAATCTCACAACAAGCATGCTGGCAACCCTCATGGATAAGATCATACTGGAGCAGTTTGTGAATGACTTGGAGGATAGGACCCAGCACTGGGTCCATCAACACACCCCGGAGTCCTGCATTGAGGCGCTGAAGTTGGCAGAGGCTTTTGCAGCTGCAAAAGGTTACTCCCCATGCGAGAAATGTGAACCCCCATTACTGGTGTCGGTGGCAAGAGGGATGGAGTGACGGAAGCCCAGTCATAGGACCCCGGGAGGGAAATGGTATGCTACCGTTGTGGCCAGATGGGACACTTCTCATGGGAGTGTCCAGAGCAGGCCTCTGAGAGGTGGCAGCTGCATAGCTCCCCATGAGCAGGGGCTGAGTCCCCTAAAGAGCCCAGTCAAAGGGAGCCCATGGACTGCAGTTTTGGGACAGGAGGCGAGAGCCTGGTATGGGGATGCCCCGTAGTAAGAGCCTGGATCGAAGGACACCCGGTGTGGGTGGTATCAGATTCCGGTTGTGCTCAGTCACTGGTTAAGGCTGATCTCTTAAAAGATGTCCACAGTCATCGAGCAGAGCCAGTGAGGGTGTCCTGCCTCCATGGAGAAACCCAAACCATATGCCGAGTGTTGACAAGCCTTCAGGTTATGGAGTACCATGGGGAGCTGTTGGTGGGCCTGGCGCCCCGCCTAGCATGCGACATGCTCTTGGGCAGAGACTGGGTACCTCTGTACAATGTCATGGATCGGGTGCGGGACATCGAGGCCACTCACAGGACTTTAAAGATGTGAGAGGGCTGGTTTGGTGACCCAGCAGAAGAAGAAGGAACCACTAAGGGAAGTGGGGAGGCTGTGGCAGACCTACAAGACATCACCAGTAGCCAACAGTTCCGGCAAGCACAAGAAGAATATCCTGAACTGCAAGAGCTATGGACGTGGGCCACAGATGAGTCTCATCAGCCAACATCAGTCTTCGATCCTGGGAGCCATTTTGAGGTAAGAAACAACCCCTTGTACTGGGTCAAACCTGGCAGAGCGGAGAAGGAGGACAGGGTACAACTTGTGGTGCCTTCTTGTTTCTGGAAGGTGGTGTGGCAGCTGGCACATGCCGACCAAACTGGGGGCCATATGGGGAGGGATTGAACCATGGACAAGATATCCCGATGGTTTTTCTGGCCAAAAATAGGAGAAGACATAGCCCATCGATGTGCAGGGTGCCCCGTGTGCCAAAAAGCTAGGGAGGACAGGCCACCTTGAGCCCTGATGAGACCAATGCCAGTTATTAACTTGCCCTTTTCATGGATTGCCATGGATATTGTTGGTCCGCTACCTCGCAGCAGTAGTGGATATCAATATATCTTGGTGTTCATGGATTATACAACTCGATACCCCGACGAGGTGACTTTGAGGTCTGTAACAGCTCCTCGGATTGCAGAGGAGTTGGTGAAATTGATAGCCCACACGGGGATTCCCCATGAGATCCTAACAGACCAAGGTCGAAACTTTATGTCGAGGGTGCTACAGGGGGTGTGTCAGACCCTGCGGATCGAGCAGCTGCAGATGTCAGTCTATCACCCCCAGACCAACAGATTAGTGGAGCGACTGAACAGAACCCTAAAAAAGGTGTTAAGACGGTGCATACAGAGTGACTTGCGACATTGGGACTTGATGCTCCCACTGGCCTTGTTCATACTCAGGGATGCCCCATTGGAATCCCTAGGGTATTCTCCTTTCAAACACGCATTAGACCATCAGCCGCGGGGGTTGTTGCAGATCCTCGGGGAAGAATGGGAACAGGGTCCCGCAGTTATTTCCAGCCAAGAGCGAAGGCCGCCCGGGAGCGGCTGTTCGAAGTTTGGCGGTCACAATCTTTCAAATACTGGGTTCTTGTCTCTGTTCTGGGTGAGGTCCATGGTTCCTGGATGAATCAATGTGAGGTGATGGCCCAGTCATTACAGGCCATTCAGTAGAGGCCTGTTACCATTGTATTTCAATCATTCCCAATCAATCATTCTCATTCATCAGGGGAACCAATTTACATGGGAGGGGTATGTGACTCACAGTTGCAACATGGGATGCCCCGGCAGAGGACAGAAGATGGAGGCTTGACATAAAACGGAAACTTGACATGACTTTGGTTCACTTACAAACACAGGCCTAAACCATACTATATCCATATGAAACAATAAAAATCAATACAAAAATGATAACAATACAATATACAACAGTAAGAATCAATACAAACCTAATAATAATACAATATAAAACAGTGGATATCCAAAACCAAAAACTTGCTACCAAAATAAAAATGTGTAAAGCTTATCCTAAGTCTGAGCTCACTTATACTTTTCTATAGGGAATAGAGAGGGAGAGAAAGTCAGAAATGGTTGGGGAAGGGGAGGGAATGCAATAAAAAAAATAAACTGGGGGTCTTACTACAAACTGAATTAGATTGGGCCAGCCATTTTTTACCCAATCTAGCCTCCCTTAACTAGATCAGGACTTAGATCAACCTAACCCTAGTTAGGTCAATTTAAGTGTAATATCTGCACATACAGTGGCTCCTAAGCTG
>NW_017729033.1:48943249-48950394 GCF_001723915.1 Gavialis gangeticus
TTGTTGGAGAAGTGGAGGGAGGGAGGGCATTTTAAAATAAACTTAAAAAAAAGAAAAACTGGGGGTTTTGCTACATGGTTGCATAATATCTGCAACCATACAGTCATAACCTGTTTGATTTCTAGGCCCAACTACAATATAAAAGTCAGATAGATGGTAAAGTTTTCTTTAGGACCTTAAAGCACTATTTGGTTTCTGCTAGGTATTTCATGATGTCCTAGTATAGGTTTGATGATAGAACATCCATTTTTGTCTTTTTCTATAATCAGGTAGTAAATTGATTTCATTTTTTGTGTGGGATTTGCTTTTATGCTGTTTAAATATTCAACATAGTTTTGTTTAGTTTATTTTCATAAACTTCTTAATATGGTTTTTTAAATTTGGTCTCAGGCTTGTTTGTTTATTTGTGGTTCTACTTTTCATAGTTCACTTTTGCATCACGGAAGATGCATTGCATCTTTGAAGAACTTGATTGAAGGATAGATTCTCACTAGCTAATGGAATATTTGTGCACACAAGCAATGCTGATGAGTCTGGGTGCACACAAACCTGGTTGGTTAATGGGCAAAGTTTTAAGGCTCATACAAACTTGACTGATGGATGGCAACTGGGCCCATATACATACCATTAATTGGGAGGCATATTTGTAATGCACACCAAAATTAATAAAAAAACCTTCTGTCTTGGGCCATATTTCTCTCAAATATTATTCTATAACCAAACAGGAATAATAATGCACTTCTTTTGACAGCAGAGTTTGTTCATGGCTGTCTACAAAATAGTCTCTCAGTAGCTTTCTTCTTTCTACATAACTACAAACACCCATCCCCATTTAACCCCAGGTAAACCCTGATGAAGAAATTACAGTTGCTACACACATAATGCACACCTTTTACTCACAGAAGGAAGTAAATAAAACTTTTAGGCCGTGTGTAGACAAAACAAGAAGTATGTGTGCATGACATTTTAAAGTGAGCTAAATGCTTTTGAAATGCTTTAATGGTGTTGGTGTTTTCATGCCTCAGTGATGTATTGCTCATTAATTCCAGCCACTGTAGGAAATTTGGCAGTGTAATGAACCTTAAATGACTTGGGGTGCAGCAAACTAAAACACCTTTGAGAAGATTTAGTTTGCTGCCCCTACTGCCACAGAATGAAGAACCCAGCTACATGCAGCTCCATGGCATTGCAGGAAGCCCTGCAGCAGCCTCGCAGGAGCCTGGAAAAGGAGGCTCTGCCAAAGAAAAATGGTGAGCCTCATCCCCCCACCCCGCCCCCACCCCAAGCCTGCCTGAGCTGTGCAGGGGCTCGGTGCTTCCGTCCATGGCTATGGTGCCCCCAGGACTGCCTGTTGGCTGGTGCCACCTGGGGGTGGGGTCACTGCTGCTGTGGAGGGAAGTACCAACTGCACCTTGCAGCACAGGGATTGCTCCACCTGCCAGCAGCTTGCCCTCCCCTCCCCACAGGAGAGGCAGGTAAGTCAGTGGCGTGTGTGCACATCATGGGGGTTTAAACAACTTAAATTGAGGTGGTGTTTCTAAAAACCCACTGCTTCAATTAGGGCCCCTATTTCATCTAAACATGTCCCTATTAGTTATTAATAATGCAGACCCTCACTTTTCCAGGTACATACAAAGACAGTACAACTGTCACAACTGCTTCACACCACACACAATGGCACAGTGATCTGCAGCCTTAACTCTGTCCACCACAAAGATAATCTTCCATCAGCCACTCTAATTGCTGTTTTGCATATAGACATTTTTTTCAGCTAACCTCTCCCTACACAAATTATTACATCATGCTTTTACGGGCATCAGTATTGAGGGATGGTAACTACATGCATACAGAAATTTAAAAAGGTGTTGTGTAATTAGGTTGAGAAGCACAGGGCACAATCATGGACTACAGATTCCCCCTTAGTCAGAGGCATGCATGCACCTACAGTGAAGAGTCAGTGACCAAGGGGAGGTCCACCCTGGGGCCAGTCTCATTGACTGGGAAGCAATGCGGTGCTCCCGGAAGTGGTTGCAGCTCTTCACCCAGGCACTCCCACTCCCTGGCCCATGCTTGTGAAGAGGCACCGATGCTCTCACCTGCCCCCACTGCCCATTACCTAGGCAGGACATGCAGCCTGTTAGGGGGTGCACCAGCACTCTCACGGGGTGCACATACATCCCCGTGCACCCGCACGCATTGCCACTGGGTACAATAGTGGCTGAGATATGCTTTGTGGGTATAGAAACCTAAATGCTTTCACAACAGGTATTGTTTTATTAAGATGATGGATTTTAACATTAAAGCATCATTCTACTTCCACAAACATAATCAATATTGGTTTGGATGAAAACAAATTACTGGTTGGTATTCTGTTCACTCTGAACTCTTATATTCACTGGCACAAATTTTTAAATCCAGTTTTAAGATTCACTGATTGTGGTAATGCTTAAACTTGTGGCCCTGCAGGCTTGATGAGTGGCATGGCTGGAGGGCGGGGTTGGCCCAAGGCGCCTAGATCAGGATCTGTGTTGCCTAGATCCAGCACCAAATGCTGGGATCCAGCCCTGCACCATCCCAGCCCATTCACCTGATCTAGCATGCAGGGACATGGTACTTGCCATCTGGCCCACTGGGGTCCCCACAGGTCATTAAATCTGGCAGCAGGGGAGCAGCAATTAATGCTGTAAGCTGCTGCCAGATTTTCAGGCATATGACATAGCAAGCTGTGTATGACCATGAGTGACTGGTGACTCCTGAATCTGGGGGGGGCACCCGCAGAAGGCAGTGATGGCAAAGCCCTGTCAGGGAAAGCACCAGCCCTGCTGAAAGTATCAATGTCAGTCATCAGGGGCCCACTGGCCCTGTCAGGGGGGGCATGCGCACCCCCTACCTGTCACCTATGTTTATGATGTAGCTCCCTCGGCTGGATCTGGCTGTGAGCCAGGGGTTGAGTACCCCTGGCTAACTAAATTAGTCTTAATTTTATAGTGCTATTAATTTTATGACATTAATTTTAGTTTTAGGTATTATGCCTTACAATGCCTTGCACTAAAACAAGCATAATAAGAAGTGAAGTGATGTAACAGTGATTTTTTACACTTTACAGTTTTAGCTTGTTAATAAGGAACTCAGAAGGTAACAGCCTTTGAGTTCACTGAATTTTGATGCTTGGGTATGGGAATCAACCAGGCAATCTTATATCTTTAAACCTTTTAAATATTTGTCTACTGAATTAATACCAGTTCTTCACAACACAAAATAAGACAATACGGTTGACAATGGCTCAAGAAAGCTAGATCTCTAATCTAGACATGCGACTTTTGTGGTGTTTGAAAACAAAAAAAGTGAAGCAGAAAAACTGAATTTAATTTCCACTGACTTAGATTCCTTTTGACTTGACATCAGAGAAAAAGAATGACCTGTTCAGTGGACATTGCCCTGGAAATAAATTATCTATTAAGAAAAAATAAATAAATAAAATAAATAAACCCATCTTTTACACCTTGGTAATGAAATAAAATCCATTATTTTCCCCAAAAGCTTCAATGTTTTCCTTTTAAAATCTTTAATATTAGCTTTCTGTATTCTGCTTTGGATAGTATCTGGATACACTTGTATTCCAACATTTATTTATATACATTTTTTGATAATATATTTTACCTACCATAGTCCGAATACTTTACAACTCTTTTGATCTTGCAAGGAAGGAAATAAGTGGTTTTGTCTGCCTGTCTGTGGGCATGTCTACACATGCAATTAATGTGCACAAATAACTCCAGAGCAATAAACTCCAAAGTTTTTTTTTACTCCCAGGCATGTGGTTTGAATGTGTGCCTGGGAGCAAAAGTTCTGGAGCATATTGCTCTGGAGTTTATTTGTGTGCAGCATGTCAAGCCAGGTCAGAGCAGCCTGGACTGGCAGGAGACCCAGAAGGTCAGCCTACAGGCTAGGTGCTGTTCCAGCTCAGACAAAGCACCCAGCCACAACTAACTCTTCCATGAGCCTGATCAGGCTTCCAGTGCCCTGTACACCATCCCCACTGTCTTCTCCAGTACCAGCACACCCAGCCGCCCTCCTGCCACCTACCTGCACTTCCCCAGGGGCAAGCCAGCCCATTCCTGGGTTGTCCCAGGTGACAGAAAGACAGCAAGGACAGTGCATGGGACACTAAAAGCCCCAGTAGGCTTGGGGAAGAGTTGGATCTGGCCAGGTACTGCCTCTGTGTTGGGGCAGCACTCAGCCTACTAGCAGCCCACCCAGGTGGCTTGGGGGTGCCACCATCATGGAGGGAAGGACCATTCCCCCCACTCCTCCCTGCAGTTCAGGGACCACTCGGCCGAGCTGCAGCTCACCGCTCAGCTGTTGGAGAGGTGAGCAGGCTCTGCAAAAAGAAAAGAGGATCAGGCCCCTCACCTCTTCTGCCTTCAGCAGCGGAGGGGCCTAGTCCTTTTTTTTGGGTGGACCCTTTCCAAAGCCAGGGGGTGAGGTGCCAGTGGGCTGAGCAGTCCCTGAGCTGTGGGGGTTCTCATTCCTTCCCTCCACAGTGATAGCACCCCCTGGGGCTTGCTAGGCATGCAACTAGCATGCTGGGTGCTGCACCAGCTTGGAGGCAGGTGCTACTCCCTGGATGGCTTGGGGAACAATTAGATCAAGCTGGGTATTGCCTCTGAGCTGGGGCAGCATCTGGCCACAAGCAGCCCACTTGGCTGGCCCTGGGGAATGCCACTGCCATGGAGGGAAGGACCAGGGCCCCCCCCAACAGATCACAGGCCACTCATCCTGCTGGCAGCTCACCCCCTGCCCTTAAGCTGGCTCCAGCTATGACCAAAAAAAGGATTGGGCCCCCTTGCCAAAATGTGACAGAAACATTGAAACAGTGGGTTTCAATTAATACTCCACCATTTCAATTTAGGGGGCATAAAATAAAACCTTGATAATTAAATCGGTCATGTATACAAGCACCCAAGCGTCCTTCAGCATAAGGGCTCCCCATCAGCTAGCTCCACGCTGAAGCACTCTGTGCCCCAGCCAGCAAGGGCAGTATCTACACGTGCAGTGCTGCACATGAAAAACCTCCACACCAGGGTAGTACTTGTATTTTACAAGTGAATTTGTCAACTGCACAGTAAATATTTTGTGTAGATATGCCCACTGTTACTCAGTGAAATTCATTCTGTAGAGCACAAAAGGAATTTTAAAACACAATTATTTAAATGATGCTTACCCAACTAGATTAATCTGGAATAAGATTAGTCTGAGGCAATAGTTTACCAATTAAAAAAAGAAAGAAAGGAACATTATCAGGAACTATAATGACATTCTCCCAGGAAAATGCTGGATCTGAGGGTTGTTGGCAAAAGGTACATTGTATATGAATTTGTAACATGATCATGCAATCCCATTCTAATTTAAATGCAAAATCATTATCATATTGCAAGGAGGTGATGGTCCTTTTCAGTGAAGTATCTATGAGACTGAATATAAACAGCTCTATTTTGTATATGTCTAGATTACAAAGGAGGTAACAAGCTAAAGGTTTGGAAAAAATTACTAAGGAACTGAAGAGAGTGGTGTAAAAAGAAACTGACACCTGAATTTAAGGTTGACTGAATGGAAACTATTCAGCCCAAAACAAGAAAGGAGAAAGTCAAAATATTATGATTTTCAAAGTTTCTACAAAATTTGATAAACTTGAGGAGGCTAGGATCTTCTTGGCATTGTCCTGTAGTCATGAACTATTCCTCTACTTATGGTAAATGGCAAAGCAAAATCTAGTCTTTTTTCATAGTGCTCTGATGGCTTAATTCTCCAGTGCTTTTCCATAAGGAAAGATGTTTTCATTCATGCTCAGATTTACTGAAGATAGGTTCAAGATCTGAACAAAGGTTGATTCTGTCATTACCAGAACCTGTATTCCCAATTGAAAATAAATTTATCCAACAGATTTAAAAACATTTGAAAATAGGGACTTACTGTTTCAACGCAACTAGGAGAAAACACAATTTCTTATCTGGAAATGTATCCATCTTTTACCTATGCTGTAACCTTACTTAGATCATATGAATACTTTATGACCTGAAGCATCTCATTATCTTCACATATCAATTGCACATTCGACCTAGGCATATATTAAAGTGCTCATTTTAGTAATACAGTGGTAATTTGATTAATGAGATTTTAAGCATGTATCTGCTCACCCATGATGGTCAAGTCTTCTCAATCCAATTTAAGGGAGGCAATGGGAAATAATGCCTTTTTAGAGCAAAAAAAAAAGTATAAACAATTATTCTCACCCTGAGTATGGCACTTCAATAGCTTAAATAAGGAAAACATTAAATGTTTGGTAATTAAAATGTTAGCCATTAAGTTCTATGAGGCTGGATGTTATTACTTCCATTCCATGTGCAATTCAGGCTGTATACACATTGTTTACATTTGGAATTACTGTGCCAGTTATGTATCAGCATTAGTATCAGCTGCCATCAAAAACATACCTTGGCATAATGGGTCATATTATATTTTTAACATCAATGTATACCTATAAAAATAGAAGGGCTTATATAGAAAGAAATGAATGTCCTTTTGTAAAAAATCCAGGGGTCATACTAGTGCAAGTAGTTAAGCTTTCCACATGACTTGGCCAATTAAATCAATCCTAAAAAACAGAAAAGCCTTATATGGGTTTACTCCACAGTAATTTACTGTGATGTAAACCTGCCCTAGGTAGTAGGGATGTGTGAAGTTCCAGTCCACGATTCAGTTTGGACAAGATTTGGCCCAGTTTGGAGGCCAAATCAATTAATCTGAATCAAATCAAGAGAAAAAAAAAAGATTTGGAGATTTGGAAGGCAATCTTTCAGAGGAACAGAAACTAAGAAGAAGGAGGGGAAGCAGAGGAGGAAAGACTGGCATCTGTAACTGGCCAGTGGCTATGATCATTCCCTGAATTCCCTTCTAATTACAGTGCTCTGTGGGAGGGATGTAGAAACAGCATATAAGCCTCTGTCTGCAGGCTTTCTGTGCCTTTTGTGAGCTGTTTCTGCCTTGGCAACAGTGACTGAAAGGTACTGGACTGGCTTGGCTTCCTACCTAGTCAGTCTCCTGCTACTTTCTGTTCTTGGAAAGGATTGGATATAGCTTACTAA
>NW_017729033.1:48955394-48961099 GCF_001723915.1 Gavialis gangeticus
GCAAAAGTATCTGAAAGGTACTGGACTGACTTGGCTTCCTACTTAGTCAGTCTCCCGCTAGTATCTGTTCTTGGAAAGGATTGGATACAGCTTACTAACTAGAATTCGTCTACTTATCCCTATCCAATCCATTTCTTTCAACTCATATTTGTTTTTGTTTTGTTTTGCTTTCCCCCACACTTTTTAAAAAGAAAGCTGTGCTTTCCCTGGAAGTGTGATCCATCACTGTGCAGGAAACCACATACATTACACATACTCATACACATACAGCATAGAAGCAGTCAGATAGAGATGTATTAAACACAACACAAAAGAAGTCAGAAAGTCATCCATCAGAGAAAAAGAAGAAGAGATATTAATTAGTTACATACGGAGAGACATTTTCCAGCACAGGAAACATTAATATGAAGTGTGCTGGAAAGGCAGATGCCAGGTCTTCTGGCAGGGGATGGAAAGGGGCTAGAGGGGGTAGGGGGAGAGCTAGAGCTGCAAGGTCACCTCCCCCATCAAACATAGACACATCCTCTTTCCTGGCAGCCATAAGTCTTCTGCTGCCAGAGGGAGCAAGGAGGTGGGCGCAGTACCTGTCCCTGCACCACCTCCCTTAACACCCGAAATAGCCACCAGCAGCACAATGACAATTTCCTCCGCACCAATTTTATCTCCCAGCGTGAGCCTCCCAGTGCCAGAGGAGGAGCTCTGGAAGCAGGGAACATGAGCGCCCTAGCAAAAGAAATTCTGGGGACCAAGGGAGAATCTTAGTTTGAGCTCCACACCCCTCAAAGTTCCCCTAGAGCCAGGTCTCCTTCTCAGAAAGGCATCTCAGAGAAGGCTGTCAGAGACAAGTAGCTCACCTTCCCTTTGTTGTCATGTATCTGCCTGCTGAGGAGGGAGATAAGGTAAGCTGGGGCAAGGAAATGAAACACTTCACCACCACGGCAATGCTGCTATATCTCAGGAGGCAGCACCCCTTTGCCCTTCTTCCTCCTCAGCCTGGCACCAGTAGGAGCATGCCCCAAGGGAAGTCCCCCCTTCACTCCAAAGCCTGCCTCCCCATGAAGCAGAGGCAGGCTGCCTGGAGCAGTGAGGGAAAGTTGCAGACAAAGTGGGGCACATTCCAAAGGTGAGTGAAGTTACCTAAAGCACTGGGGAGATGCTTACTGTCAATGGCTAGCCCTTCTCCTTAGTTGAGCAGCCAGGGTTCACATGGCTCAAGGTGCTCATGGCTCAATCCTACCAAGTGTCCACACACAGCACCTTTAGCAAGACAGTGGTGTCCTCCCTGTATGAAGTATGCAGGGAGTACCTGAGGGAGGAGCTGCATAAGGAAGGACCACAGGTAGCCTTGCACTTCACCACTGACATCTGGAGGAGCCAGGGTGGTGATCAGACCTACCTCTCCCTCACAGAGAACTGGTGCAATCAGTTAGGCCGTTGGTGGGCTCTCCTTCAAGCTGAGGTGACAGATGAGTCCCACAGAACAATATAAATCATGGTGGCCATAAACCACATGGTGCAGGGGTGGCTTACTGGGCAAGGCAAGCTCACCCTTGGGTTCATAATCACTGACAGTAGGGCCAATATGGTCAAGGCAGTCCATGATACCAACTTTGTTGGCATCTGTTGTGTGGCACACAAGCTGCACCTCACAGTCAGGGATGTCTTGGAGGGGGACAGGGATGCCAGTGATGGTGCCATCACTACCACCCAGATGATTTCAAAATCCAGAAAGATGGTGGGCTACTTCCACTGCAGCATCAAGGGGGGAAGGATGCTGAAGGAGAAACAGGCAGAGCTGAACATCCCTCAGCACAAAATCATGCAAGATGTGGAGACTCGATGGAACTCCACATACTTGATGCTAGAAAGGCTGGTGGAGCAACAGAAGGACATCCGTGAGATGGCCTTGCTTGGGGAGATTTGGATCAGTGGTCCCCTTAACAAAGCAGAGTAGGATACCATCTCCCAGATCTTGGTGGTCCTCCAGCTGTTCCTTGAGGCCATAAGACCCTCAGCACTGCCAATGCCCTCTTTAGCCAGGTGATCCCTGTAGTGAGAGAAGAACTTGAGAACCAAATGGAGAAGTTCCAGGGGATCAATGTTCCTGGCTGGGGCAAGCCACTGTCACCAGATGTGCAGGCACTGGTGAGGCAGCTGAAGGAGGTTATTAGGAAATGGCTGGGTCTGTTGTGGTCCAGTTCAGCCCACATGCTGGTGGGCATGTGTGACCCAAGGGTGAAGGGGAGCATGTGTACTGCCAGCACCAAAACCCTTGATCACTGGATGGAGGTGCTGGTCAACAGAGTCAAGGAGGCAGAAGGACAGAGATGAGGCGACATGGAAGAGTGGGATCCACTGTCCTTTGCCAGCCTTCCCAGGACCAGCACCAGCACCAGCACCAGCACCAGCACCAGCACCAGCACCAGCCAGCCTCCTCCATGCTAGGCACTATCAATGTGGGCCAAGGGTGTGGCTTCAATGTTGGGGTCCAGACGCACAAAACCATAGTCTCAAGCAGATGTCCATCGGGTTGTAGTGTGTCATAAATCCAATATCTATATTGAGTCTATGAGTTTCTGCATCTAGGAGGTGGATGAAGAGAAATTCATAGGCTCATCTGTGAAAAGTGATTTGTAAATTCCCTTTGAGGATCAGGCCTGAGCTACTGGAGATAAAGTGTTTTCATTTTTTTTTGTGAGAAATTTGCCCTCACAGGTAGTTGGGTATTATTGTCTTTGACAGATTGTGATGCAAAATTTGTAGGGGTACTGGAGATATGTTGGCAGGTTTTTGTTTGAGCTCTAGGAAGTTGGCTTCTGGTGATGAGTTTTGCGAGGTTTGGTGCTTGTTTGAATTTACAAACCACTTTTCAAAGCTGGGCCTATGAACTTCACTTCATCAACCTCCTAGATACAGAAACTCATGAACTCAATATAGACATTGGATTTATGACACAATACAAACTGCCAGACATCTGACTCCTCAGGTACACCTCCACTTTTACCTGCTACATCCCCCTTCTCCTCTACCCTAGCCTGTCTCTCTCATGCCTTGATGCCTCCATTTCCATTTTCACTGCCTTTCTTGCCTTCATCGCATGCCAGTCTCTGGTTTCTTTACTATTCCTTCCATCCAGGAACAGCATACACGCCAACTGCAGGTGCTTCCTCAGCCTGACAAAGGTTTTTCAACCTGCAAGCTTGCTAAGACATATTTCTCCAACTATTCAGTTGGTCTACTAAAAGATACCAGATTGACCCAAATAACCTTGTCTGCCAGTGCCATGTCCATAGACCAACAACCCTAGCTCCTTTCCCCAGTCAGATGACTGGAAGGATGCAGGGCCCTGGGCACATCTAAGCCCCAGGGCTGGAGCTGGCAGAGAGTGTTCTCTATCAGATGATGGATAAGAAGCTTCTGCAGGAGAGGAAAGAAAGGCTCTGTGACAGTTTGGCTGCCTGAGATGCTGCTAATGCTACTGTGCTGCTTACTAAGTTACTACCTGTTGTTATTTAAAATGGTGGACCAGGCTGATGCCCTAAGGGAGGAGGAGGCCTCATTGGGGAACACTACTGGGTCATGTAGAGGCCCCAGTGCCATGGGGGGCACACCTTAACACCCCCCCCATGTATTTAGCTTTCAGCAGTGTGAGGTGCAGTTTCCAAGAACCCCCTGTACCTATCTCCTTGAAGCTTGGCAAATTATGCCCTTGGAAGGGAATACAATCCCTGCAATTTTTATCTGAGTCAACCAAAAAATGACAAAGTTATAGGCATTTCAATGGTTCCCCATTGTAGTCTATGGCCAAATCTCCGAATCTCTCTGAATCAGTGCTGATTCTTCTGAAGCCAAGTTGGCCAAACCAATTTGGGACAGTGATCCAAATCTCTAAATTGAATAACTGTCCTCTGAATTTGCCAAATTGAACACATCCCTATTTGCACAGGCCTACTAGGCTGGTGTCTACACATCTGGCCATTTGGAAGCAAATTTGCCTTTCATGGCACTAGCCTACTTCTATCTCTCCCAGTCCCACTCCACTCCCCTGCAGCAGGTAGGGACAGATGGAGTCTTTGGCTATAGCTGCCTTTGGCTAGGGACTCTCTTTAAAAGTCAGCCTCATGTGCACAAAGCCCTCTGTGACTGTTGCCAGATCCTGTGCCAACTGTGTGATGGCTGCTCAACTCCCAGGCCAGGTGCGATGACCCATGCCCAAGGCTCCTGCTCACCTCCCTGCTCATTGTGCTTCACCTCCACTGTGACTGGCACCTGGCCCAAGTCAGTCTCAGCCCTGCCTGCTGCCCTGTGCTGCATGGCTGCTTGCTCAGCCTCACCACAGTGTCTGAATCCCTCTGCCATTGTGCTGCTGCCACCCATCCCATGCTGCCACCCAAACCCTGGCAGGGACACAGATGATGCACATGTGGACCCCACCACAGGTGCCAGCCATGAGTGTCTAGGGCTCCAGCTCCACCACCTATGATCCTGCCAGGACAGATGGCCACATTTCATCAAACACACATGGAAAAAGCAGTAGCTAGAATTGTTTTGCATGGCCCAGGCCAAGTTTCATGGGCTCCTCAATCAGCTCTGCCCACACCTGGAGTGGCAGACCACCACCATGAAGCTACCTCTCCCCACAGAAACCCAGATGGCCATCATCTTGCTCAAGCTGGCCATGCCTGCCAACTTCTGCTATGTCAGCCACCACTTCAGCATGGGCAAGATGACTGCTGGGAAGGCTGTTTTGGAGGTCTGTGGCATGCTCCAGGACATGCTGAGGCATACTGCACTTCAGGTGCATGACCTCCTGGAGCTGTTGGTGGGGTTCCATGCGCATTGGGGCCCTGGATGGGTCCCACATCCCCATCACCTGTCCACCCCACACTGACTACTCCTATTACAGCCAGTGGCACTTTCACTCTGTCATGCTTCAAGCTGTTGTTAACCACCATAGCACCTTCATGAATGTGAGTGCTGTTTGGGTGGGCAGTATCCACTATGCCCATGTCTTCTGGAACTCTATCCTGCCTAGTGGAGAATGAGTGCTTTGTACCATCAGTGCCAGACTTTGAGCTGGGAAAATGGCAGTCCCACCCCTCCTCACTGGGGACCCCACTAATCTGCTTCTCCCCAGGCTCATGTGGCCCTACACTGGACAGGTGGGCCCCTGCCAGGCACATTTCAACAGGTGCCTGGGCTGGGCCCATGTGCTGGTTAAGTGTGCCTTAAACCACCTGAAAAGACAGTGGTACACTCTCAGTGCCCACCTCAAGGTCACAGAGTCAAACATCCCTGGGGTTATCTTTGCAATCTGTGTGCTGCATGACAACTGTAAGGCCCAGGTAGAGCTCTTCCATAAGGCCTAGGAGGAGTCTGGCAACATCTCCCTCCACACCAAAGCCCTGGGAAAGCCACACACCTGGCAGTGGGGGGCAGGGCACTGGGTGTGAGAGACACTAGTGGACCACCTCCTCCTGCACACCCCACTGTAGGCCACCTGGATTGCCAGACCCAGACCTCTGCCCCACTGCATACCCCCAATGTCATGCTCACTGCAGTTTTCAGAAAAGCACTTTATTACCCTCTCAAAAATTACAGCCCTTCCCCTCTCCCACCCCCACAACAGTCCCCACCCGCAAAAGGCACACGCCTCAACAGCAGAGCAATACTTGCCCCTACAGCCCCAAGGCAGGAAGGGACAA
>NW_017729033.1:48966099-48970601 GCF_001723915.1 Gavialis gangeticus
CACCCCACTGTAGGCCACCTGGATTGCCAGACCCAGACCTCTGCCCCACTGCATACCCCCAATGTCATGCTCACTGCAGTTTTCAGAAAAGCACTTTATTACCCTCTCAAAAATTACAGCCCTTCCCCTCTCCCACCCCCACAACAGTCCCCATCCCCACCTCCCTTCCTAACAGAGCCAGCCATCCCCCCACCAACCCACAGAGCCTCTCAACCAACCACCCCACCAACCACCAGTAAAGTACCCTCTGCCTCCTGCAGACTATGTAAAGTGCTCTATATACCCTCCTTGGGTTGGGCAGTGGGGTGGCATGCCTAGGGGTGGAACCCAGGGACAGGTGCCCAGCACCCCAACCTCTGGTTGCATCAACATGTGTGTGCATACCATGGCAATGTTGGTGGGTGGGAGACTCACCCAGGGGTAAGGATGGCTGCTGCTCTGCTGCTGGGGCTGAATCTCCTTCCTGCAGCCAGCAACCAGGGCCAGCAGGGCCTTCACTGGCCCCACTATAAGCAGCTCCTGCTCTGGAGCCACATCGAGCCAGGGCTAGCAGCAGAGGTGGACCCAGGTGGGGACAGGGGGCTTGCTGATGGGGACCCTGGGGTGGATGCCAGGGTAGGGAGACCTAGCCACTGTTGCACCTCAGCCTAAACCCACTGGGAGGCTTACAGCTGGGTGGGAGGGCAATGGGTAGGATGAAGGTGATCACCAGGGCCAGCATAGTGTCCAGCACCCAGTGGCCCTCCTCTGTGGCCTCCACTGTCCTGGCCACCATGGCAGTCTGCATTTCTGGGCCTCCACCATCCTCTCAAGGAGGGTGAAGTGCCTTTCCTCAAGAGCCAGGAGACTGTTTCTGAACATCTGGTCTGCCTGGTCCCTCTCTAGGTTCCTCACCACTCACATGCAATGTCATCCACCTACCAGGCCTGTGAGTCAGCCAGCCACTCCTCTGCCTTGGTGACCAGCCAATCCAGCAGCTGGGTACGGTCCTGGTTCTACCACTGCTGGAGCCAACACATATGCAGGATCCTGGCCAAGGCTGGCAGTGATCCTGATAGTACATCCCCATGTGCAGCTTGTGCCTCTTCCCTGCATGCAGCTTCTTGACCTGCAGAGAAAGGAGAAAGAAGCTGTTTGTGAGAGTTTGCAGCATTTATGAGTTAACATGCACAATAGCAGGTGGCTGTGCATTGCCTGGCATCAAATCTGGGGTCATGCATGCACAAGTGCCCAGGGACCATGGCAAGTCAGCCAGGCAGGACCTGGCACAGGTGTCTGCCGGATGAGCTCTCCATCTCTGCTCACTCCACAGAAGCAGGTGGGCCACTGGGTGCTTGCTACAGGCAGCCTTCCTTCCCCGCCCCCTTCCCAGGCTGGGACACATCTGGCTCCTGGCAGCACCTGCTGCCACAGCTCCAGACCTTCTCCTCCTGAGGACCAGGTGGGCTTCTCCATTGCCACCAGGCCGATGGCACCCAGGCTCAGGGGGGCATGGGAATCCTGGCCATCTGGGTTACAGAACTGTTGGCACACCTGTCCTCCCTCCAGTGGGCCTCTCTGGAGAGGCACCCTGCGGCTTCCCCCCTTGTGCATGCCCTGCACCCTGAGCATGCCCCTGATGAGTGTCCTGGACACAACACAAGGAGCTGTTTGCATGGACCAAGGTGTACACAACTCACTATGCCCTGCTGCTGCTGCTGATTGCCATGGTACCCCAGGCACACCTGAAAGCCTACCATGGGACCCTGTGCTTTCACAGTGCAGTAGACAAGCTCATGCTTCCCTGCAACATTCACCTGGAGGGGTACCTATGCCTATTCTACATGTCCCTCCCCCCCACCACAGCCAAGGACAAAATTGCCACCAGCATTGACACATTTCTCCACATGAGAGGCCTGTGCCTGCCTAGCTGAGGGAACATAGGCTGCTCAATACAGTTTTGCACTGCTTCCTGCCTCTGTGCATCCAGGGGCCAGGGGAAGCTCAACCAGGCTGGGCAGGGATCAGGGGCAGGGGCAGGGGCAAGGACAGGGGCAGGGGCGGGGATGGGAAGCCCTCCCTACACAGTGTGGGGCTTACTGGGTAGGCATGGCAGGTGTTCCTAGTGGCCCCACTGGAGGTAATGATGTACAGGTTTTGGTGGTATCCTGGGGCACAGAGGCATGGTGCCTGGGTGGGAAGGCAGGTTCCCCCTATGGGGTGAAGCTTGAGCTGCTGAGGGCTGGTGTTGCCAGGTCTGGACTGGCCTCCTGCCCCACCAGCTCTGAGCATCCAGAGCTGGTGGGGCAGGCACTGGCTCAGGCTGCTGGATGACTCTGGGGGCAGGAACCATGGTGGGATAAGCTTCTGGCACCCCAAGGGGACCTCTCCCACTGACACCTTGTTGCCACTGTCAACACAGAGCAGAGGCTTGGGCAGGCCACACATGCTGGAATACATGGTATGGCTCTGGCCAGGGTCCTGGGGTGTGAGGAACTGATCTTGCTGCCATGTAAAGAGCACAGACCTGCAGGCAGCTCCCAACTGGTGGTTATGGTTGGTGATGCTGAGCCACTGCACTTGCAGGGCCTTGAACTTTGCAGGACTGGTGCACCAACCAGTTGAGCCTGCACTCCCACATATGGCCCAACAGGCTCTCATAGATATGGATTTTGGAGTACTCATTCCAAGTGAATTGGCTATGTGGTCTGCTATCTCTTCCTGGGATGAGTTTTGACCTACAGAGGCAGTGTGTGGCATCGGGGACAATGCCACTGTGGGTGTTTCAATGGCCCTCTGGGGCTACATACAACAGTGTGGGTACTGGTGAACTTAGGCAGGTGCCTGCAGCATCAAACACAAGGACATGGTACAAGATAGGCAGGTATGTGGTAGGGCTGAGCAGGGAGACAACACTGGAGTTCAGGCAAGCTGCTGTGGCTGGCCCAGGGCCACTGCAGTGGGACCTGGTGGCCAGAGGTTGGCTGCAGGTGGCCCAGGGCTCCCAGGTCACCACAGCATTTTAAAGGGAAAATTGCTACACCAGCCCTGGGGCCTCCTGGTAGTGAGACTGACTAAGAGTAAATTTGCACAGTAACTAAAGCACAGTAAAGCACTGTGCATTAATTTACTGTGCAGCAACCATCTGCACATGTAGATGGTGATACTTTACTGTACAGTCAATTATTCTACTGTGTGGTAGAGCATCTCATATAGATAAACTCAGTGATTTCTAAAGCACAAATTTATGATATTATACACATGAACGGTAGCAGTGGTTTTCATCCTTGTAACATTTGAGGAACCCCTCAATAGACATGAGATAACACCTTGGAAAATACCAGCTCTTAGTTTTCACTTTTTTTTTTTACTACATAAAATTAACAGAGGAATTCTTCTGTTTCAAAGAACTCACAAAGACCACAACAAAAAGAATGTTTTTGATACCCTGGATTCCTGTTAGAAGTATCTGTGTTTACCTTGTGAATCATGTTTATACACCTAGCAGTGCTAACTTTGAAGAGCACCCCACACAACAATTAAAATGATCTCCAGGCACTCTAGAGTACTATGGCACCCTGGGTTGAGAATTATTGAACTATAGGCTAGGGCATTATGTTTGTGGTTTAGAGCTTTCCATAATTTTCCAATTTAATTTTATGGATAAGTAAAAACTAGACTGCTGCAGAGGTAGGAAAGATTGAAGAATGTTACTTTAGGGTATTATGAAGTGTTAGACCCTAAAAAGACTAGGGATTCAAAGACAAAAGGGTGACTCTATGCATGTTCTGTACTTGTATTTTCCTATTGTATCATAAGTTTGTTTCTATTTCTGAGATCTAAAAAGACTATTGCAGTATAACCTCATAAATCCAGAATTATCAAAAATCCAGCACTTCCCTCCACTGCTCCAGGACCAGCCACTGCCCCTGCCTGCCCTCCCAGACATGGAGCAGGAATCTTGCACAAGGTGGCTGCTGCCACCACTCACCACCATGTGCTGCCAATCCATGTGCAGCCACTACTCCAGAACCAGTTTTCACTACCACCGCCTCCATGCCCCCTGCTCCGCAACCAGCCACCTCACTGGTTTAAAAGATCCAGCATTTTCAAATTTCTGGCAAGTGCTCAGTCCTGAGCATTCCAGATTTATGAGGTTATACTGTATGGTTGCATCTAGATGAACGCACATGTGCCTCTTCAAGCATCTCAAAGCCCTTTGAGAAGTTGCAAGAGGCACATGTGCAAATGAAAAAAATGTTCCCCATGCTGCAAATTAGCAGCCCTGGATAGCTAGCCAGAGTGTCTCTATGGCTGGCCCTTGCCCCAGTTGCCCCTTGCCCTGGGAGCTGGGCCTGGGCTCCTGCCAGTAAGTAGAGGGTAAGGGGGCTGGAGGAGTAGGGAGGGGACCATGGGGGAACCCCCACCAACCCTGCCAGCTCCCTCATCCCCCGATGGCTTCCCCACCCAGTCCAACCCCCTGCATCACCCCCAAGCCCCTCCAATTGCTGCCCGATGCAGCC
>NW_017729033.1:48975601-48976389 GCF_001723915.1 Gavialis gangeticus
GGCTGGACCCCAAAAGCTCCTGAGAGTCAGTAGCCCTGAGCTACTTGACAGGGGAGCTTTTTGTAGTGATGGGGCCAGGACAGGGCAGCTTTTTATACTGCTGGGGACAGCACAGGTGCTGGCCCTGGGATCTAGCTTCCCCCAGCTGCAGATCCAAAATGAGCCAGGCAGGGTTATTTTGCCCCAAGTGGCACAATTTGCCCCATACCAAAGTGCATGTCTGGGTACATGTGCTAAGGCAAAAAGCCCTGACTCAAATTTGCATCACTTCTATTTGAGCTGCTGGAAGTGCACGTGCTTGCATGTGTGGGTGTGCCCTATTTGTTTTTTATGTTATTACCCTCATTTTGGTAGTTTATTTTTGACAGAAGAGAAATCAAATAGGGAAGATTATGACAGAGACTTTTTTTAAGGTAGGTCCTCCTTGAAAAATATTTCAATGCTATTGATTTTTTTCAAGTCAGTTGCTGAGGCATTTGAGAATGATTATAAATGTATTAATCCACAGTAAAGGCACAGAGCAAACTGCAAGTTTACAGCTTTTGAAATTATACATGTGAAAAAGTTTAAAGGGTTTCATGTTAGAGGTAATATAATTAGCTGTATGAAATCATATGTGGTAGTTGCAATACCTCTGCCATAGGGTGTGATTTATACTTTTGGGTAAAGAGCTTCTTTAGGTTTGTGATCTGTGATGACATCTTACACTGATCTAATTAATTATTTTTAAAACAAATATTAGGTTCTCTTAATGATTTTTACAACTTATTTGGCTGAATTACCTACTC
>NW_017729033.1:48981389-48991637 GCF_001723915.1 Gavialis gangeticus
AAGCCCACACTCAGCACAGTAGCATCTTCCTTTGCCCCCTGGCAGCACAGGCCGGGTGACAGCCAGAGCTACACAATGCCCTGCTGACCAGAGCCCCCACAGTCCCTGGTATTGCTGGTGAGTATGAGGCTTTTTTTTTTAAGTGCTGGGAGGCTGGGGCCAGGTGGGGCAGCCACCAGAGGTTGGAGGTGCAATTGGGGGGTGGGGCCAGGTGAGGCAGCCACCAGGGAGATGCAAGACGTGGCAGGAGATGGGTCCGGGTGAGGCAGGAATCCTGAGGGCTGGGGGAGCAAGTGGGGGTGAGGCATGTTGGCCCTGCAGGAGGTTGGTATCCCCTGTGAAGGCCATGTGGCCCCTGTGAGGGGGGCTGTGGCCCCTATGGGGGGGCATCCATGAGCTGTGCAGGGGGCTCCATCCTGCAGGTGGCAGAGAACCCACCCCTCCTGAGAAGCCCCCCACATAGTTCCTCCACAATCCACCCACACTGACTCACACACCCCATGGCCCCCAACATCCTTCCACAGCCACCCATATGCCCTGCCCTGCATATCCGACATTCCCCCAGCACACACCCTGTGTGCCCAGCTGCCAGACAGGATGAGACAGCAGGAGCTGTGGCTGCAGGGACAGCTGTCTCCACACCCCGGTTAGTGAAGCAGTCACAGGGAACTCTAACTGCTCTATGGTAAGAAACCCAAAGGCAAAAAGCAAAATATATATGTATTTAGAATTCATTTTATTATGATGATAGAAACACTGGTAGGCTTGCAAATTGCTTTAACACTGTAGATATCTTTAAAAAAAACATTGTTCAACTGAATACTGGCTCTTTCTCGCACTCTCTCTCTCTCTATATATAGTCATCTTTTGTTTTAGCTGTGCAGAAACATGGATTCTGGGGTATTTTACAGAGTGACTGTGCAATTTTTTTTAAATCAGGCATTTTTCAGTTCTCAAATAGGGAACACCAGAATTCCTGGTAGGGAGGCAAGTGGTGGGACCCAGGCAGAGGAGCCTGCTGAGAGCTGGCACCTTGGATCCAGATGAAGTTGGCTGACCTCCTGACCAATTGGAGCCAGGAGGACATGCTTTGACAGTTCAAAGTAAGCCACTACACTGGGAACATCTTCCAGGTGATAGCTGCCCAGATGGCTGGACAGGGGGGCACATGTGGCAGCAGTGCCACACAAAGGCAAACCTTGCAGCCACAGCTCATTGACAGCTGGACCAGAGGGGCAGATGCCTCTACTGGCTCTGCAGTCCTCATCTGGGTGCGGCAGGTGTGCAGGAGGTCACAGCCAGGCAGCAGCCCCCACTGCCAGACTACTGCAGTGGGTAGAGGGTGCAGGGAACTCTCAGGGCTGCTTCAGCTGTCCAGCTGGCACAAGGGGTAGTGTTCCCAGGTACCAATTGGCTGGACCCCAAAAGCTCCTGAGAGTCAGTAGCCCTGAGCTACTTGACAGGGGAGCTTTTTGTAGTGATGGGGCCAGGACAGGGCAGCTTTTTATACTGCTGGGGACAGCACAGGTGCTGGCCCTGGGATCTAGCTTCCCCCAGCTGCAGATCCAAAATGAGCCAGGCAGGGTTATTTTGCCCCAAGTGGCACAATTTGCCCCATACCAAAGTGCATGTCTGGGTACATGTGCTAAGGCAAAAAGCCCTGACTCAAATTTGCATCACTTCTATTTGAGCTGCTGGAAGTGCACGTGCTTGCATGTGTGGGTGTGCCCTATTTGTTTTTTATGTTATTACCCTCATTTTGGTAGTTTATTTTTGACAGAAGAGAAATCAAATAGGGAAGATTATGACAGAGACTTTTTTTAAGGTAGGTCCTCCTTGAAAAATATTTCAATGCTATTGATTTTTTTCAAGTCAGTTGCTGAGGCATTTGAGAATGATTATAAATGTATTAATCCACAGTAAAGGCACAGAGCAAACTGCAGGTTTACAGCTTTTGAAATTATACATGTGAAAAAGTTTAAAGGGTTTCATGTTAGAGGTAATATAATTAGCTGTATGAAATCATATGTGGTAGTTGCAATACCTCTGCCATAGGGTGTGATTTATACTTTTGGGTAAAGAGCTTCTTTAGGTTTGTGATCTGTGATGACATCTTACACTGATCTAATTAATTATTTTTAAAACAAATATTAGGTTCTCTTAATGATTTTTACAACTTATTTGGCTGAATTACCTACTCTTTGCACATTGTTACCAACCCCTGAAACTGTCCCTTTGAAAAAAGGGTCATTCATAGATGAGATTCAGCAGGAGCTATTACCAACAACCCAAATACAGAATATCCATATTAGAAACATTAATGATAAATTTGTGCCAAAGACACTGGCCTAAAAGGTAAAATATGTAGGGACTTAAACCAAACTCCACATCATTAGTAAAGGTATTCACATTCAGAACATGAATCAATGGTAAATGTACCTAAAAACTTAAATTTCTCCAGTTTTCTCCTCTTCACCAGGCACTAGAAGGAAAGGAGAATACAACTTTCAGAGCATGCACAGCTGAGTTTCAAATCACTTAGGATAGAAAATTTTTTAGTCAATTCCAAGATGAGGGGTTTTTTTCTCATTCAACCTGGGAAAAACAAAGCCTTATCTTAGAATCAAGTATCAACTGAAAATGCAGTATCTGCAATCAGAAGAGGTGGCAGGAATCTGTGTAGTGAGGCACAGGGAGAGGAGGGGTTTGATGCAGAAGCACAGGGTAGCACAGGACTTTGCATAGAAGCACAGGGGAACTTGGGGTGCAGGGTGGCAAGGGACTCAGTGCAGAGGCATTGTGCGGACAATGCAGAGGGCAGTGAAGGATGTGACGTGAAGGCATGGAAACCAGGGAGATGAGGGAACTGGAGCAGATGAATGAGGCAGCATGGGAAATGGCACAGAGACATCTGGCAGTAAGACACATGGGGGTGGGGAGGGCAGGAGTTGGGAAGAGGCAGGGGAGTGCATGGCAATGCACATGCACCCCCTGTGAGCATTGGTAAACCCCCTGACCAGCCATGCTCCTCACTAAGGCGATGGGCAGAGGGGTAGTCAGGACTGCCAGTGCCCTCCCTGTGAGTGCCAGCCAGGGAGTGGGAGCACCATGGCTGTTTTCTGGTTGTTGACTGGTGGCTGGGGGGCGCGGTATGTGCCCCCCTGACTAAGGTGGCACCAGTTGCCCATGAGGCAGGCAGCCATGGATGGGGATCAAGCAGTTTCCCCTCTCCCCACTTGGACTGCACCATTGCTTTCTCCATTGCTTCCCCTGTGGAATAGGGTCTGGCCCCGAATGTGTAAGGAGGCTGGAGGATGCAGACAAATGTAAAAAATATCCTGATGCTGTTATATACTAGATAAGCAGGGAATTGCAATCAAGGAATGCCAAGGAATTTATGAGAGCTGGAAGCTAGAATCAAAGTACAAGTCAAAACCAAGAGATCAGCAAGGAAGCACATGAAAGGCCAGAAGCAAAAAATTTCACATTTGCCCAGACAAGGAGACTATGGGTCGGGCCTGGCTTTTAAGGGCTGGAGTGGGTAAAGCCTGATGCCTCTGGCTTTGTAGCAAGAAACCCTTTTGTTTGCCCCCCACCCCCTCAAATGTGAAGCTCCTCCATATGGCAAAAGCCCCTCTTTTAGTATTTGCCCCCTTTTGGGGATGCTTTCTCTTCTTTCCTCTCTTTTTCTTTTATTATATCATTATTATTTTTATATAAGGTTTATTTGTAGTGACAATAGAGCTTGTAGATGCTTTCACAAATGTACTTTAAGTTTAAAAGTAAGTTGTACCATGTAACAATGTTAGCAAAAGCAAGAATCTCTGTATGAGCAGGTCCCTGAATGAATCATGGTTGATTTTGTAAAACAGTAGCTAGTCTGGTTAAGTATGTTAATGAGCAGCAATTAACACCTACAAAATCAGAGACCAAGAAGAGGAAAGAATCAATAAAGAGCCAGGAATTCCTGGAAACTTCACTGTTAAAGGTGCAGAAGCCCCTGTTTGAACTAATCAATGCTGGAAACAGACGTTTGAGGCTGAAATACCCCCATCAGCCACTTCCAGAGTTCTATTCATCACAGCAATAAATCAATCAAAATTCATGAACAGACTCCTGAGACTGCACATAAGTGACCCTTGGGGCTGACAGCTGCCATCCATGAGCTACCATGAGGGATGTCCCTCAAGGTCAATGACACCTGGATTGGGTAAGCCTGAGAATTGGGGAGTCACCAAAGTTTGCCAGAGAGGGATAAAAGGCAGTGAAGAATGACCCCCAATGGGGTCTTTGACCTGACCAGCACCCTGCCTGTCTAGCCAGAAGGACCAGCCAGCGATCCCCTTCTGAAGCAACATCACACTGAAAGGAGCCTCGAGTGGCCATCGACAGTGTACTCCAGCGCTTGGGATTAGGTATATCTTGACACCAGTGCTTAGTGTTCAGAGCTAGCTACTGTGAGTGTGTGTGTGTGTGTGTTTGAGGGCCAATTTTTATGGTCTGACTTTTTCATCCATCCAATAAACTAGAATTTTATAATGATCCTGTGAGTTGGTGCTTTGTAGCCAACAGCTTCAGGGGATAGCCTGTCCTGAGTACCTCCCTCAGTCCAACAGAGACCAGGGCACTGTTCTGGGCTTGCTTCAGGTGGTGCTTCTCTTGGGGATGATTTGCTTTGATGGTTGTTTGGGACCAACTGTGTCCAGGGTCCTGGCCTGGCTTCATTACAGATTTAAAAGAAAGTAGGAACTTACTGTGTGCCAGCTGTATTCTGTGGTAAATGAAAGCTGAAGAGTGCTAACCTGACAGTTGCTTCTGTAGGACTTCTAGGTATGCTAAACTGTGGCTAAAGGTTAAGCTAAAACAGGTATTTGGAAGAACAGGTCTCACTGAAGGTTGATTGACCTAATGAGCGGAAAACAAGCCTCACTAACTGATGAATGACATAAGAAATGTAAAAAAAAAAATCATTTTTAAATCATGAATGAGAAGAAAAGATGATCTAAAAAAACCCAAACAAACAAAAAAGAGTGTTAGGAGTAAATAAAAATTAATGAGGACAGGTACTTAGATAAGAGAAGAACTGAAGATGCCAAGTGTGCAAGCTTAGCAAGTGAAAATGAACACCTTGGCAAATGGAAAGATACAACTTGGCACATGGAACTAGACTGTTCTCAGTGGTGGCAGATAACAGAACAAGAAGCAATGATCTCAAGTTGCAGCAAGGAAAGTTTAGGTTAGTTGTTAGGAAAAATTATCTCACTAGGAGGGTAGTAAAGCACTGTAACAGGTTACAGAGAGGTTGTGGAATCTCCATCCTTAGAAGTTTTTATGACCTGGCTAGAAAAAGCCTAGGCTGGGATAATCTAATTGGGAATGGTCCTGCTTTGAAAAGGGGGTTGGATTAGATGACCTCCTGAGTTCCCTTCCCACTCTAATTTTCTATGATTCTATGAAAATTTGGGTATTTTGGGTGTAAATATAGGCACTGCATGATTTGTTTCTTTGTCACAACTTAGGGGAATTTAATTAGTGAAAAATATTGCTACCGTTGCCCCAGACAGTTTTACTATCTGGGGTGATTAGTAAGCCAACCAACTAGGCTGAGGACAAAAATTACACATAAACTAGTATAAGTGATCAGAAATCAATCTGTAACACAACAGAAGTTCAGTGTACATAAACCACTTTCAAAATGGCTGAAACCAGTTTAAGATAAAGCTGGATGGACATAGTATCACACTTAACTGATTTAGGTTAAATCGGTTTATTGAAATTCTGTACCAGATCTCCTCCAGATCCAAGTTAACTCACAGTCCCCAAGCATTTCAGGGTGCTTTGCACCTCCCCCACAAACCACCCTTGGCTATCTTTGGCCCAAGCTGTCCACTCCAGCCAAGCAGGGAGGTGTGCCTTATTACCCCCTGGCTTGTGGCCTGGGCCATTGCAGGCATGTGGCTGCATTTCTGCTATGAAAAGTGAATGTCTGTTCATTTGCTTATAGGTTCAAACTGTGCAGCTTAGACCAACATGAAGATTGAATCTATTTAGCATTGGGCTTTTTGACTGTCTGTACTTAGCCTATTATACTGTCTAATTGAAAATAAACCTTTTCACCACTGAACAGGAATTTGAGTCATTCTTTGTGCATCACACCTGGATTCCAGAAAGCTACCTACTAGCACTAGAATCTCATATTGCCCAGACCCCAGCAATGGGAACACTGAGGTCAGGTACAGACATTATTTTTATACTGGTATAAGTAGGGACTTAGTAAATTCACAGTGGAAGTGAGGTGCACAGCTCCTTTAATCTTTCATGTCACCCTACATGCCTCCCCCTCCGCCACTGATTGGCAGAGGGGCACAACCACTCCCTTCTGATTGGTAGGGAAACAAAAACCATGGTTTTAAACATTGCATGGTTTTTGCCTCCCTGCCAGTCAGCAACAAGCATCAGGGCCACCAGGACCCCTCAGCCAATCAGCAGCAGGAGGCAGAATGCAGCTCACTCCACTTCTCCCATTCTTTTATTAGGTCCCTAGGTATAAGTGATTGGAAACTGGTCTATACCTGTAACAGCACAGAAATTCAGCATACAAAACTGGTCTATCCCATAACAGATCAGAAGTTTAGCCCACAGAGGTTAAAAATTGTGGAACCCAGTCTAAGATTTTCCTCTCCCCAACAAAGGAAAAATGTATTTTTTGTTTGTTACTGATCTATGCTATGCCAGTTATAGAAAGCCATGTAACTTTGATTCCACCATGGGCTTTCTGACTGTCTATATTTAGCCTTAAAGTGACATTGAGCAACAGACCACCTGAACACATCCTTAGAATAACATTTTCATTCAGGGAAAACTGCCTCATTTAAGTTTCCTCATAGAGTGAAATAGAGGAGATAGCTGAAATAGTTACCATGGATGGACTTAGTAGAATACCCATAGTCTGCCCATATCCAATCTGAGCCAAATGTGTAAAAATAAAAAGCTTGGTAACACTACAGTACTATTAATTAGGTTTACATACATACATTCACCTAAAAAATTATATATATAAATACCAATTTACATACATACATTTACCTACATATCCCCCAGCTAGGTGTCATTCTAATTTTCTATGATTCTATGGATTCTAATGCAGTACCTGCAAAGCTAATTTATTTCTGCATGCTTCTATTACACAAAAAAATGTGCCTGATATAAGAAAATGGATTGACGTTTTCAAATACATAAATAGTTTAATATAAAACAGCATAATTGTCAGGAACTCTACTTCCCTCTGTATTGTTAAGCTGCTTGTCAAGAAACCAGATTCTTATTTCTTTGAATTAGTCTCATGTAGATATTTTAAATTAATTATTTTAATACATCCTACATAGTTAAACCCAAATCTTTAATTAGTTTTAATTCTACAAGCCTTAAACACACACTGTCATGTTTTATTATGCTATTATCATCCTCTAATACAGGGGCATCTCATTTTATGTCATCTTATAATTTAAAATTAATTATCCTTCTTTAACCAAGGACAATATTCTTACAACATTTAAAATAATTGAAGATTCAGCATAGAAACAGATCCTAGGATTTAGATGTGGGATTATATGGAAATTCTGATGCCCTATTCCTCCTATCATATATTTAAAGCATAAGAAATAAGGAAAACACAATGAAAATATATTATAGCTAGCAGCAAAATTAACAAATATGAGTAGATCAAGAAACTTTGTTTGCTTTCAGTTCATAGGTGAACATTGTCATAACAATATTTTCTATGTAAATAATAAATGTGCATATGAGACATATGAAAAACAATGAATCACAGCAAAACTATCTCCTGTCTTTTCTAACTGAAATGCTCAACATCAGATTCTTATCTAATGTATGGGATTTGTCGGGGACAGGCCCCAAGGTCACGGTGGGCCAGGGTATGGATCAGATCAGGCGGCAGTAGCAGCGAGGAGTTAGAGCGGTTTGGGACACCTGCGGTTTCAAAACAGAATAGATTTTATTTTACTTACGCCACTGATGGTAATGTAGCATAGGCAGAAGAGCTTGCTTGTTCAGTTACAGTGCATAAACAGAAATAACTAAGGAGGTCTGTTGGTTCACAGGGTTCCTGAGTTGAGCCCTTGCTTTCTAGCCTGGAGGCTAGGTGCGGCTGCCCGACTCAATAGTTCCAGAACTGATCAACAGCTCATACAGGGGGAAACTGTAATGCACTTTCAGATGGTGAAGAACAGACAAACCAGTGATGAGCGAGGTACGATGAACAGTTGATGAAGAGAACAAAGAAGAAATGCAGATGAGGCCGAGTCGGTAATGGTGTCGAAGATACGTGAACTGGGTCATGAAGAACTAGTCATAGTCAATGCCTGAACAAGGTTCAGTAACAGGTGATCAATATGAAGACGAATGTTAGTTGAGGCAGAAGTATGCCGTGAATCCACAGTAGCGGAGAGACCAGCGGAGCTCTGGCAGATGAACCAGGGCTCTAGGCCTAAGAGGCTCTCCTGAGAGGCAGTCTCTGCAGTACCAGTCTCTGCTCTCAGGTCGGGTCTGGTCTCCACCGTGGGCGGAAATTTACAAGCCTTTTATATTAAACAGGTAGCCAATCAGGTAACCTTTTCTGTGGAAATTTCTAGTCAAATTATGTCATGCTTGGAGCAAGACTGGGCATGCGCATGGTAACAAGTCAGGTTACCTCATGGCAGAGCCATGATTGACAAGCCTGAGGTCGTACAGGGGGCACGTGCTGGGCATGCTTGTCAGCCCTCTGGGGATTTTCCATAGCTTGTCTGCGCATGTCAGTACTTAACCCTGTGTTAACCAGCACTGTTATCAAATTTGGTTCTGACAGGATTAATTATCCAATTAAATTTCAATTATATGAATATTTTTATTACTTAAAGATAGTCATATCGTAACCTGCCCCGGCAGAAAAAGTATCTGATACTTTATTTGATCCATTTGTTTTCCAAATAACTTATTAAATGATATAGCAATATAGTTTTTAGTTCTGTGTTTTAACTTTCATCAATTGCTAGGGTTATAGCATATTTTTCTCACAAGGAAACTGGGTTATTACATAAAATGTAAATAATTTCCTCGTGCTATATCAGTGGTCTCCAAACTTTTTAGGCTGGAGATCACTTCTGAAATTTAAAAAGAAACAAAGATCTACACCCCCCACACAGCAGGTAAGTCTGTGGGGAGAAAGAGGGAGAGGTGAAAGGGCCATGGAGGTGGGGAGATCAAGGCCCCAACACTAGCCCCACTCTGTCCTTCGCTGCTGGGGCCTCAATTTGCACCCACCCCACTGGTGGTGAGGGAGGGGCAAGCCCTGCACAGTTGTGGCTCCATCCCTCCACCCTGCCAGAAGAGGATCATCCAGGGGGTGTGTGGAGGTGGGAGGGCATGCAGCACTGGAGGGCATGGGAGGGTGCATGTCCCCAGTTTTGCATGCGGGGTGAGGCAGACTGGGGCTAAGGCAGGGGCAGTGGCAGTGCTGGGCTGTTCCCAGCTGGGCTGTGCTCAGTGCCTGGCAGCTGCATCAGCAGTGCTGGGAGCCAGGCCATGGTGGTGGGGGTGTAGGGCCCTCAACCCCCAATCCCAACACCACTGCTGAGTGCAGCATGGGTCAGGCCTGGCAGGAACCCCAGTGCAGCCTTCCAGCCTACAGATGCAGCCCCCCCATCCTTGGGGGTGGGATGTGGAGGAGGGAGAGAAAGGCTGTGCTGGGCTGTACCCACCAGGCCTGGCCTGTGCTATGCGCGGTGGTGGGGTTGGGAGCTGGGGTGGGAGGTCTATGCCCCCCTCATTGGCCCTGCTCCCAATGCCAACTCCATAGCTGCCCACCTGAGCACAGACCAGCCAGAAACAGCCCAGCACTGCCACTTCCCTTACCCCAGCCCATCCTGTGCCACATGCAGATCTGGGAGCATGCCCCCCCCATGGTGTCCCAGGATGCTTGTCCCTCCCCATGCCCCCCTGAGAAGCTGCTCATGGCTCTATCCCCTGCTTTGGCTACAGGTGTGGACTGGGTTTTGTGCACATGCCCCCAGGCCTCCACTCTTTCCCTCCTCCACTTCCTTCTCCCACTGACTGACCTGCTGGGCGTGGGGGGGGGGGACACACATATGCGCTCAGCCCCCACAGCCCAGGATTGACTTCAAGAGGCTCTTGGATCCATTGGCCAATCCTGATTGACCATCTGGTGACCACTGTTCTATATTATACAGT
>NW_017729033.1:48996637-49000973 GCF_001723915.1 Gavialis gangeticus
CCTGCTGGGCGTGGGGGGGGGGACACACATATGCGCTCAGCCCCCACAGCCCAGGATTGACTTCAAGAGGCTCTTGGATCCATTGGCCAATCCTGATTGACCATCTGGTGACCACTGTTCTATATTATACAGTCAGACAAGATTGTTATATACCTGCCAGGATATACCATCAGAACAAAATAAAACAAAACAAGAATCTTATCCATTTGGGTTTTATTTGACTGTGTGCATCCACAGGCACTATAGATAGGGGTACTACAGGTTCTGGGTTTATTTTTAGGTAGAAAAAGAGTTAAAGCCTGCTGTTTTTTATTGACTATGTGTTTATAAACTTTTAAGCAGCACAAAGTGTCATTCTAAGTGGCATTTAAACTCTAGTTTGGAAGATGACAGCATTTGCTGTCTTCCAGAGATGGCATTTAAAACTTGTTTTGAAAAATCTATACTTTATTTTTTTTTAAAGAAACTTTTAGGCTGTTCTTTGCAAAGGCAGCCTTCTTTTATATCTTCAGTGCAAGAAATATATACTGATAACTAGGGTTTAAAAGTTCTCACTGATGTTATAACCCTATGTTGTTATAGGATCTTTGAAAACTATACAGGAAACCCTCGTCATTCATGGGGGATACATTCCAAGGATATTCATGAATGGGGAAATCCATGAATACGTTCATGAATAGCGGCAGGAGCACAGCAGTGGTTTGAGTGCGGTGGCGGGAGCACGGCAGCAGCAAGCACAGAGCTCCTGCAGATGCCGCTGCTGCTGTCAGTAGCAGGGGGTGGGGTGGGAGCAAGGTGAGCTCACGCAGGGAGACAGCGTGCGCTGGGAGAGAGTGTGCATGGGGAGACAGTGTGGGGTTGAATATTTGCACCACAAAATGTGAATGGTGAGGTTTTCCTCTACACACACTGCCTGTACACACACTGCTCACAATTTTAAGAATATGCCAGATCAGTTTATTACTGTGCCAGGAAGCAACACACAGCCAGTCCTTACAATAGGGATAACATAAGAATAATAGGATCTCCAAATTTCTACATTACCTCACATATACATCTGAGGATCTATGTCTATTTAATTATTTAATACATTGTAACAATGTTGTCTTTGATTTAACAGAGAGAGAGAGGAGAGAGAAGAGAGGGACTTACTAGCTTTCAAACATCTACCTCATCCAGACAATTCTCCCCTGCAAATCATTTAAAAAAACTGTTTAAACACAAATTGCAGAATAAGCAACTGGAACCCACTTCTAGCAAACTCTGATAAGCCTCAGATGCACAGAAACTCAGTGTAAAATACTTCAGTTATGATTGAACTGGATCCTTGAAAAGGCCCTACCTGGATTTCTCTGCTTGGCTCAGTATATTTCAGAGTGGTCATGTAGGGGCTCTCTCATGTTTTCTGCTGCTCTGTCCTCTATTGATATGAAACCCAACATAAAGGCATCTGATTTCATATCAACAGAGGACATAGGAAAACTGGACTGTCCTCTATGATGGCCACCCTAGGTCCATGTCAACCAGAATCAGTTGCGTTTTAATGGAGAGTCTACTCTTTCAAATGGTAAAGGTGTGGGTAACAAATTAAGAACTCACTCTGCTGTCATGAGTCAAGGAAATATGTCCTTTGATTCAAGAGTAGTTTTACTTGAGAATTGGAGGATCAGGCTATGTGGCAAGGCACTGTGTCTGCCTTCCACTCTAAGGCCCTGGAGTGGGCAGCTGCCAGGTGCCTGATTAGGGCAGCCATTTGGGGAACAGGGGCCGCCCATATAAACAGCACAGTTCAGCTGCTAGAGGCCAGGCAACAACACCACCTGGTCAGAGGGCTGCTGAGTTTCATCTGGAGGTAAGGGATGAGATGTAGGAGATGGTAAAGAGGCTCCTGGTCCTGGGTATGAACTAAAACTGCACCCTGCCAGCAGTGGGTGGCTTGGTGGGGCTCTCAGTGGCATGGGAGACCCCAGGAAATGCCAGGCCAGTTACCACCCTGCTGAAAGGTGGGTTGAAGTGCCTTAATCCCTAGTCCCCACAACTGGGTGGGTTACCCCTTTGTTTTGGAGGGCCCAGAGGGTAGAGCTGCATAGATAGAAAAGGCCATAGACTCAGGGCCTGTTAGAGTTTCCCCTGACTGGCCCTGGCAGAAGCCAGGACCAGGAGGGTCAGAAGGGCTAGGGGGCCCACCAAGAGCCAGGGGCCTACGGTTCTGACTGGCCTGGGGGTGGGCTGGGGCCAGAGTAGCCAAAGGTCCCAGTGAGGGGACCACACCCGAAGCAGAACCAGTTACAGGGAGCTATGTTGCTTGGTATAATGATGGAAAAGTCCACCTGAAGGGAACGAATCCAGGTGGGGTTTAATAGTAGGGTTCTGTGGCCCAGTGTGGGGGGCTGGTGATGAGGAGAACACCTAGATGCCATCTGTGAGGCATGGGCTGTGGTGTGGGGGAGGAAAGGAGGTACAGACAGTGCCCCCTGGCATCGAGGCAGAAAATGGGCAGCCCCCTGCTTAATTACATCTATTAATTATTAAGATCAAGGCGTGGCAGACAAGAAAGCGGGCAGTTAGCCCAAGAACAGGTGGGTGGGCCGCACGGAGATCGTGCTCAAGCAGGCCCCCATTTACAGGTGGTTATAACAATATATTTCCCTACCAAAATAGAATGCTAGTGTGAGTGCATAGCTTACTGAGCATGCCTGTGCTGCATACACACACTAACATGTTGTGTCCACTCTGCAGAGGAAGCAAAAATGCTTTCTGCATGTACCTCCATAGAAATGCCAAAAATGACACTTCTGTGGATAGAAAGCTGCTGTTCAGATCTGCACAGGGAAATAGGAACCCACTCTAGCTAAGAATATATGCAGTTAAATATGCTCACATATTCTAGATGTGTACCTACATGGAAAAATGCCAGTGGCCAGAAACTTATGACTAGTAGGAATTAGACTGTAGGACAAAGGCCTGCCTCTGCTAGGTACAGACAGTCAAAAAGCCCAAGGCCATATCAATTCAGTCTTTGCATGTTAATCTAAAATGCACAGGTTAAATTGAAACAAAAGTGAACAGACATTTACCTTTGATTCAGGGAATGCAGCCACATGCCTGCAGTGGCTAAAGCCAAAAGCTGGGGGATACTAGAGCACAGCTCTCTGGCTGTCTGTTGACTTTCTCTTCCTGCTGTCCCTGAGGTCTCTGAGATTTGCAGTCCAGAATTACAGTAGTAGGATTCTGCAGGGTTGCTCATCACTTCCTCTTCCTGCTTCCAGGTGCCTCTGGGATTTGTAGTCCACAGTTGCAGCCAGCAATAAGTTTGAGTGGGGGCAGGGGTATTTAACCCCCCTCCCTGACCCCAGACCTCAGCTAGGGTTTGCTGGGGGGAGGGCAGTCCTCTGTAGACTGGGATACATCCCCAGCCACACGTGCCCTCCCACCACCCTTGTCAGCCAGCCCTCTGCTCCAGCTAGAGAACAGAGGAGTGGGATCAGCCCTGCTTTCAGGAACAGACAGCATAGCCTGGCCTGTAGCTGGAAAGCATGCTGGGATGTTGGGGGACTCTGATTTAACTTGAACCAGGAAGGGGTTTTATTTTGCACTTTTATAAGCAAAATTGTGTGATTTAAGAGTGAAGATTCTCTTCTTTCAGGCTTAGGTGTTCAGATATGCTTGGTATTATACCAGGTATCTCTTTTTGGAGAATATCAGAAAATATTAGGCAAGGAAAATACTAGTTTCATATTGGAATATGGAACTTGCTATTCTTCAGATCTGGTGGTACTAGTATGGTTCTGATGTTGTTTTCCAAGGATTTAAGATAGACAGTATGCCTTCTTGGCATGCAGAGTGGTTTTCCCCTTATTTTCTTACCAACTTACTATAGAGTTCTCTTCATTTTTTAAAAAAGATTTTAAGATATGACCAATAATTTTCAATTTGCAAAGTCTTGCTTAGGCACTTGAGTTATGATTGAAATCAGAAGTCTCTGTCTAGTTGGGTTCCAGGACCTGGAATCTTCTCCTAAATGTAGGCAAACTATCTCTATTGTTTGAGAGAACTAAACAAGAAGAAAGAGATGGCGATGCTAGGGCTCATCTTTTAATAACTTAGTGGATAAAGGTCTACCCAGGAAAACCTGTTCAGTCTGAGAGGATTCAAGCCTATATCTCCCACCTCCAAGAAGAATGCCATGCTGGGCCCCCTTTGGGCCCCGGGGGAGGCTCACCTGGGCCTAGAGTGAGTGAGGATTTAGTTAGGGAGCTTCTGGAGGGGCTGGACATTTTTAAGTCAGCTGGCCCGGATGATCTTCACCCTAGAGTCCTGAAGGAACTCGCTGGGG
>NW_017729033.1:49001700-49010463 GCF_001723915.1 Gavialis gangeticus
ACAAGCTGGCGGAGGGAAGGTTTAAGTTGGACATCAGGAGGCGCTACTTCACGGTCAGGGCGGCTAGGGTCTGGAACCAGCTTCCAAGTGAGGTGGTGCAGGCTCCCACCCTGGGGGTTTTTAAGAGGAGGTTGGATGACCACCTTACTGGGGTCATTTGACCCCAGTGCTCTTCCTGCCATGGCAGGGGGTCGGAATAGATGATCTACTCAGGTCCCTTCTGACCCTAGAAACTATGAAACTATGAAACCATCAGAGAGAAAGTTACATTAGAGTGAGGACGGTTTCTGCCTTTATTTTTTAAGACATACTCTTATTCTGAAATGAATGCTGATCCATAGGGCCAGAGAGAGAGAACATGGTTCACTACATTTCAGTTATCTAGTAGTTAGAGCAGTCAGCTGATGAAGAAAGTCTTAGCTTATGATCTGCACTTTACATTAGCTGGATAACTGGCAAACACGAGCCCTGAAGACACAATTAAAAACCACATACACAGTCAAGACTATAGCTGAATAATTAGGGGATACATCAAGAGCTTAGAAATGTATGTTTGAACTCTCTCAAACACACAAGGGTAAAGACTTCCACTTTCTGGATGAACACTATAAACACTAGTCTGCTTCCACTTAAGAAGGAAGTGGACATGTCTAGTTTTTTCAAGGGGCCTGACTGTATTGATTGTTAGGTGTGCTCTGAGTATCCTTTCCCTTTTTTGGCCTCTCAGACTACTGATGCACTGTTCTGCCTATTCCTAGATCCTGATTAGGGTTATGCCTGAGACAGCCCCCTGAATTTTCATATGGAAAAAGTTCTGCGCATGTGCAGAAGTAGATTCCAAGGTGCCTTGGGAATTTTCAGGTCAACTATAGATAGGCCTAGAAGGTTTAGGTATCTCCAGAGTTAGGGAGCCACTGACAGCAGTTTTTGCAATTCTATTTGAAGACACAGGCCTGTGTACCTGTGCTAGGCATCAAGACTTACTTGAATCTAGATCTAACTTAAAGGGATAACAAATTTATTTACAAGCATCTTTGTTTTAAGGACAGTAAAAATGCTTTTATCATAAGTAGAAAATGATATAAAGAAATTACAGCATATTCAGATGATTCATAGAAAATACCAGAAAGGACATATTGGGCAAATCTAAACAAGATGCTAACTGTGCAGTAGCCAAATAATACAGTGCAGTAGCACATCACAGCACAAACAGCACTAATAAGCTACTAAGGAGTATCATTAGGCTACTGCATGGTAGCGTCACTAAAAAGGCTTTCACTGGCACAGTAACAAGTGCTAAATAAATGCACAGTAACCATTGTGCAGTAGCATATTGTGTAGATGTGCCTTGTGTGTACCTTCCTTCACAGACATTTTAGGAAACATCTGATAATGTAAATCAGTAGAGGAAAAGGAAATGAAGCAGAAAATGTATTCAGAGAACTGAAAGGATATGATACTAAACACTATAAGCCTTGCAAATTCTTTTTTGTGGAAAGCATACCAGTGGAAAATTTATGTTTAGGCATTTTTACATTCAGGTCTTACAAAACAAGATAGATGCAAAATTCATATTAAATTGTTGGAAGAGATGCCTTCTTATTTGAAATGATCTTCATATTTTCTGGGATCATCCCAAATTGAAAAGATTCTCATTCGATATCAATGTTATCCTTTATTTCAAACATAAAGCATCCAAAATGTTATTAGTAGAAAAATGTTTCAGTTTCTCTAAATTTAACAAAAGCAGATGCTAATTTACAATTCTTGTGACTCTCACTCAGGATTGCATGTCATCTACATTATAAAAACAAATACCAGCTGAAGCAATGTGGCTGACTAGAATAAAAGAATTAAGGGAAATAGAATGGCTTATCTACATTTTAGGTATCTCAATTTGTTTATTTTAGTAATTGCCTACATTACTACTTTTGGTATGTAATCCTGATGCACGCATTCCTTAGATTAGGAACTAAGGCTTCTACAGGCCTTCCACTGTTATTAGACGGGTTATATATAGTCAGTACTTCTTCGACAGCATTTCTCAACCAGTGGGCTTAGGAGGCAGGGAGCACAAAAGACCACTGGTCAGATCACAAGTTTTTGATAGCCTGATTGCAATTTAAACAAGAAAAAACCTTTGCTTATAAACACTTCATACAACCTTAACACTTAAGATTGAGAACTCACTGGCAAATTCTCAGCAAAAATCTATTAGTTATATAGGCTTGTTATTGATACAAGTATTCTTCATTGTATAATAATAGCAACAACAATAATGATGATCATAATAAAAATAAATGTGGAAGTGACAGGCTTCACAAAGTTTGGGGAGATAAATATGATATGATTTTACATTTGGTAAGACTTGGTAACATCTCCCATGACATCTCAAACTGGAAAAAATAGTATAGATGAAAAACTATCAAGTGAGTTAATAACTGATTGGAAAATTATACTGTAAGAGTAATCACCACTAATCAGTGTCAAACTGGAAGTATCTAGTGAGGGTCTCTAGAGATCTGTTCCAGATTCAGTATTCTGTAACATTTTCTTGGGGGATGGAACTGAGTGTAAATTTAAATTTTCAGATGACCCCCTACTGGATAGGATAGTTCCCACCTTAAAAGACAGAATTAGAATTCAATGTGACCTTGATGAATTAGAACAATAATCTTCAAGAGGATGAAATTTGAGGAGGACAAGTATAAAGTACTAGACTTAAAAAGGAATATATATAGATATTCTGAAATACAAAATGGGGAATGACTGGCAGGCTCCATCCCAGTATTGAAGAAAAGGACCTTGGAGTTATAGAGGACCACAAGTGGAATATGAGTCTATTGCTTCAATAAAATGAAGAACAAAACTAATAGTACATGGGGATGCAAATAACAGGATTATCATATGCAAGTCACAGGTAGTGATTGTCCCTCACTCTTCAGCACTGGTGAGGCATTACTTGTAGTACTATGTCCAGCTTTGGGCACTCTACTCAAGAACAATGTGGTCTATGTTGACATATTGGAAAGAGTTCATAGGAAAACCAAAAAAAAAAAAGAGACAAAAAAGCATAACATATGAGGAATTCCTGGAAAAACTATGAATGTTTATTGTGCAGAAGAGAAGACAGAGGGAGGATTTGATAACAATCTTCAAATACCTGAAAGGTGGTTGTAAAGTGGATGGTGATAAACTATTTTCTGCAAGGAATGGGATAAAAAACAAGGACAATTTGATTGCAATAAGGAAGATTTAGCTTACCTATCAGCCTTAATTTTCTGTCTATGAAGGCTTATAAGCACAGAACAAATTCTCTAAAGAAGTTATGGAATCTCTATTATTGGAACTGTTTAGATCCAGATTAGGCAAACACTTGGTGGGATAATTCTACCTTGAGTAGGGGGCTGGACTCCATAACTCCCCGAGTTCCCTTTTAATCCCTGTTTTTTCTATGATCCAGCAACTTTACTCTGATAAACAATAATATAAGTCACTCTCTTCTACAGATGGGAGAGAAAGCTAACATTTACCAAAATTCCCATCTAGAATGATGCATAGGTGTAGGGAACTCCCTCTCACATTGGGTCTGCCTACTCAGGGCCCTGCCTGTCCCTACTACCAGGTAAGCCACCAGGATGGGGGGGCTGAGGCTGTAAGGCACCCCTTACTCAACTTTCACTGTGGAGGCAACTGGCTTGGAATTTCAGGGGGACCACCCTGCCAGCAGGGTGTAGTTTTTGGTCATGCCACAGGGTTAGGAGCCTCTTCCCATCCCCATAGCTCCTACCTTTACCTCCAAGTTGTTGTGAGCAGGAGCTCTAGCCAGGTGGTGGTCTTTCCACAGCTGCAGCCAGCAAACTGCTGGCTGTCCTAGGAGCTTGAGCTAAAATGGAGGCAGCTCAGCCTCCTCCTATTGCAATGCCCTCCTGTAGTTAAGTCACCACCGCATCAGGGCTGCCTTGCACCTGCTGGCTGCCCTGCTGCCTGCTCCCAGCCCTTAAAGTGGCAGGCACCCAAGGTGCTTTGCTACAGTCAGAAACAGATTAATCTGACCTACTCAACATCTGCAGATGTTTGAGTGCAGCCTCAGAGCTGGGAAAGCCCAGCTGCTTACTTCAGCCTCAGAGCTGTGCTTTTCCTATCCTTCTGCCCATTTCACCTCCCCTCCCCTCCCCACCACACAACTGGGTTATTTTTAGCCCCCTCACCTCCCTACCCCTGAATGGATAACACCCCTCCCCTCCACAGACCCATAACCCCCAGCAACCTCACTAACCTTATGCCCAGACCTACCAACCCCCCTGCAGACCTGCTAGCTTCCCCCTCACCAGCAAACATCTGCATACGCCACTCCCAATCAACAATCACATGGTTTAATGTAAATCACATGATCATAAACCAGATGCAGCAAATGCCTGCATATACCCTCATGTCTCTTTTGAAGGGACATTATATTCAACCATTCAAATAGAAAAGGAAGAGCTATCTGCCACTCTTTTCCTGAAATACTTTGTTACTGTAGAAATATTATAGAACCTGATTAATCAAGATGCTTTATTAGTTACAAATTCAACCCAATTATTCAGTAGTTCTATTTAAATAACATTTATCTAAACATCATTTAACATTATAACCATGTATCTCTAAATCTCTCCATTCAAGTAAAGCATTTGTAACTTTAAAGCATCGCATTAACATCCCTAATTGTAATTGACAGGGTAATGTCCCAGTTGCCATTGTGTAAGACAGCTAGAGATCACTAGTCATGAACCTTTAACTGCCATATTAATTCTTCTAATTGTAAGTGGCAGGATCATTAGGTGGAAAATTGTCCCAGAAAAGTGGCTTGTGTGATTATGATTGTCCCACTACAGCAAAGGAGTATTTGGTATTTGTTCAGTTAAATAGGCAAAACTGGATTCTTTGAAGCTAATATTAACTACTTCAATGGAATAGGAAAGCTTTTCTTATTCCCAAACCTTAAAATCCATTCTGAACTGTAAAACCCATTTTTCCACATAGAAAAAAAAATAATTTTGGCAATTAGTTGAGCAAAACTGTACTGACGTCAGTATCAACACATAAACTATTTCCATCAGAACTATTAAATATTCTAATGTAAGATACATACCTTCTTTTGGAAAGACATAAGAATTTGTCATGATATCTTATATTGCACTAACTGTATAGCTGGAAGTGTTCTTGAACATTTTTTTTTGCATTAAGTGCAATTCTTGTGGCCTTGGTTTGGGAAAGAAGAATAAAAGAAAAAAGATTTTTTTCTAGTAATGTCTGAAAGCTGACTTCGGGGGCATCTGACTATAATAGCTTTGGCTGTGACAGGTTTAACATTGCAGAGCTGACCCTGAAGGGTGACCTCCATGCTCCTCCCTCTGAAGCTGGTAGAAGGAGAAGCACAGCAGCCATCTTGCAGCAGTGCCCGTGCTTCTATTCCAGTGAAGAAGAAAAAAGTAAAAAATAATTTTCACAAAATTTCTGCTCCAATTTTTGACAGCTGATTTTTGGGAAAGAGTGCTTCAATTTGCACGTGTGCTTCAATTTGCAGTAGACTATTTAACTATTCATTAAAGTGTCATATAAAAACTGTGACATTACACTAATGTGAAGTCTACTGAGCATTAATGGTCACTAAAAAGCATGCAAATCTGCTACTGTGCACTAGGGCAGCCTAACGTGCATTAATTTAGTACCTCATATTGAAGGTACTAAATTTATTGTGCATGAGAAAAGGCAAATTAATGGATATGTAGCTGAGTGCCCATTGAGTGTAGGATATATGTAAGTACAATAAGGAAAGGTGGAAAAGGTAGCTTTTTCCAGGACTATCTTATATTTAATTTTTGTTCAGGTCCAGTAATTATAGCTTAGGACTTAATTATGTCCCTACTCTGAGTAATTAAGCTGGGTGACAAGAAAGTTGAATGGAATCTACCTTGCAGGCCAGCAAGTGACTGCAGAGCTACTTTTGAAACATTCAGTAATCACAGGGAGATTCTTCAGGAGATCTTGCATTCATAAAGACTGTAGTTTTTTTCCCACTTGCCTTCTATCCTGGAATTTTAATCTTTTCAACACCAATATTACAAATTTCTTGCATATTCTTTGGCCAAATATGCAACTGCACAGAATGACATTAGTTCTACTGCAAAATGATTCCCAGGGGCCTAAGGCAAGGAAAAAATACCCTTATAGGTCTTTCTTCTTGTTTTTTTCTTTTTTTTTTCTTTACTCAGTTAAACTCTTATTGGCTTGTAAGATCCTCAAAATTTGGCCAAAAGTGCAAACAAACTAAGTCAGTCTGGTTATTTTCTTCAAATGTTTACCTATACTGATTAAAAATTGATCTAGCAGTATATGGTCTGGCTTAGACTTTATAGATCTCTGTCACCATGGAAAATATTTGAACTTCTATATCAAAAGAGGTTTGAAGAACTCAGTATTTTAATATAAATTCTTCTCGACTGACAAAATAACAAGGAATATCAGTATTGTGAAAATTTAAGAAAACTGTCATATAGGTTATCTTTGAGTCTAGACAAACAATAGTGATTTTATAAAGAAGGTCACTTATTATGATTCTTGGAATTAAAACCTATCCCAGGGTATATCCATTCCACCATAGATGGTGAAAGTAATTTATTGCTGCTTTTCAGTACTGAAAAAGAAAAAGTTCATGCTGTCATTGATTGACCTTTAAAAAGAAAAATGTATCTGGCTTATGGGTAATAAGAAAGCAATGTGTTTTTTCCCCTCACTTTCTCGATTAAGGTTCACTGCTTAGTTTCACAACACTTTTTAAAGTCTGCCAAAATAAATCAAATATGAAACTGTCACACAAGCATGATAATATGATTATATAAACTCTTGATTAGCAGTAATGCTCCATATTTGTCATTAATTTTCTGATGAAGCAGTCATAAAGAGTATGTGTTAGCCTACTAACCATCTGTATTTTGTCTCAATGATTCTAGACAAGGCTGTGGAAGATTGCTATGACAGCTAATATCGTATTATTATAAAATCACAAAATAAAATTTATATCATACTTTGCCTATAGAGTTTTCAATAAGCTTCTGATCTGTAGCTTTGTTAGGAAGCAGGAATATCTATAAGGGAAAGATTGATTATTATGTTTACCTTTTACCATTTATAATAATAATAAATTATTATTGTCATCATTAATCTTTCAACTTGAGTAGTGCATGATTGCTCATTGAAATGTGACACAGATTTTTACTATTTAATCTTCCCATCTGGAAGCAGCACCTCTTCTATTACATGTTATGCTTTCTTGAATCAGTTATGATACTGTATTTTTACTTCAGCTTTCAAAAAAACAATATGCTGCATTTCAGGCATAGCAGTCTTTCTCTTCCAGTCCTAGAGCCATATAAATCAACCTGTCCAGGAGGCAAAGAGTATCCCTTTTACTGGAACTCATTGTTAATCAATGGAGTTAACTCTTCAGGCAGAAATGACTCGGAGGACAGGTGGAAATTGTAAAGTGCCAGGACCGTGTACATAATATTATATTTACTTAGAGCTAATGCCAAGGTTGCTATTAAATACATCAATTGAAACAGAAAATAATAAATGAATAAAATGTGACTATTTTCCCAGTATTTTTAGTGGAGAGAAAAGTATCTTTGTCCTATGGCTGTTCATCCAAAGTTGCTTTGTACTAAACAGATCACAGTCATACAAAAACAAATTTCACTATTGCAGAACGCCAAATTGTTGAATGGGCTTCTTCTGTGCTCACACCACATTTGTACCCCACTTCAAAATGTGCATATATATCACATTATGTTTTCTGAACTGCATTGTGAAAACATGATTTCTGTGGACCCATTCTGAATAATAATAAAAAGCAATCCACTTGCATAATGACACATATATGCCAAAACTGTGTGTACAAATTAGTACAAAATCAGACATGCATAGTTTGCACATAAATATGGGGAGGCCCTATGCAAATAGAGTCCAGAAAGTCTAAAATATCACAGTAATGCTGATAACAAAATGAATTTTCTTTTAACCTGATAATCATGAATTGGATTATTATTGAGACACTTGACTACGTGTATAGTAATGATAGTTTTCAAAAGGGGCAAGATCTCTCCCTATTGTATAAAATATGTTTCTTCTGTTTCCAGTAGAAGCATTGATGATAGGAAAAGAAGTCTTTTCAGAAGATTAAGCTTTGTCTTTTAAAATTCTCCTTTTATCTTTACTTAACTGATATCAGTGGCATAATTTTCATTGGCTAGAATTGTACCCTTAAAGCAGTGTCTCTCTGTTTTTAGATTTAAGATTTTTAGACTTGTTAAACCTTGGCATTTTTCAAGGCACCTCTTGGAAAAAACCTACTCTTAGCATTCACTCATTTTTCAACTTTGGAAAAATAATAGAGCAATTCTTTTTTTGCAACGAACTCAGAAAAATCACAATAGGTCAAAATGTTCTTTACACTAACAATTCCTATTTGAAATGTCTAGGTTTACCTTAAAAATCATATATGTAGGTGTTTGCACACCTAACAGTGCTAATATTGTGCAGCACCTTGCAGCACTCTGAAAATGATGTCATGACAAGTCTGGGTGGGATGGCTACCTACTTGAAAATCTATGCCTTACACTAATATTATAGCCATAAGCTTTTCAGAATTGTTGGAGATCCTGAATTAGGCTCACTGTTTTCCCAGTAACTTTAAAATTTACCTTACACACTTCTCGATTT
>NW_017729033.1:49015463-49016401 GCF_001723915.1 Gavialis gangeticus
CTTGCAGCACTCTGAAAATGATGTCATGACAAGTCTGGGTGGGATGGCTACCTACTTGAAAATCTATGCCTTACACTAATATTATAGCCATAAGCTTTTCAGAATTGTTGGAGATCCTGAATTAGGCTCACTGTTTTCCCAGTAACTTTAAAATTTACCTTACACACTTCTCGATTTTCCATCTCCTCCTGAGGGAGCTGGCCAGGTACCAGCCCACCTCACAACATAGGGCACAGACACCAGGTGCAGCCAATCCCATTACTGATGGGGAGACCCACACCAAGCCTCCAGCCTACCAGCCCTGGACACAGGGCCCTCCCAGTCTGCCCCACCTCCCAGGAGAAGCCCCTTGTAGGGAGGGAGGGGGCATGGCCAGCCCCTCACCTCAGTTGTCTGGGATCCCCAGGTGCTGTGGGTTAGGTGGCAGCATGGCAGAGCAGTTGGCCTTCAGGAAGAGATGTGTAGGAGCAGGGTCTGGAACCATGGCAGCAGGTGCTGCCAGCCACTTGGCCTGGCTTGGCTTAGGAAGAGGGCAAGGGAGGCAGGTTGCTTGCGCCCAGCATCCAATGGACTACCGGCCCCAGGAGAGCAAGGGTTGATGCAGGGCTCAGGTAGCAGCCATCTGGGCTGAGGTTGTGGGCATCCATGAACAGCTGACCACTAATCTGAAGTAGGACAGAAACAGTCCCTGGTGTAGAGCATCTTAGGTTTGCAAACTCTCACAAAATTCTTCTGTCTCTTGCTTCTGCAAGGCCGACATCTGGACGCAGTGGAGAGTTCACCAGCTCCAGCGGGAATGTTGGCTCTGAGTCACCACCACCCACTACTGGAACTTTCTGGATGTGCCAGTTGGGCCAGCGGTGCACCCTGGGCTGGACCATACTGCTCTAGTGACTGGTGGTAGTGGTGGAGACACAGGATGCATGAAAGCAGGTCTG
>NW_017729033.1:49016412-49021373 GCF_001723915.1 Gavialis gangeticus
GAAAGCAGGTCTGGTGGGTGGAGGATGTCACCCAGGCAGAGGCACAGGACTGGGTGCAGTGGGACCATTAAGCCTGAATGGAGTACCTGGAGTGGGAGCATCTGGAGTTGCTCCAGCAGCATGGGGATGCTGACTGCCAGGCCCTGGGCTGGGTGGCTGCATCCATGCCCCCCCACCCATCTGGATCCTGCTTAGGGTTTCACAGGGCCCCCGGGTCTTGCCTGCTGCCCTGCAGCAGGCCCCAACCTGGCCCTGGGTGGAGCTTTTCAGGCATCTCCTGCCCACCAGACCCCCTGGCCTGGCGCCTGCCCCAAACCTGCTGCTACTCACCTGGTCCTGGCTCTGCCAATCTCCCCCCACACTGTGAGGCCAGGGAATCTGGGAGCATGCTGCCCCTACACTGGGCGCAGAGCTCCTGGGCAGAGAATGGGCTGGCCAGGCATCAGACTTTCCAAGATGGCTGCCAAGTGCTGGCAGCTGGCTTTGACTTCAGCATAGCTGGCATGTGGCTGCCATGTGGCTGCCATGTGGCAGCCTGGCAGCCATGTGGCTGAAGGCTGGGGCTCCCCCAGGGGCCACAAGGGCATATGGCTGGGCTTCAGGGACTTGGCAGTAACTTTAGTGCCAAGTCCCTGCCCATGTATATACCTGCCAAAAATCACTTTCTGCATATTAGCTTAATGCACAGGAAATTTAGCCATGCATAAATGCACATGTAGACACACTGTGTGTATAGCAGTTACATTCTATATCTGGAACTGATTATCTTTTCTGCTAGGGTTTAACAAATAATTTGTTGATACTTTCAATAGTCTTGCTTTCCAGAATGCCATAAAACAGCCTATAGTAATTATTATGCGGAAAACTTGGAAAAGGTAGCCAAATCCCTGTACAATTTTTGTGAGTCAAATGATGTTCATTATATATATTGCGCTTGTCTATTTTGTTAGCCTGTCAATGGAACCGAGCATATGAAAGTGAATCTGCTCTGTCCTCTATACACATAATTCAAAGTAATGAAGAGTCTGTGGTTCATATTCTGTCCCTAAATTCACCTGTGTTACCACATATACCTGTGGTCATATCTTAAAAATAGTTAATCAGGTGTTTTGTTATGGAACTTCAAAGCTTCCATGGTTGTCTAATTAAGTAATACAGTCAAAATTCCACTAATTCATGTAAATCAATAATAAGAGGAACTGCCATGGGAAAAGACATTACTAAATACATTGATTACTTCATTCTCATTGGTAGTTATTAATTATGAATTTACATGGGAAAATAAGTTCAAAGATGTATAAATGGCAATCTAATTGTCAACTAGGTTGTCATCTTGGGTGGAACATCCCTTGAAAAGAAAATATAATTAAATTAGTTGATTATGTATACAATAGAATTAAAGATCACATTAAAAAGGAAAAAAAAAGAAATTGAGTACACTGAGAGTGGCTTGACCCCAAAATGCCACAGGGTTCTTGGCTCTCATATCTGTCATGAGAACTGGTTAATTAGATTTTGAGTTCCCCTGTAGAATACATGAGTTTGGATGTTAATTATTCTACTGTGGTTTACCGAGTCTCTAGAGACATGAGCTTAGTTCTCTTTGATTTTTTTTTAAATTAATTGATGTGGTTGCCTTTTGGCTTTGGAATAACTACTTAAAAGTTTCATTTAGAACTACTTTTATTTTTAAAAACCCCATAAACTAGACATATCATGATTTTTATCTATTTATTTTACAGTTTTATATCACTGCATATTTAGTTCTGATATATCACAGACATATAATATCTGAGAGTTTATAATATTGACATCTCAAAGTTCTTAAAGGGTTATTTCAAGTGTCCAGAACTTCTTTTTGGAGTTAAATATTTTTCTGTTTGATAGTTTTTTATGTGTGGTAAGTTTCTTTTTTTGGGGGGGAAAGGGGAGGAGTGGGGACAGAGGGGAAGTGTTCATGAGGTTTAAGGATAGAAAGGGATGCCAGTGCTTTCAATATCATTTTTCTACTGGGACCAATTTTATTCAAAGAAGCTTTTTTTGCAAAAAAACTACCTTAACGTTTTTCAGTTACTATACATTTACACATAGTTTTTAGCCAGATAACACCCTTCTACATGTAAGTGGTATTAATTGCATTATGGAAACATGCACAGAACAAGTTTCTTAAATAAAATCTCAAATAACCATGTTTCTCTTGGGTTTGAGGATTTTTTGTTTTGTTTTGTTTTTTAGATCTGCTCTTGAGGTCTGATGGGTAAATTTACCTTAAATGTGGAGGATCCAAAGGAAGAAAAACACAAACTATTATTTACAGCCAGAAAGAATTAATAGACTATTTTTCTGTTGAAAAAAAAGCTGCAGTTATTTTCATGAAAGATTATGAGTTTGCAAATATTATTTGCAATGTTAGGAAATTACTTCTGAATACAGTGCGCAAGGTATATATTTAGGAAGATAACCAGGTAGCCTTAATTTAATAGATTTCATACGCATCAGGGCTGGAAGGGAACTTGGAAGATTGAGTCCAGCCCTGTGCCCCAGTGTCAATAAGACAATTGTCAATGAGACAATTCTGATTTTTTTTAATGTGCTCTGATGCTGAACGTGTAACTTTCATTTGGAAGCTAGATTTATAGAACTTATTTGTTATTGGCATTGGCAATGTGTAGGGGGTGCATGCGGTTGCACATGCATGCCCTGAGATCGGCCATGAATCTCCTGGAAGTGCCAGTGATGAAACCTTTGCTCTCTTGATTTTTTTTTTTTTAAAGAATTCCTGAAAGGAACAATTAAATGAGTTGTATGAATGTAAAGACTTTGGATTATATAGAAAAAAATATAATACCATAAGCCGAAAATGTGTATTCTTAGAAAAACAACAATGTCAACAAAAAGATTGTTACTGCATTACTCTGATCATTCAGATTCCTTTAGATTTCTGTGGTTGTACTGACAACTTAGTCTTGCAAACTTTCACTTGTATAAATTATCCCTCTGACTGGCTTGCAGTAACACTGTTTGCATAAAGATTGGAAGGACTGGCCCTTTTATAGATTGTTCTGTATAGATGAAGTTAATGCAAGTGAGGGCAGAAGTTGATTTTCAGTCTGTCAAATCTCCTGTGAAAGAAGAAATAATAATTAAAAACCTATATTAAAAGAACATTAATGTTGCAATGTCAAGCACTTTAAAGCTATGAAATGCCAGAGTTAAGGTTGCCTGTACAACTTTAATGTGGCTCTCATGCCTGTATATTATGATATAATATTTATTACATATACATTGATGAAATGGGCATCAGTAGCTATTGAGCATGGGAGTTAGGGTTACAGCCTCTGAAATGGAGCTTCCCAGACATTAAATGCTGGAGGCTGCAAGTGAAAGAGGAACAGTGAAAAAAAAAAATCCTGGTTATACACTGTTCACTCTCCCTATCAGCATCCACTTCCTGCAACTGTGTGACACAGGATACTGAGCAAGATGGACCTATGATCTGACTCAGGAAAAGGCAATTCTTATGTTCTTATTGCATACTATTTTTTATTTCACTGGGCCTGATGATAGCAAAAGGTGCATCCTGTCCACTGGAATAGCATCCTTTATCCTGCCAAAGTTCAAGTCCCTTTCAAAAAGGTATTGAGGTACTTCACTTTGCCAAAGAAGTCTTTTCCTGACATTTTTTGTGTCCTCTTTATCACTCACCCTCAAGCCCTGGGTCCTATTCAAGTCAAGAGAGTGAGCCCTTTGGGCGGGTGGAAGTGGAGGTGGTGGAAGTATGGTTTTTGTTTTTGCTTTTGAACAAGAATTAAGCAATGTAATTTCTACTGATTGCTTTGAACTGAACTCAGCTGCAACTGTTTGGCTGATAATCTCTTTTCTTGAGTGCCTGCTTAAAATTTGGCAAGACTTACCCCACCCCCAAGCTCTGAAAACAGGGCCGTATAAAGGAATACTTATACCCATTTTACGGATTTTTTTTCTGAACCAGGACAAATGACTTGGGTCAATTTGCACAAGGCTTGTTTCTGCCACCTTGACTCAGACTGAGTCACACCATTTAAATCTTGAGGTGCCAAAAGATGTTCTCTGAAAAGAGATGGCCAAAACAGGTTCATAGTTTAATCCCCCAAAATTAGATTGTATAACCTTACTCATGCTAGTGAGTATTTTTTCATTAATTTCAATTGGACTACTGCTTGCTAAAACAAGGAATGTTTCAGAAATCTTTCTCAGAAATAAAATTCTGATGACCTTATTTGCATTGGGCACATCTACATGTGCCCATTAATGTGGGACTGTAGCACCCGGAGCCAGGACAGAGTAACTGCAGATGGTAGGGGGCCCTAGGAGTCAGCCTGTCAACTCAGGGTTGCTCCCCCTGGCTCAGTGTATTGAGGAGTGGCTGAATAAGGCAAGAGTGTGCTTCAGTTTAGGGATAGCTGGCAGGCAGGTCCTGCACTGAAATACCCTTGTGCCCCAGCCAGCTGGGGCAGCATCTACATGTAAGCTGCTGTGGAGTTTTTTATTTTGCTGCAAGGTAACCCTTACTGAGAAGTTCTTTCTAATGTCCAACCTAAATCTACTCTCTGTCAATTTGTGGCCATTGTTACTTCAGGGGGTGCCCTAGCAAATAAAGCATCTCCTATTCCATGCTGCCCTTCTCTGCCCCTCCCACATCATCTCAGATCTGATTCAAGTAATATACAACACTTGATTTCATAAAAGAAAATATTAACCTTGGATTGTATTTTTAAGAAGAAAATTCTTTACTTTTTATATAAAGAAATAGTCCTGTTCCCTTTCTGTTGAACCCCTTCTTTAAACTTTTATTTTTGTTCATGTTTGTTTTAGGTTTTGAATTGGATCTGCAGCTTGCCTTAATTCTTGTGTCTGCAAGTCACTCCCTCCTCACTTTTTTGTTGTTTCTTCTGGCTCTGTTGACTTCATTGTGAAAAAAT
>NW_017729033.1:49021384-49026607 GCF_001723915.1 Gavialis gangeticus
TTGTTTCTTCTGGCTCTGTTGACTTCATTGTGAAAAAATAATATATCAAACATACAATGTGTGCTTCTGCGTTGAGGAAGATGTGAGCGGTGTACTGCCTAGGGCCTTTGTCAGCCAGCAGTAAGGAATAAAAAAAAAAAAAAAATCTATTGAATCTATTGCTGACCTGGTAAGGGGATAAGGGAGAAGGTACGGCAACTTTTAAAAATTGTAATAGCTATTTTTGTTGCTGGTAGCAGCTGCCTTTTGATACCAGAGGGGAAAAGTCATGGTTGTCATGTTCTTTACCATTTCTCTTTCTGTCTGTCATAGCCAGTGGGAAAGACCATGTTGTACTCTCTCCAATAAGTTCAAGTATCATTTCCAGCAAGCAAACAACAGCAACAACAAAATCTATAGCTAGTCGTTAATCACTTTTGTTTCCCTGCATTGGAAGCGTTTGGTTGGGACCGGTTTCTCCTCTTGGCTACCTGCACTACCTGCAAGTCCTTATTAGATTTTGAGGGTCTGCTCCCCTGGACAGGTGTTATTTACTGCAATTATAACAAGTGATTCAATCCACCAGTGGTCATCTAACATCTGTATTTATTAAAGCTAACTTTCCTTTACACTGGAGCTGGCATTACTGTGGCTGTTGCTGTGTACAACCTTTTAATTGTCTGAATTTTATAATTTAGAAATTATAAATTATAATTTAGAAATTATAAATTATAATTATTGTGTTTAAAAAAGGGGAATTGTATATATGTGAGAAACAAGTATATTTTGGGGTGATATCTTTTAGTGGATGAACAGCATGGTTTCTATGGACTTAAGAAGGATGTTTAAGCTGGTAGGGTAACTCAATAGCCATAATGCTAGATACAGAGCCTAATAGTAGCAGGGATTCAGTTTTTTATTCACTTTTTTAAATTTAATACACTACTTGAATATAGTATGCACTTTTTTTCCTGCACTTCCTAACAGGTAGCTAACTGGTACCAGCTAACTGACCATTCTGAAAGCCTCTCTCTTTATTATTGCTTTCGTTCCTGCTCCCTTCACTTTAAACTGAACATAACCTCAGGTCCTACCCTGCCTTTTAAAAATGATGTCCCAAGTAGTACTTATTTTAAGTAGGTTAAGCATATTATAAAAACATGACGTTTCCTCTCCTTTTTAATATAATGTAATGAGAAGTGAAATGGTTAATGTTGTTGACATTTAAAATATTATCACTAACATTGAATAATCTCAGAACTTTCATGCACCAGAGTCATTGTTTCAGCCTCTTTGCAAACTGAGACAAACACACTTTTGTTCATTTTGTTCACACTGCAGATATATTTTTCAAGTTGTACCAAGGTTACTTGGCAGAAGTTACATTTATTGCATGATTAACATATTAAGCATGCAATAAATTGCAACGTGGCATATGTTCAGCTAATTTATGGCACAATAAAATGACAAGTCAGTCACAAAGAGTCCACATTATGGAAAATCTTTGTGGCTAGTTTGTATCACACTTTAATTTGAATGTCTAGCATGTGTCCTGGATCTGGGACAGCTTCCTTCCCAATCTGGACAGTCCTGGGGTCTGGAACACAGCTACCCTATGCCTGATGCCCAGGATCAGGAAGGAGGCAGCCCCAGGTCCTGGTTTAGCCCCAGGAGTCACATGATTGGGGTCCAAGGAATTTTATACCCGGTCCCAAAAATGACATGTTCTGACATGAATATCTGGCAGAACATATAACTTTGAGGACCAGGAATAGCATTCCTCAGATTCCAATTGTACCAGTATATTAACATCTATTGGCGAAGATTTCCCTTGCAACATTTACAATTAGAAACTTACTTTTCTTTTCCTAAGGGAAAACAAAGACTTGAGAAAAACTGAGCATCCTATATTCACCCTCTTCCCTCCTGGACAGAGGTACTTCATAGTTTGAGAAATAGGTTTATTTTAAAAAACCTTTCTGAAAACTATCATGTTCTAGTACCCTAGGAAAGTATTTTGGTCCACTCATAAAAAAACACAACAGTTTGAAAGATTATTGGACAAGGTTCCTCACTTCAGTTGCACTGAGTCTAATTCATTACCTTTGGTGTCTTTAGGTACCAGTCATAATTAGATATTGTTGCCCTGTGGGGTCAGGCCAACTCCCAGGATCTCAAAACTGTGCTGCTAGACTGGAGGGCACATACAGAAACACATAAATCAATTAGGTGCATACACACACCCACCCAGTCAATTAACAGCCAAGGAATACGCACACCTGTTACCAGTTCAAACACCTATATACACCATACAGACCAAAAATTAGACCATAATCAATTATCAATACCTGCATACCCAATACACACACACAGATCACTAATTTGTATATCATGCACACAGTGACATATATGTATATCAGTTCACATACATACCACTCACCTACACATACACACAGGTGAGTTCCTAACTTGGGTATTGTGATGTGTATGTATGTATGTGCTTGGTGTACTTGGGGTACCTGGGGAAAGGTTAAGGTAAGAAAGTGGAAGTGTAGGGAGTAAAAGTTACCAGGACCAGGATTAGAACCAGTAGACTAGAGAGAGCTGGGCTGAAGAACTGAGGCTTAGGGGTTACTTTATGTTAATTGACCTTAATTGATTAAAGGACAGTGCCCAAAGCCTGCAGAAAAGGGGAGTGATGCTGGAGAGAAGTTGGCAGAGAGGCTGGGATTGAAGCCAGAGCTACAGGAGAGCCAAAAGGTAAGTGGGGAGAGGGAAACTGGGACAGAGGGTGCAGGGGAGCTAGAGGTGGCATGAAGGAAACTGGGGGATGACTCCGGGAAGCAGGGGTGCTGGAGAGGGACTGCCGGAGAGCTCAGAAAGCTACAGTGAGAGGGGCTGCTGGTGCCAGGAGCTGGAGAAGGGCTCTGGCTTCCAGGAAACCTGTGGGGCAGCCTGAAGGTGCTGCGGGGAAGTTGGTGGTAGGCCAGAGGACTGTGGCTCTAGAAGGGGTGGCTAGAGAGCATGTGGGGGAAAGCTGGAGAACACAGGGAGGGGGGGCAGGAAAGGTTGGGAACAGAAGGCAGACAGAGAAGGAGCACCGAGAGGCAGCAGGAGGCAGAAATGAGTGGGACTGAGAAGCTAAAAGTGGCAGAAAGAGCTGCAGAAAGACACACGAAGGAGGCGGCGGATGGCAGGAATGGGACTGAGAGATAGCAGAAAGCAACAGGACTAAGAGGCTGCAGCAGGGGAACAGAGAAGGGACAGAGAGGAGGCAAAAAAGCAGCAGGATCAGGGCTGAGAGATGGCAGAAAACAATGGGGCCAAGAGGCTGCAGCAGGGGAATGGAGAAAGGACAGAGAGGAGCTGAGAGGTGTCAGGGAAAAGTGTGGGGGGAATAGCTGAGAGAGAGAGCCTGAGACCAGAATTTAAGATGGGGAAGGGACCAGGGCTCAGTAAAATACAACCCAACTCGGGGTTACAAATGGCTGTGGTTTTATTGAACAGGGGAGATGGTGACACAATATCTTATTGGTTCCTTTGTACGCACGCACACATTCATGCACACGCACATGCACACTGGCATCAGGGGTTAAAGAGGCTTGGTGCAGGGGCTGAAGTCTGGGAGGAGAGAGAGAGAGAGAGAGAGAGTCCAAACTGAAGGAGGAAATGTGCAAGTGATAGCTACCTATCCCAGGCTGAAAGTTGGTCCTCAATGGCTACTTGGGGTCTCCTTCAGCTCAGTGTTGTCCAGAGGGGGTCACCAGCAGGGCCTCTGGGGTGGATAGGCAGCGTGATGTGCAGCTGGTCTGGTTCACATAGAAATGGCATTCCCACTGGGTCTGTCTTCACTGCCCTTTTTTATAGGGGCAGACCTTGTGTGACCCTAGCAACAGGAGGCATGCCCAGCAAGGGTTAGCCCCTGATGTACTGAGCATGTGTGCTTCATGCAGGGATGTGCAGTTTCGGGTGTCTGTAATGGTGGGGTACAATAGTAGAGTTGCTGGTTCTGCAAGGTCTTTTGTCTTTCAAATGCTGGGTCCTTGTATCTGTTCCTGGGTGAGGTCCGTGCTTCCTGGATGAACAATGCGGGGTGATGGCCTGGTCACTACAGGCCATTCAGTAGAGGCCTGCTACCATTGTATTTTAATTATTCCCAATCACTCCCATTCATCTGGGAACCAGTTTACATGGGAGGGGTACATGAATCACACAGTTACAACACAGGGGATGCCCAGGCACAGGACACAAGATGGAGGCTTGACACACAAAATGGAAACTTGACATTACTTTGGTTCACTTAGAAACACAGGCCTAAACCATACAATATCCATATGAAACAACAAAAATCAGTATGAAAATTATAATAATACAACATACAACAGTAAAAATCAATACAAACCTAACAAAACATTATTTACGATATTTAAAAAAGTGGGGCTTGTCGTATAAGAACTTAGCTTACCTCATACTACTAATAACTACTTATAAGGGATAGAGAGGTCAGACAGAAAGTTAGAAATGGTTAGGGAAGGAGAGAGAATGCATTTAAAAAAAAAAAAAAATGGGCAGGGGGTTGCTACAATATTACCGGGCAACAAAATAAAATAAAATAAAATACATTGTGATACTACAGAATTTTTCTGGTTCATGTAAACAACTGAATATTTTTCCAATAGTGTAGCTATGAGTCACCAAGCAATTAAAACACACTATAACAGACAAACAGCTTAATGTGCTAGATTCTGGAAATTGTGCAAACAGCCATCAAACATCTATGTTCTTCATTTTAGCAACAGTGCTTTTATCCAGCTGAAAAATAATAATAAACATCAGTTATTCTATACATTTTAAAACTAAACTGACAAAAAATCATGTTATTAAAAAGGAAACTCTGAGATGCTTGATAGGATATGTGTCAAAGAAGCTTGCTCTTTGGAAGGTGGACTGATAAATAGGACAGGAGAATTATTGGCAAAATATGCAATATTGCATTAGGAAATAAATTATTCTGGTACATTTTCTTTCTTAATATTTTATTTAAATATCTTTGCTGTGCTTCCAGAATTAGTAATAATTAGTAGAAAAAAATTTTACATTAGAATTCCTCCAAAGGCAACTCAAGGTAGGAATAATTTATGACATAGACTATATATTTTTAAATAAATGCATATGTATCAAGAGAGCTTCTCCCTGTCCTGTTTTACAGGTCTGAAGAAAAATAAGTTTACCCACCTGGATGGA
>NW_017729033.1:49031607-49061458 GCF_001723915.1 Gavialis gangeticus
CTGGTGCATTTTCTTTCTTAATATTTTATTTAAATATCTTTGCTGTGCTTCCAGAATTAGTAATAATTAGTAGAAAAAAATTTTACATTAGAATTCCTCCAAAGGCAACTCAAGGTAGGAATAATTTATGACATAGACTATATATTTTTAAATAAATGCATATGTATCAAGAGAGCTTCTCCCTGTCCTGTTTTACAGGTCTGAAGAAAAATAAGTTTACCCACCTGGATGGAATATACAGGACTGAATATGAAGCTTGACCATAAGCCATGCTACATCCAGGAAAAAAGTGTAAAGGCACTATGGAGCCAGATGTCAGGCAAGCTCTTTGTCAAATCTCCCAGTCCTAATGATACACTATATTTCATAGATTTCATAGACATTGGGGCTGGAAGGGACCTTGGAAGATCATTGAGTCCAGCCACCTGCCCCAGGGGCAGGAAGTCAGCAGGGATCATAGGATCCCAGCAAGATAAACATTCAAATGTCTCTTGAAGGTGTTTCAAGTAGGTGCTTGAACCACCTCCGGTGACAGTCTATTCCAAACCTTGGGGGCTTAGACAGAAAAGAAGTTATTCCTTATGTCCAGCCTGAAATGGTCATGGAGGAGTCTGTGACCATTCAATTTTGTCATCCCTTGGGGTGCTCTGGTGTTCCCCCAGATCCTGGTGAGCACCCATGATAAACTTATAGGTAGCCACCAAATCATCCCTGAGCTTGCGTTTTTCCAGGCTGAAAAGTCCCATAGCTCTCAGCCTCTCATCATAAGGTCTGTTTTCCTGACCTCTGATCATGTGTGTGGCTCTTCTCTGGACTCTCTCAAGCTTCTCCACATCCTTTTTGAATTCTGGAGACCAAAACTGGATGCAGTACTCCAGCTGCAGCCTCACCAAGTCTAAGTACAATAGGAGAATGATGTCCTGGTATTGGCTTGAGAAGCATCTATGGATGCAAGCCAGCATTTTGCTCACTTTACTCGCTGCAGCATCACATTGATGGTTCATGTTCATCTTGTAGTCAATCATGACCCCCAAGTCCCTTTTGTCCATAGTGCTAGCCAACGTAGCACTGCCAAGCCTATAAGCATGCTGCAGGTTTTTCTTCCCAAGGTGGAGAACCTTACATTTTTTGGTGTTAAACACCATCAGGTTCTCATCCGCCCATTTCCTGAGCTTGTCAATGTCAGCCGAGATCACCCTCCTGTCCTCAGGTGTGAATGCTTTACCCCAAAGTTTGGTGTCATCGGCAAATTTGGCCAGTCTGCTTCTGATACCAATGTCCACATCATTAAGGAAGGTGTTGAATAGTATAGGCCTAAAAACACAGCTTTGACAGACCCCACTGGTCATAGCGCACCATGTCGATTGACTTCCATCAACCACCACCCTCTGGGTCTGACCACAGAGCCAGTTCCCCAGCCAGCAGATTGTGCTGAGGCTGAAGCTGCAGTTAGGCAGTTTTGCTAATAGGTGACCAAGGGATATCAGATCAAAGGCTTTTTTAAAGTCAAGATATATGATATCAATCTATTCTCCCTTCTTCAGGTGGTAGGTCACATGTTTGTAAAAGGAAATAAGATTGGTTAAGCAAGACCTACCCACACCAAACCCATGCTGGCAATTCCTCAGGATGTTGCTATTGGCCAGTCTGTTAAGAATGGCCTCTTTGATAATCTTTTCTAAGACCTTCCCCAGGATAGTTTGCTGGATCTACTTTTCTCCCTTTCTTGAAGATAGGCACCACATTGGCCTTCTTCCAATCTTTGGGCACTTCATCAGAGTGCCAGGAGTTCTCAAAGATCTGTGCCAGGGGCTGAGCTATGATGCTTGCCAGTTCCTTGAGTACCCTGGGGTGTAAACTTTCAGGGCTTGCTAACTTGAAGGTATCCAGCTTCTCAAGGTGTTCCTTCATGAGGTCAGCATTGATGGAGGGTAAGGAATCTCCCTCACCCAGGCCTTCCCATAATGGACAGGGGCGTCCCATGGGACTGGTGAAAAACCAAAACAAAGTACCCATTTAGCAAGTTGGCTTTTTCCTGGCCGTTAGTTGTCAGTTGTCCCATCTGGTTTAGTATGAATATATTTTTGTTTATGTCTACACTGCTCTGACTTGCAGCTTTGGTAGATATACTCAAGCTAGACTTAAACTAGCTAGCTGAGGTACTGATAGCAAGTTAGCCATTGCAGTGTAGGGCTGTGTGAAGCTTTGATAGCCGATTTAATTCAGAGCAAATTCGGCCTGATTCGGCGGCCAAATCTCTGAATCAAAATTGAATCAGGAGACCCATTAAAAAGGTCTGAATTGATTTGGAAGCCCCCAAATTGACTCAGAGAGACTCAGAGAGATTCAGAGATTCAGAAGACTTGCAGGAAACAGAAACTGAGAAAAGGGAGGGGGTGGGGTGATCTTCTATATATAAGGAAAAGACTGAGGGTGGGGGTGGGGACAACTGCTCTGATATTGACATCTGTAGCTGGCCAGTGGCTGTCATCTTTCCCTGAGTTCCCTTCCAATCACAGTGCTCTGGGGGAGGAACATAAAAACACCATATCAAGCTGTGTCTGAAATGATCTGTGCTTTTTGTGAGCAGTGTCTCTCTTGGACTAGCAACATCTGAAAGGCTCTGGCTTGCTATCTAGCCTCTTGGTAGCTGGTCTCTCTTACTGTAAGTTGTATCCAATTCTTTTCTACTTACCTTTGCCTACAATCCCTATTGCTATACCTATCCATTCCTTTCAACTTATTCTTCCCCCAAAATCCTCTTATTTGTTTTTGTTAGTTTGTCTTGATTCTTGCCCTCAACAAAAAGAAATCTGTTTTCCCTGACAGTGTGCAGGAAAGCACAACATATATTATACACAAGCACACACATATTTTTGCAGCACACCAAACTATGAAGCATCCTGGAAAGGCAGGTGTCAGGTCTTCTGGCAGGGGAGGGAGAGGGGGCAGAGGGAGACCTACAAGTTCCCCCAACCCCAAAGATAGACGCACCTTCTTTCCTGGCAGAGATATGTCTTCTGCTGCTAGTGGGAGCAAGGAGGTGGTAGCAATGCCTGAACCTTCACCACCGCTACTAACACCACTAACCAGCAGCAGCATGACATTCTCCACTCCAATTTCTCAGGCCCAATCATGCAGGATGGTGATGCCTTCCCTGTATAAGGCATGCAGGGAGTACTTGAGGGAGGATTTGTGGAGGGAAGGTCTGCAGGTAGCCTTGCACTTCACCTTGGACATTCTGTAGAACATGCCTACCTCTCCTTCACAGGGCACTGATGTGATCAGTCAGGGTGTTGCTGGGCTCTTCCTCAAGTGAAGGTGATGGATGGGTCCCATATGGGAAGGGAGATCATGGTGGCCATGAACCACATGGTGGAGGGGTGACTCTTTGGTCAGGGTGAGCTCAACTGTTGTTTCGTAGTCACCAACAACGGGGCCAATATCATCAAGGTGGTGCATGCTGTCAACTTTGTTGGTATCTGCTGTGTGGTACACAAGTTCCACCTCATAGTCAGGGATGCCTTGGAGGGGACCTGGGCTCCCAGTGATGGCACCGTCATTACCAGACAGCTTATTTTCAAATGTAGGAAGGTGGCAGGCTACTTCCATTGCAGCATCAAGGGAGACAAGATGCTGCAGTACAAATAGTCAGAACTGAACATCCTACAGCACAAAATCATCCAGGATGTGGAGACTTGGTGAAACTCCTCATACCTGATGCTGGAAAGCCTGGTCAAGCAACAGAAGGCCATCCATGAGATGGTCTTGGTCAGGGAGAATGGAATCAGTGGCCCCCTTAACAAAACAGTGGGATACCATCTCCCAGATCTTGGTGGTCCTCAAGCTGTTCCTTTAGGCCACTGAGATAGTCAGCACTGGTGCTGACCTCCTTAGCCAGGTGATCCCCATAGTGAAGGAGCTTAAGAATGAAATGGAGAAGTTCCAGGGGATTGATGTTCCTGTCTGGGGCAAGCCGCTTTCACCAGAGGTGCAGACACTGGTGAAGCAGCCGAAGGAGGGCATCAAAAAAAATGGATGGATCCTTTGCAATCCAGTACAGTCCATGTGCTGATGGGCATGTGTGACCCAAGGGGAAGGGGAGCGTCTGTAGCAGCAAAACCCTCAATTACTGGATGGAGGTGCTGGTGAACAGAGTCAGGGGTATGTGTGACAAGGGGGCACCGCTCATGGCTGAGTCTTACGTGAGCCTGCCTACCTGTTGCCACAGGGCAAACCACTCAGTCTTACCTGCCATGACTTTGCTGTTCCTACAAACAGATGGTAACTACAGGAGACTGCCCATTACATGCCCTGATGTCTGGGGGCACTATCTGAGGCTCCATTCCTTCCCTACACTGCAGCTGATGCCTCGCAAATGGCATCAAGGTTAACATTACTCCCAGTCTCAGACTGGAGCAAACTGAGTCCAAAGTTGGGGTCCACACACATGCACATTCATACCGCCTCCCCTGTCACAGAAGGCCCCTTCCACTCCACCCCTCTTTCACTGGGACCTCTGGCATGCTGCCCACTACCAGGCAACACTCCACTACCCTGCTCCTCCTTCAGTGGCCCCTCTTGGGCCATCAGGCTTTGCTACACCCATTCTGGCCTCACCATGCAGGACCTTTGGGTCCTGTGAGTTCCCTTACTCTACATAGGCTTTATGCCAAACCCTGGGCTAATTCTGCCAAAAGCCTCTCACCAGGCACAACTTCTCATGGGGCTGGCCCTTGGGCTGTCCTTCGAGTTTACTCCGATTTGACCCTACTCAGTGAGCCCCTTGAGCTGTCCTTCAGACCTACTCTGATTTCAGCCCTATTCAGCCCCCTCAGATGCACAGTCCTGCAGGCCTACTCACACTTCAACCCTAATCTGTGTGGGGCCTCCCAATGTTCTCCACACTACCCCCTCTGAGGTCTCTGGGACTTCATATCCCAGCTGGGATCAGGTGCCTAGACATGGGCATACCTGGCCCCCTTACTCACACAACTCTCCACTAGCCCCTCTGGGGTCAACAGGATCTCTTATCCCTGCTGGGCTCAGGTGCCTACATGTGAGCATACCTAGCCCCACTACACCCCCAGCTTCCCCCAAAACCCACCCAAAAATGGGGGCTGAATTTAAGGTGCCCCTCCTCCCCTTTCACTAGGGAGGTAACTGGCCTGGCATTTCCTGGGGGCTTCTGTGCTACCAGGAGCCCCACCAGGCCACCCTTCCCCTGCAGGGTGCAGTTTTAGGTCATGCCCAGGACAAGGAGCCTCCAGACCATCCCCATACCTCCAAGGTTGTTCCTGCTGCTGCTCAGCTAGATGATGTTTCTGTCTCCCCTGGCAGCAGCAAACTGTAGCTTTTATATGCCTTATGTTCAAAATAGCTGCCCTCATCAGGCACCTGGTAGCTTCTTGCCTTGCCCTTTAAGTGGCAGTCACTCAAAGGTTCTCTAGAACAACCTGGAAGAGAGGATCCACTTTCCCATGCTGGCACACCAAGCACCAGCCATTTCCTCCACCACAGCTGCTGCCAATATGGGCCAGGGGCCTGGCTTCAATGTTGGGGTTTAGAGGCACCAGACCCCACCATCAGGCAGGTAGTGTGGAGGCCTCAGTGGCTACCTATCTCACCGAGGACATAGTGCTGCTGCACTGCAACCCTTGGACTATTGGGCAACCTGAAGCCAGGTGTGGCAGGGTCTGGCCACGGTTGCCCGGGAACACCTGTCCTGTCCACCAACCAGTGTTCCAAGTGAAATTGTGTTCAGCATTGCTGGTGATGTTGTGGCACCCCACCACACCTCCTTGGATCCTGGTTTGGTGGAGCAGCTGGTGTTCCTGAAGGTGAGCCTTCCACTGTGGGTTGACCTCCCACTCCCCAAGCTCCATGTGTAGATGAAGTGAGTGCCATCCAAATCCAAATTGGATGAATTGGATCGGGACAGTGATTCACATCACCAAATCAAATGACTGTTTTTCCTAATCAGCCAAATCTGAACCCAAATTGAATACTTGCTGCTTCACACAAGCTTATTGCAGAGTGAGCTTGATGCTGGCTAGCCAATTGAGTTTCCCCAGCTTCTTAAAGACATTTAGCACATTATGCTGAGGTCCTTTTTATGGCTGTTTGTCAGCCCATGATACCTGACCTAACTAGTTTACAACTAGCCAAGTTAAATATGGCCAAGAAATCTGGATCTTCCCTTAAGTTCATATAAACTGCAGTGTAGACATCCTCATCTTATCCATCCCCATAAAAGCCTAAGAGAGAAAGTAGAAGCTTTCAAATTTAGCAAACCCTAAATTTGAACCAAACCAGTAACCACAAACTTTTCATTTTGTGACAGAGGCAATACATTAAAAGGAACCGTAGTCATGAATTGTTATTGTTACATTGTCTGTGAAACTTGATAGCAAATGAAACTTGGTTTAAATTCTATTGTCTATTATGTTTGTATTTGGTAAGTATAAGGTCTCTGAACTAAACTCAATCCCATAAGCAACATTAGCAGTAACTGTCACTGGATGCTGCATACTAGCATTTAATACCTAGCATGAATTGCTTGTCTCAGGGTTAGCATTGAGTAAACTCCTTTTTACAATGTCATTTCATATAGTATAATGATGGATAGTATTAGTTACAATCCATATTGTGCATAGCTTTAATTTCATAAGACATTTCAGTTTAGCATTTAATTCATGGTTAGACTGCTTAATAAAGTTTCCATTAATGGTTTCTGTAGGCTTAACCAAAATAATTAAGCTGTGGTTTTGAGCCATCTGACAATCTGTGGTGAGGGGCAGGACTGCCAGGGCCTCTCAGCCAATCAGAGACATGCCAGGAGGGCCAGCTGAGCTTCAGTGAGCTGATTGGTTCAAGGCTGCTTTTAAGGAGTTCTTGCAGCACTTGACCCATGCTGCACAACAAACTGGCTTTAGTCTGTGAGTAGTTCTTACCCACGTGACTTCCCTTGTGCCTGCTTCTGCATTTCTGCCTGTGTGCTGAGTCCCTGAACTTCAGAGCCCCAGTTTGACTTTGGCTTGCTTCCTGACATCTACTTGTAGTAAACCCGCTGGCTCAGCAAGGGAACACCATTTTGATTTTGGCTTTCCCCCTGACTACAGATGTGGTAATACCCCCATTGTAGCCACTAAGTCAAACACCCTCTCTGTGGGACCTGACAGTAAATATTCTAATAAAGATGTACTCAATGATGATTGCAATAGATCTTCAGTTGAAGTATACACAGAATTGACAACCTAAGGTTTATTTATTTTTTTACCGACAATCTGCAAACGTTTTATTGTTGATCAAGGCTTTTTTTACTTACACTTTTTAGCTGATATATGCTTTACATAATGCAAATGTAATTCTTCTGCCAGAAGACTGGAACACAGCTGCAGCTGCACATAACTACGAGAATGTGCCCTGCAGGTTGCTGTGCTCCTGCTTGGATACCAAATGGTGCTGCTGTTCTGTCTGTTGAAGCTTCAATCAAGCTGCAGATGATTAGCATTTTACTGAAAGCTAAAGTTATTTTACAGACTTTACTGACAACCATATTCAGCCTGTTTTTTTTACTGACAGTTTTGAAATTTACTGCCAGTTGGCAACCTTATGTGGATATCTTATTTATATTAAAACTGAAGCTTAATCCATTTAACATAAGCCAGTAAATGATATCAGATATGCTGGACCTTCCAGCTCCCAGATTTGTTAACATTCTGGACCCTCTGGAAAGCCCATCTTTTTTTCCTCCTTTTCCAGGATATTGGGGAAGTATGTCATCTGGGACTGATATAGATATATTGGAACCTACAAAATTGTAATTTTCTTTTTTTTCCCCAAGAAAATGTGAAATCAGGCATGGTTTGTGAGTGAGGAGCTGAAAATCACACTTAGTGCACAGTGCTGCACATTCATGACCTCCTGAAACAGGGAAACATTCAAGATCAAGAGAGGTTTTGTAGCAGAAAATACCACCTGGTTCATGGAGCATCTAATGCAGTCTGAACACCAGCAGGCTGTGATCCACCACATACAAAACAAGCTGATAGATTTGATAAACTGGGTCAAAAGCATGGCATCATAATAAGTGCCAAGGTATCATTATGAAAACTAGTGGAGAAAGGGAGCTATTCCAGGCAATAGCTGTAGAACTGAACCAATGCTGGAAGGTCCAACAGACAGGTATGACCTGTCTCTGCCACCAGGGTTCAGACAACTGGATGCCTTTTTCTTTAGTGTTGTTTGCATTTTGGACTCCAACCAGGTGCCTCAGCTACTGAAAGCAATCCTAGGATGGGAAAATGCATGACAAGGAATGTACTGCTTACCTGAACTTTTGTTGAAGAGTGCTGGATGCCTATGTCTGTGTATTGGGACTTTTTAACTGGTTTCCACATCTGTATGCCTTGGCAAAACATTGCTTCACCATAACAACCAACTCATTAAACATGATGCTGAGCATGCCATCTCAGTGTAGAGACAAGCGTTCAACCCACAGAGACAGAACATTTAACATCTAGCATGAATTGCCTGTCTCAAGGTTAGCATTAGTAAACTCCTCTTTGCAATGCCATTTAATAAAGTATAGTGATGGATGGTATTAGTTACAATTCATGTTATGCATAGCTTTAATTTCATAAGACATTTCAGTTTAGAGTTTAATTCAATGCTTAGATTGCTTAATAATGTTTCCATTAATGGCTTCTGTGGGCTTAACCCAGGTAATTAAGCAGGGGTTTTGAGCCATCTGCCAATTTGTGGTGACGTGGGACTACCAGGGCACCTCGGCCAATCAGATACATGGGGGGGAGTGCATCATGATAAGTCCATGGAAGTTGTGGCCAGGTCTACAATCTGCATTCAAAATCAGTGGCCTTCCTCCTTGATTTGGATAGGTCCCTATAGGTATCAGGCATCTTTCATTTGTGTTTAGTTCATGGATAGGTACTTTCAGTTGCTTTAAAAAAATAGAATAAATAAATATAAATAAATACTGACACAGGACTAAGTTCAAACTCACATTACACCAGCCACCAAAGAAGCAATAGGGAGTAGATGCCTTCAGTCAGTTACCAGATCTACTATCAGATACATCACATGGATGAGCAAGGCAGAGAATCCCATAGCTGCTGTTCTAAACCATTGTACAAATCCTTTCCTCAAGAGTACAAAATCCTTTACTATAGTCAATAAAATATTTAAATATTGTTTCAAAGCATTATTATGTTATCATATAACCACCAGTCTATAAAGGCTTATTCCTGTGTCCATTATAATCAGTAGGGCACGTATTTATTAACTTTATTAGCAAATGACCATGTCCCAGTAGACATGGAAGACAATATATTTTTAGTGATTAGTAAATGACAGGTGCCACTAGTAGTCAAAATACTGAATAAATCATGTTAAACTAACTTCAGCTCCTTCTTTACAGAGTAACTAATTGGGTTATGAAGTGGATATAGGGCACTTGGACTTTAGTAAGACCTTTGATAAAGTCCCACATGCTATTCTCATAAATAAACTATAAGGTGGAATACTATATAGTGGATACACAATTGGCTAAACAACAATATGCTGAGGGTAATTATTAATGGAATAATGTCAGACTGGTAGAAGGTTTCAAGTGGGGTTCTATATGGGACTGCCCTGGGTCCAGTGCTGCTTAATGTTGGTTAATAATTTGGATGCTGAAATCGAGAACTTCCTGATTAAATCTGCAAAAGAAAACTGAGAAGGATTGTACATACTTTGGAGAATAGGAGTAGAATTCGAGAAGATTTTGATAGATTGGAGAGGTGGATAAGAGATAACAGGATGAAGAGTAGCACAGATGCGTGTGAAGTGTGTCACCTAGGATGAAAAAAAAAACAAATACACAAATACATGGGAGATAACTGGCTACCAGTAGTGTTTCTGAGAAGGATGTGGAGTATGGTGGATCACAGACTCAACAGGCATGTCTATACGTATGCTTTAGTGCAGAGTTGACTAATTAGCTCTGCAGTAAAATGTTACCATCTACACATGCACTGGTATTAGGTTGCAGTAGATTAATTAACTCTGCTCTAAGATAGCACTGTGTTTAAGTGCATCTGTAGATGGTGACCAAGGCTGGCTGGGCATGTAGGTGCAGAAGTGCAGTAGCTACATGCTACACAGCCCTGTGGTTTAGCACAAAATGCACCAGAGTTTATCACATACCCTTAATGGCACATGTAGATGCAACTTGCAGACAGATAAGATGTAAAGACCAGGCTGCTCTTAAGTGAGTAACCCCAATATTTAGAGTACAGAGGCAGCAGAGCTAAACGGGTGCACAGGCAGGCAGTGAACTGCAAAGCTCCAGGCTGCTAATGAGAGTATTAAGTCCCTCTGTTACTTAATAGAGGCAGGAGCAGCAGCAAGGGATGATCTTCCAACGGCAAGTTTACCCAGATTGGTTAGTTACGTGGATTGAGTGTTTATGTTTCTGTTTACTCAAGAGGCATGGACGTAACAGAGTGGGAGGAAGGAGGCCATGAAGAGGTGCTTAGGGAGGGTGCTGTTGAGTGTTTTGGCTTGCAGAGCATAGTAGCCCTGAAAGGCCAAAGGGAGTACTAGTGAATCATTCTCTAGTTCAAGCTGTGGGCTCAGGGGCCCCAGCAGATCAAGGCATGACCAAGAAACCCAGCGTAGAGAGAGATATGGATAGCAAGGTGGCTGAGGCCAATTAAAAACACCTTGTTCAAGACAAAGATAAGGTTTAATAATGAGTCTTGGTACCAGAGTACCAAGGCTCATTCTGGTACTCTGAGGGCAGACATCTAAATTTATATTTACTATCATAAAAGCATGTCAGGTAAAGACAGGGCTGTAGCTGGAGAGACCAGAATGAGTGGGGACAAGATTAATATGGTCACCAGGGAGTGCCATGGCTGTTCCTGGAGGCAATATCCTGTTACTTTCCCATAAAGAAGGAAACCCCCCTTGATGCAGAAGGCAGGACATTAAACAGTAGTTTTAAATTTTAGCAAATCAGATTTAGATTCTTTCTCAGAGGAACCCCCCCTCCTTCTCTTAGACAGTTAAATAAAATGTCCATGGAAGCTGTAGAATCTTCTGACTTTTTTGGGTTGGGAGGAGGTTCTTATTTACTTTGGCATTACGGTGGGCAGAAATTAGCCTTTACATTTAGCCATTTATGTTATGCAAATAGAGGAATGGATTTTGTGAATCTAATTTTGATGCCTCTTCAGGGGTTTTATGTTTACTATACATAAGCTCTATATTTTGCAGAGGGTGCCATTTACACTTCATTAAGGACTATGGGCTTATTCTGCACTGTATTCAACTGATATAAATCAGGATTAACTCCACTAAAGTTAAAGTGTTATGTCAATAATATTAATGTAACTGATTGCAGGATCAGGTCCTGAATATTTTGGCCCTGTTGAATTTGAATATTCTGTTTTACAAATCAAAACAGATCGTGAAAGACAGAGAACGTGAACTATCAATCTAGCGGCATTACCTCTTACATGGGAGGGGGGTGGGAAATTATTAGACAGACCGCCAAGTTCTCAATGTGGATTTTATGCCTGTGAGGAACACAATGGATGGATTTTCAGAAAGCTTTACTAATCTACTGCTTCTATAAATATTCAGTACCTTATTGTTGTTAGTAATATATTGATGGTGTTAAACTTAACATTTGTTCAATTCTTTTTTCCTCTGTTCTTTAACACTCCAACTTCTCATTAAACAATATTTGAATACCTCTCTCTTAGAATGTCCTTTTGCAAATAGCATGACACAATGTAGATCTGCCTTGGCATTCTAATCAATGAGATGCAGGGCATTTTACTTGCACAAAGAAAATCTACTTTAAAATTAGAATTATTGTTAGCCTTTTCATCCTTACTGTTGAACTATGCAGACCCTTATCATATTAGTACTGCACAGCCTAGAGGAAGGGTAATTGCATCATCAGTCTCTGTTGATCTGTCTCAGCCCTTTTAACACAATTGTCCTTTCCATTACTTCATGATTTTATTTAATATTCTCTTGGGTTAGAATCATATCAGTAGTGGGAGCATCTCAAATTAACAGTTGCAGTGTTCTCTCTTCTTGAATTCTTTTTTTTTTTTTTTGGTGGATGAAAGGGCATTTGAAATATTTTAATAAATAGAGCATCTTAAAAAAATCTATATGCCAGGGGTGGGCAATTATTTTGGGCAGAGGGCCACTTACTGAGTTTTGGCAAGCCATTGAGGGCCACATGACAGGCCACCAGGGGCAGATAAATATTAATTTTCTAAAATTTTTAGAGGCCTCATGGGCTAGATAGAATGGCCTGGTGGGCCGCATCTGGCCCGTGGGCTGCATTTTGCCCACCCCTGCTATAGGCTCAGATAAATAATTATTGAACTTGCATAGATTACTTGCTTAGAGTTAAACATGAAAACAGGTAACACTATCCAGCCTTTAATAAAAGTATGGAGCAAAGTTGTATAATCTTGTAAGTCCTTTGGTTCCTGGTGAATTGTATTCTTTGGAGAAGCATTATGGATATTTAAAGTTTATTTCTGTAGCATGGTAGTGGCGTACAAAGTGCTATGTTCTTTTCTTGAATAGACAGATTACCATTTTGCTACTCTTTGCTCAAAATTAGAAGTCCTGATTATTCTCTCCTTCCTTCCTCCCCCTCACCCATTTACATGCTTAAAGAAAAAAGATAAAGGTAATCATTTCAACAGATACTACGTTTAAAAAGATGCTTATTTTTTCTATTAATCAATGCAAATTTAATTTAGTTTAACAATGTCAGGACCACTTTTAAGTGTATAGATTTGAACTCATATGCATTACAATGAAATTAAAAGCCATGCAACTTCTTTACACCTTCGACTGTACAACTCAGTGCTAGCACTAACAGAGTGGGTGATCTTATAAGACCTCCACATCTAATTTCTATTGTTCTATAACTGTACATGCTTTTATGTGTTTTATGTGTGTGTGTATGTATACATCCATATACACACACAGTTATAAACTGTTATGTGTGAGGGAGATATATGTGTATACAGCCTAAACACTTTTAGGTCATTTTGTTGTTGTTTTCATCACTAAGTTATTGCTAATGACCAGATTCTGACATCATTCTTCATTCCTTGGAGTGAAGTACTGCTCTGTATGAATAGGAGGAGAGAAACTTGTACTAAACTAGCATTGTTAAAAAAATGGAATATTTCAGTATTAAAATTTAACAACTAACATTGTGGCTGTCCTGTCCATCCCCCCCACCCCCCCAGGGGATGCCACTCTCTGGTGCTTGGAGTGGAGAAGAAATTGACCCCCTGACCCCCCTGCCAAACCCATGACATCCCCTTTAAGTTGTGTTGCTAACCAGAGTCACTACATGGTAGTCTCTGTCCTCTGACCATGAAAGCATCTATCTATTAAGGTATGTGGTTCCAACTTTATATGTTCAGGGAGTGGTCATGTTGAACCAAGAAGATGGAAATAAGGAGCAGATACTGGCCATGGACAGGTTTTGATTTCTACTGCTGCAAATGTCTGGGAAATTTGCACTGCTAGAAACTACCCCGAGAGAGATTGTATAGTTGTACCTCCTGCAGACACCCCATCTTCCCTGCTGCTCACACCTTCCCCAGACCAAGATCATTCTAGTCTGGAGAGGACTCAGGAGTAGGTGCTGTTTGACTCCTCCAAGCCTCTGGGAGAAGTACAGCAGCGATGAAAGACTCCATATGCTTTTCTCAGACTTGGGTCTCCCTAAGGGGAAGGTTGGGAGAGCAGCCACACCTGAATTTTCCTGAGCATGGGAGGAGTTGAGCTGCAGAAAAATGCCCTGGTACCCATCCCAAACTCCCTCAGTCTGCGGTGGGTGCAGTCAAAGCTACATCTGGATTCTTCCTGATTACAGTCAAGCATACAGGTGTTGCTTCTAGCAAGAAAAAAACCTCATGAAAATGGCAAAGTGGAAGATCTTTCTTGTGGATGAGGCACATTTCCTCTATGAGAAACTGAATGAACACCTGTACACTGGCAATTTCTACAGGGAGAAAGGCAATTATCCCAGTAGAAATGTAAGCACCATTGAATTCCCACAATAGCACACACCTATGAATACAACATTTTTCAGAGTTAATGGTACTTCAAGCAACATTGACTTCCTGCTTCACAGCTTCTAATTGTGGGTAAGGGAAGTAGTGAACATGAATTACTATATCCCCCAAAGTAAACTATGCTGCCAGGGGAGAAAGATGAAAGAGTTGAAGGAAGGTAAGATCTGGATGACTAGCTCAACCTAAATCCAGATAGCTAGTATTTGATGTCTATGGGAGGCTTCATATTATTGCAAAACTGAACTTCCTTTGTTTAGCCACACACACTGAATAACAAGAGGAATCTATATTCCCTGGAACCTATCTATACATTCATTTTTACAGATGGCCAAACTCTGCTGTAAGTTAAATCAGTGTCAGTATGAAAAAAAATCTATTAATAGCAGTATAGTTTATTTGGGTGTACATCAACATAACTGTGAGTAGAATTTAGATATCAACAGTAGATATCAACAGTATCTTCTTTTATATTGGTCCCATCTTCCACGTCTTCTGTTCTTGGAACTCCTAATGAATTCAGCAGGGATTTTTTCACATAGATGGATGGCAAGATAGAATAAAGCCTATACAATGTATATTTTAGAGCATCATTGGACCAACCAGAATTATCATCATTATTCATTTGCTATTTGATAAAGCCCAGAAAACTAGAACTGGGCTCCATGGGCAAAAACATTAAGGGAAAAGCTTTTGTCTGAATATGACTTCTGAAGTCTCCAAGCAGATGATACCTTTATACAGGGATAAACTATTTGAATCTTAGCACAAAGTGCAGTCATACAGATACCCATATCTATTGTCCTGGGGTAAATTCTAAAACAATTTCCTGGATAAGATATAGTAACAGTTTATCCAGGGGTATTGCAAAGTATGTCTGTACAGCTATCCTGGGAATGAGTCATAAAATAAATGTTGGAAGAGTGTCAGTGCATTTGGACACTCACCAAACACTGATTAAAAGGGTGATGTGTGTACATGCCAATCCCAGGGTATGTTTGTTCTGGGACAAACACAGTAAAAAAAAATCAGAGATAAATACATCTGTTCCTAGCCATAATGAACATTTGAAACAAATCATACAATCCAGAGATATATGTTGGACTATAATGACATAATAATTAACAGAAGGCAAGATAGATTTGAACCTTATAGACTAACTAAATCAAACACATAGCTTAAGCTTTCTTAAATCTGAGCTCACTTCACCATATGCTGTGAAAGGACACAACAGTCACAGTGTCACCATATCAAATTCCCTAGTCCTTTTATCCCTGTATTCTGACCATTGTTCATCAAAACTGTAACATAAATTACTATCAATTCATCTCACATACCAGGGGAGTTGTAAGGATCTCATTTTCAACATACAGCCAAATAAATCAAATAAACCGCCTAACCCGCATAAGTAAGTTTCCTTTTATTATCCTCTTCCCAAAGCAGAATTGCTCTGAATAAATCATGGATACACTGCAGGTGTGAAATCCATTGCTTTCTGCCTACTCTTTCTTTAGTATACTCTCTAATTCCCCTACGTTATTAATAATAATTTGTAACCAGTAACACATTTGTGTTCCCGGGAATCCAAAAATATAATGCCATTTTATCTTTTTTTCTCTGAATATGTAGCTGTCAACTCTATCTAAGGAATATTGATTGTATCAGAGATTGTAGGAGAAATATTCCAATATTTTATAAAAGCCATTCAATTAAACAAAACCTGCAAGAAGTGTGTGAGTTCTTTGACAAATCTGAAGTAAAAATCACTGGCAATGCTGTTAAAATAACTGAAAATGTTAGTGGTATGGACAACAGAGGTGAAAAAACTGTGAATGTTGAAGTCTTTGAAGTTGCTAGAGTAGTCAGTGATATTAATCTAAATTACTGTGATTTTGAGAAACAGAACTTCTGAAAGGCTGTAACAAACACCTGCCCATTTGGGCACAGTACATGGCCCTATTCATCATTCCTTACTCAGGAAAACATTCCTTTTGACATTAGTGAAAATCATAGCTAATTAGGAAAAGAGTAAGATCCTACTTAGAATGTATGTACTTGATCAGCAATCTGTTGGTGTCCAGGATGCAGGAGTGTTGGCAGAAGTCTGTATCTTGACACTAATCACTGCTGTCCTGATAAACAGCTATAAAACACTAACTTTACAATCTTAGAAACAAATCATTGTCACAGATATGCATCAGCACTTTTGATGTAGAAATAGATAGTGCAAGTTTAGGTAGAGAAGATTAATAACACCCTAAACCATCTAGATCACCAAAATGTATCAACAAGAAAAAAATCAATTTCCCAGAATTCAAGTCAAAACAAAAGGACAGGCGCTTGTATTTAAACAGATGATATCACTAGAATTAGTAAAGCTCATATATTCTGCAAAATATATGACATGCAGGTTATACAGATAGGCTTCAGCTTATGGGTTAAGTGCCAAAATGTGTTACTGAAATCTGGAAAACAGGCCTGATTCACTGAGGATCTGTAGAAAGCTATAGACTAGTTTTCCCAGGGTGGAAAGTGGAAGTGGGGCAGCTAAAGCCAACCCTCTTCCTTGATGTTTTGGAAAGATTTGCACATCAGAGAAAAAAGGGAGAGAAGAAAGAGAAGCTTGTACATCCAAGCACAAGTATCACTATAACTTATTTTTTAGAAGGTCGTATATGAGTGGAGATGGGAAATAGACACATTATGCCTTCCTCCCCCCTCCTTCCCCCCACCACAGAAGCAGATGACACCCACCCATAGTCAAAGCTTAAATAATTTATGTGCCCATACTCCTTAAAATGTACACAGCCAATTCTGTATTGTGACAATACATTACTTTGGTATTTTAAAGCATCCCATCGTATTTTATATGGGATCAGAAATTGTAGTTCATTATTCTACCTCTCTTTCATCTCTTATCAAGCAAACAATGCACAGGATCATTAGCTCCTTCAGGTCTTGTTTGTACATATTTGATTTTTTCCCTTTTTAAAAGTTTTTTTCTCAATTATATAATTGCGTACATCCAATCTTATTTCTGTCTCTGTAGTTCACCTAGCCATAACCACAATTAATATTTATAATATTATGAATAATTTGTTTAATTTATTGTTGTGGGGAGATATGGGATATGGGTAATATAGATTACTTTTGGATGATACATAAATATAATTTAAGCAAGAATATTAAGTTGTTTTCTTAACTGCTAAAATATTAAATAATGGGACAGTATTAAAAAAAAATAGCCCACTGAATAGCAGGAAAAGCTTTCTAAAGTAACACTTATTGCACTTAGATAATCTGAGAGTTCCCCCAGGGGAATGGTGGAAGTAACCCTTACTTCAGACACTTTAAACTAGACCAAACGCTATGAGGAAAAAAATATATAATGCAGAAGTAATAACATTAAAAAAAACCTTCTTTTTCCCCAAGTTTTTAAAAATAAATAGAACTAAACTGGATTCTATGGTACAATGTGTATTGACATAGCCAAGATTAGTTTTGGGACCATATATGTATTATGGATGCCTAATATCTGGTCTAAACAAGGACCATAGTTCACCAAAGTAGCTTCCATGAAGGTCAATGGCATAATTTCCATCCATTTCAGTAGTGTAGAATCAATTCCTTGTGTATTCAGTACAATTTAATCAGAAAGAAAAACATCTTTATAGACTTAATATGGATTTATAATATAAAATATAAGCAGATGTTGATGTTTGTTCATGTTACTTGTTAAAGATCTAGCTGGTCTGGTAAGCAATGTAGATACTGTTAATCAGTTTGATTCACATATTGATGTGTAGTTACATCTAGTTTGTCAATCTTGGGTTGTAAACAGATGTCTCATTTAACCCAGAACTGATTGTCCCAGGGTTTGACCTGAATCAAAACAGGAGTGGCACAATCATTTACTTATGTTGGTAGGGACCAGGGCATAGGCAACTGGGGACAATCACCTGTCTCCCACACAGAGCCTAGGGCCAGGTTCTCAGGGAGCTAGGGATTAAAAAATGCTGGGAGTTAGAACCAGAACCCAAATGCAAAACCAGAGCCAGGATATGCCAGAATCAGGAACCAAATCCAGGGTCATGATTTGCCAGGAGTCAGAACTGAAGTCAGGCGCCAAGAGTCAAAACCAGAGATCTGAGGGGTGAAGCAAGGATGCACATTAGGATCAGGAGCAAGTACCCAAGTCTTTGCCCAGATAAAGTACTACAGGCTGGGCCTAGCCTTTAGAGGCTGGAGCAGGCAGGGCCTGTTGCCTATGGGTTCAGGGAACTGGCCATTCTGATTGTCCCACAAGGACCTGCTAGCCCAGGGAACTGATCCAAGCTTGCTCCAGGGGCCACCTGTTTCTGTTCAGTTTTAGGGGATGAATTGCCCTGATTCTCTGACTGAGACCAGCTGGATTCAGCACTCTGATCTGGCCTCATTGCATGTCATCCCTTCATGCTTCACTGCTTTTTCACTAAGGTCTAGGACAGACATTGCATAAACCAGGTTGACCCGAATCAGTTAAGTCTGATAGTACGTTCAACCAGGTTTATCTCAAACCAGTGTCAAGCATTTTCAAACTGGTTAATGTGCACTGAACATCTGTTCTGATACAAGTTTAAACCAGTTTCTGATCACTTAAACTGGTTTATGTGTAATGTCTGTCCCTAGCCTAAATGGCTAGTGAGAGCACACAGCCTCACAGGAATAACTCTCCCTGGAATAACTGAAGCAATATATAACAGGATGTCCTGCAGAAAAGTGTTAGTACATTGTATCTGGCATTCTTTAGAGGGACTTGAAGTGGGACAATATACATGTAGGCCTGTACGATTCTGGGCTTTCTCCTAGGGCAAATGTGACATCTGTTCATATCCTTGCAGAAATAATTTGGCCTGGGATTCTATGGATTGTTCTCTGATTGCTTTTAATGAACCCAGAATTCTCTAGTATAAATCCAATTCTTTCTTAACATAACAAATCAACTCAGATCTAAACAAAATGTCCACCGAGGCTGGATTATGGTAGTAGCATGAACAAAATAGATGTTTTTAAAATTGCCAAAGTTCTATGAAATGTGCACTTAATTCAGATATGGGTTTCTTAAAAATATTTTGTGCATTTGCTTTTAGAAGTAAAATGATGAGAAGAAAAATAATAAAAGATCACAAAGATTTGAAATTAGTATTTTTGTTTTAACGCATTCTGGATCAGATAGCCAATGTCATAAAATATTGTATCTGTATTTGGTGGAGTATGCATAATCAAACACATAAAATAAGGATATATTAGTCAAGCCTTGTTAATTTAGACACTAGTTACTCCATTTTGGCTAAAATAGCTCCCCAATTGCCAATTTTCCTTTCCTACTGAAAGCTTTCTAAGACCTTTGCTGTGGATTTTTCCTGGGAGAGACGAGAGAGAGAATCTAATCCTGACAAACTGATCACCTAAAAATTCCTACTGAAGTCAGCACATACTGGAATCAGGCCCAGAGACAGAAGGAGAGAAAGGAATGTGGAAAAGACAATATGACTTAAACAGGGGGAAAAAGGAGTATAAGTGGAAAATGAAGAGATGGGAGAAGAGGGAAAGACATATAAAAAAGGGAAATCTACAGGATAAAACAAAAGCTACTATGAGAGAAAGTTAATGTGAAGGGTAGTTGTTTAAAAAATTGTATTTTCTGGGTTTCTAGTGAAAACAATCACTTTTACCAGTGCCAAAATAAATGGGACAGTTAACATTTTGTTTTCATGCCTCTGTTACAATCAAGCTATATATTGGTGTGTCTTTATATAACTATACCAGAACTTTTCTTGATTACTATCTATTATCTATATTATTTTTCTAGCTTTCAAAACCTAACCAAAAATAAAAATATATCTTGATATGTCTATGCAAACATAGCAATTACATATTCAAAAATCAATTTACAAATAAAAAGGATGGCATGTGTTCTATCATAGATGCAAGTCCTTTTTCACTTTTTATTTTTCCAGTTCTTCTATTCTTCAGCAGAAAAGCTTAGCAAATGTTCCAACACCACCTACCAAGTTTACTGAAATTCATAGGTTAGAACTCTGCTGACTTTGAAGACAAAACCGTTTCTTTATGAATTCATCATGAATACTGGTACTCCCAATAGGCCTTTTCTAATCATTCAAATTTAATTCCTTCCAACTCTTTTTGGCCTTCACTGTCATTCCTAATGATGGAGAAAGACAGATATGTAACCTGAAGAGGCTCAACTTTTTGTTCACATTCAGAACATTTCTGTAGCTAGTTTTGTTAAATGAAACATGCTTTGCACTGCCTTGCCTTTCCTTCTATTATTTTATTTCACAATTATCTAGTGATAAAAGTAATACAAGGAGACTAACATTCCATTACTTTATGTACATTCCATTACTTTATCTCCCCCCAATCCAGCCTGTCTTTCACCCATTGACTCCTCAATCTACATTTTCACTGACTGCCTGTCTTGTATGCATACTAACCCAGCCTCTGGCTTTTTTACTTTTCATTCCATCCAGGAAGAACACACATCAACTGCTGAAACTTTCTTAGCCTGACAAAGGGTTTTTGAACCTGAAAGCTTGCTTAAAAATTGTTCTCCAACTATTTAGTTGGTTTAATAAAAGATATCAGATTCACCCAAAGAACCTTTTCTGCCTATTACTTTATGTAGACACTTACACTTGAACAAAGTAATTAGAAAAAAAATTAAATTGATGTTGTAGCATATTACATCCACTGTGAACACTTTTAAATTACTACATCACGTACAAGGCAGTTAAGCAAAAGTTCCATGATGTGAAAAAAACTGCATCTTGATTCCAACTGCCCCTAACCCAACACAAAGAAAGGGAAAACTTAGCGTATTTGGTTTCCACAAACATTTTTTGTATGATCCTATACCACTGACATCAAAACAAATATTGACTTAAATGGGTGTAAGTTCAGGCCATAAAACAACAGCCAACATGCACATCTTCAAATAAAAATGCTATCATTAAAATATTCTATCTTAGCCAAAGGATGAACAGCTAAAGAAAATACCACATATGTGCATTAATGTAAAATGATACCATACCAATCTCTGCATATGAATTGGCATACCTGATATCTACCTGTTGTTTGGATTATTGGACATTTTTACACAGGCTCCAGGAAGCATAGGGGGGCACTTTAATTAACAAGCTGTGCTAATTAAAAGCACCTGAGCATCATGTGTATCAGCGTCTGAGCTTTAGTTCAAAGCACTAGTTCAAAGCAAAATGTATCATCAAACAGGCTTTAGTTTAAAGCACCCCACCACCATGTTTCAGCATGGGGACACTGATACACGTGACACTGGATTCTGTTCCAACACGCTGGATTTCCAACCTGTCAGAGCCAGCTCCCTGCACATGTACAGGAGCCCACTATGTCTAACATCAGCTTGAAATCCTTCTACTAGTTTGCCATCAGACTGACAACTTCAGAAAATTAGAAAGTTGCTATTTTTTTCTTTTACAGAGCAACTATTCAATTTGATTTGGCTCACTAAATAAAACCTATAGGGTGTTTTGTTAGTGGCCAACTGATTCCATTTCTTTTCTACTGAAAAAGAAGGGAAAAAAGGAAACCTTTAGAAACTGACTAATGAAAGCATAAAAGTTAGAAACTACTAGTAACTTTCTTAGCAAGGCTTATAGCAAGAATGCCAGTTACACCAGAAATTGTAGTTATGTTGTGGATACAAGATAAACAGATAACACTTCCAGTGCCGAAGCATTTGACAATATTTTAGGTCTCTTAAGGTAATGTTATTCTTGCTTCACCATTTTAATTTTCTCAGAATCATTAAAAGTTGTTCCCCTTTCTGATCTTTTTCACAGCAGTCCAGGAGTTATGGGAATATATTAGCTGATAAAGAATGTAAGACTATTGCTCTATGTACATCTATGTCTGCAGGCAACAAGGTGACAAATGGATGGGAATTCAGCCTCTGAGAGTTCAATAAGCTGGTATTGTCCTGACATTGCAAACTGTTTACCACAAAAATCCTCTACATCTATCACCCAGGCCCAGCCTCTGCTTGATTCTAATTCCACTGATATTGAAACCTGAAGCCCTTTGTGAGTCATTTATCACACTTATTAAAATGTTCCATTGTGGATTAGAATAGCAATTCACTATTATTTCAGAATGCTGCCCAAGGGCTATTCTATGCAGCAAATTCTAATGCTTTATTGCAACAGTAGTTTGTTTTTAATAAATGATTCTTTGCAAAGGTACCAGGCTTTCAATTATGAGAAATGATGCTGGCATTTCAAATCTGGCATCAGTACCCAATATTATGCAAATCCCGTCACTTAATACCGCATTTCAATAATTTACACATAATATTTTAACAAATATATGTCAATTGGATTATATAAGAAACAGTATTAAGGAATAGGTCTCAACCTATCAGTCTATAAGCACTAATTTCACCCCCTATAACATGGTGTAAAAAGCCATAGTGAAAAACACCAACAAAGGATCTATCCTTTCTCCTAAAAAAAAAATAAAAATCTCTATTATCCATAAAGAAAGATTAATTATTTTCATGACAGGTCTAATCTTACCTAAAGTCAATATTTCAATGGAATAACAAGTAAATACAAAAGAGGAATTCAAAATAAAGTTGCTTTGGGATTAGTCCAGGTGTGTGGGTTAATGAAGCTATAGGTCTGTGTTTGAAAAGAAAGGATGAAAATTTAAAAGGGTGGGTTTTCTAAAATATACTCAAGATGTATATCTGAAAAATTGTGTATGCAGCCATTCCTTCTGAAAAACCTAACAACTCCATGTGAAACTTGAAAAGTTTGCATGCAAATTCAACCTAAGAACAATGAATGTGCATGCTAAAGGCACAGTAATTCCTTGGTATTTTGTACTTCTGAAAGCATAGCCTTAAATGGCAAACTTTCAATACACAAGCGCTGTAACTACATGTGCATTAATGCACTTTTCCTAATGTGCATTAAATTAATACCCCCACGGTGAGGTACTAAATAAATGCACATTAATGCGCTACAGAAAAAGTGCATGCTTTTAAAATGAAGCCTAATGCACAGTAGCCTATTTTCCTGTCATTAGCATATTTATACATTTTTTACGTGACACTTTAATGCACAGTATAATAGGCTACTGTGCAGTGAAGTGCAAGAATAGACATGCCCAATACGTGCATATAAGAAGTTTTAAGAGGAATTATCTAAATATAAGCGTAAATTTGTATAGAAAAATGGTCCAGTTGCTAGTGTACAAGCCTATGCATTGGGGGACCTGCAGTTGGTTCCTTGCTTTGCCATCGCATTTTTGTGTGGTCAATCACTTTAGATTCTCAGTGATAGCAAGGTGCCTAACAGTCTTTGAAGATCTAGCCTTTCCTTCTTTGACATTTCATTCCCCATCTGTTATTGGGGGTTAATACCTCATCTCTACCTCACAGCTGAAATAAGTACTGTAAAGACTGTGAGTAGCTTAGCACTATGTAACAGGGAGAATATAAGTATTTAAGACCAATATATTTGACATTAATCTCAGAGGAGATTCTCCGTGTCCTAAGGGAAAAATATCTTTAAAAAGTGGAAAACATTTGTACCTCTGGACCTCATTCTAGACCAGTTTTAATTAGATACCTGCTTAGACCATAACAAACATGAAAATTCTTGAACAGTAATATCAACAAACAAAATCACAGTAAAAACAAATACATAGCATTATCTGTGTTAAATGCACCCCATTGTAATGCCAACAAATTATAAGCATATGACTAGAAAAATTAATATAAAAGAATGATAATCATGAAAAGTAAAGATGTCCTTGTAAAGTGAATCCTTTTATATTTGCAGGGCTCTCATAACTTAGCCCAAACATTCAATTTATAAATATTTGGAGGAAGAGCTAGCAATCAGTAGAAGCCAATATGGACTTTTAAGGAATAAATCATACCAGATCGGGGTGCCTCTTTTTATTTGCCAGGGTAAGTGATTTGGTTGAATGTGAACAATATATATCATAAGTAAGTTGGAGAAAAGTGTCCTAAGTAGGATGATCATTGGGTAGCTGGATGATTGTTTGAATAACCACAAAGCATAATTAATAGATCAATGTCACTGATAAGAAATCACAGGTTTCATTCCAAAAGGTCTATTCTGTGTTCTGTGATGTTTGAAGTTTTTATGAATGATTCCAGTGAAAAGGGAAAGAATATACCAATCAAATTTGAAGATCACAAAAACTGGAAGCAGCTGGAAATACACTGGAGGATGGGATTAGAAAAGTTGGAATACAGACAATAAAAAGAAATGCACAAATATGGAATGATGGATAACTGGCGAGGCAGTAAAACAGATGGGAAGGATTTGGAGGTAATGGCAAGCTGTAAAGTCAACATGAGTTAACAATGTGTTGTTGGAGAAAAAACAAATGCAATTGTGAGTTGCATTAACAAAACTACTGTACACAAGACATGGGAAGAGATAGCACTGCTTTGTTCAGTACTGGCTAAGCATCAGCTGAAGTACTGCATTCATTTCTGGTCATTGCAATTTAAGCAAGACATAGGCATACGGGAGAAGGTCCCATGGTCCCATGGTGACTTACATAAGAAACGGTTCAAATGAAAGTCATATGAGGAAGGGTTGAATGAAATAGGCATTTTCTGTCTGGTTAACAGGAGATTAAGGCAATATAGAACATCTGAAATATTTTTAAAGCTTCCATAAAGAACCCAGAGAAACACTCTTTTCCCTCACATCAGGGGAAAGGCAGGATAAATTCTTAACTGAAAGACTGGTAAAACAACCCATCTGGGGAAGGTCTGAAATGTCCTTCATTGAGATTGTCATAAAGTACCTGAGAGCAGAGCAGCAGCTGGGCTCCTGAAGGGACTGGGATTTATTGAAACAATTCTGCAAGCCTGGGAATAGAGACACATTCCCTGGCCAGAGAAAGAAGGGCTTTTACAGGCAAATAGCCATTGTTTTATGTTAAACTTCTACATGGTTTGAGGTGGCTTCCAGAGGGGCTGCATGCAGGACCAGGGGTCCAAGAGTCAGAAGAAAGGGCTGTATGAGGGCCCAGGGGGCTTAGGGCCCAAAGGGGCTGGGACTAGCAAGATAGTCTCTCCCTGGCAGCCAGAGGATGAAGAGCTGTGGGCAGCAGAGTTCCTGAATGTGCTGATAACTTATTTGTGGAACCCCAGTGAAGCTTGAGGAGCTCACGAGGCTAGCCTAGGGCTAGAAGGTATACTGGCACTAGAAGGGAGGGAAGGTTGACCTTTTTAAAGAGGCAGAGAGCTGCTTTCCCTTTAGGCTTATGTTATAGCTGAGGCCTGTTGTTTATGTTGCAGTTCCACTGGTGGCTTGGGTTGGCAGGGTAATATATGGAGGTCCCACTAAGAGGTGCATGATCACCTTAAGCCTTGCCAGAGGCAAGCTTAAGGCTTGAGCGACTGTTGAGCCTGGAGCAGCCAGAGAGTCAGGCCACAGTGCCAGACCGAGCCAGGGGCCCAGTGCCCAAGAGGGCCGTGACAAGACAGGGTCCAGGGGTCCAGCAAACAGGGGTCAGGGGCCTGGAGCCTGAAAGGGCCAAACCAAGCTAGTATCTTAAAGCCAGAGCCAGATACAATACAATGGGCCAGGGCTAGAAGGCCTAGCTGACAGTAAAGGGGCAGAGGCCAAGGAGGACAAAGCCCCAGCATGTGAACAATATTATGATAACACCCATGAGAAGTGTTATCCACCCATGAGGGTGTGGTGTAGGAGAGGATTGGAGTCACATAATTAGCCATTAAGGCTCTAGGTGCCCAGCAGAGGTACTGACAGGCTCAGATGGCCTACTAGCCTAGGGTCATAGGACTGCGATTGCAAGGACCCAGGAGAGGCACAGGGAGGATTGATACAGGCTCAGGCTCACTCAGAGCCTATGGGTAGCCTCCCTTTTATAACTTTCAATAAGAACAAGGTGTGGCAGGAAAGTGAACAAGGGAAGACTACATTAAACCTGAACCAGGCAAGGGCTGCACAGCCACCAAGGGGTGTCACAGCCATCCCTGTGGCCACACGCCTGCTACAATATACATAAAAATATTTTTGCTTGTGTATTCATCTATGTATGTATATGTACTCAGCAGTTTGACCTCTTTACTGTGACTAATTACGAGGGAATTCCTTTTTGCCCAAACTTAAAAAAAAGTGCAATACAAGTATCAGATTTTCTAGTTTTAAATTTCTCAATACGACGTTAACTTTCTGGGTGTATATTTTTGTGGACTTGTAAGCTGCACACACATAGGGTGATCATACATCCTGGTTTGGCAAGGACAGTCCTGGATTTCATAGGCCATCTTGGCATCCCAGCAGGTTGGTGAAAATGGAAACAAAGTCCTGGATTTGTGACACCCCACTCACACTGCCTACCCCAACTCTCCTCCTGGCTGGAGAGGGAATTGGCCAGGATGGGGGAGAGTATTGCTGTGGATGCAGGCTGCTTGTGTGTGCTTCTCTGTGTGCGTGTGTGTGTGTGTGTGGTTTCCAAAACATCATGGGCAAACTTGTATTGTGGTGCCTATTAGCGTCCTCATGAGTAGTGTCTGGAGGTGGGGGTAGTCTGGGCTGAGCACTGGTCCTCCTTCCCTAGAGCAGGGATCCACCTCTGTGCATCTAGTACCTCCTGTCCTTAACATACCATACCTCCATCGCTCACTACATATACAGGTATTCCTCACTTAATGTCATTCCAATTAATGTTGTTTCATTATTACATCACTGATCTATTAGAGAACATACCTGTTTAAAGCTGCGTAATGTTTGGTTATCATGTTGTTTGGTCACTGCCTGTTAGTAGGTAACTACTGTGATTTAATTGGATTCACTTAACATCGTGTTGCTTAAAGTTGCAGTTTTACAGAGCATAACTACAACATTAAGTGAGAAGTAGCTGTATTTTAAATAACAAGAAAAATACATTTTTGGGTGGGAGGGAAGGAAAGGGAGAAGTAAAAAGAAAGCTTGGAAATAATATGACTTGCTAATCAACAGTCAATCTGTTAATATGTTACACACATTAACTCTTTTTATCACTATTTCTCAATTCTTCAGGGGCAGGTAATGACTTTTATTATATGCTTATATGGGATATATATACCTAGTGGAACCCAAATCATGATTTTTGGCCTTCAGAATATGTGGCTTTAGGAATTTCAAAGAGACAGCCTATAACTAAAACACTATGAACAAACAACCCCCCATATATTTATATTAAATATAATTATTCTAAAGTAAAGGCAAGGGAGTAGATGTTTGGGTCATTTAGTTTACATCCAGTGGCTGAAGGCTGAAATCATAGGCCAGGTCCAGATATGCAGGGACATGTGGCTTGCGGCATCATAAACCTCTTTGCAGCAATGCAAACTAGACACGTTTCCCATTAAACTGTGTGTGGCACTGCTAATCGGCAACGTCAGGACAAAATTTGCTATAGAGATTTCCTGTTACCTAAAAAAAGCTCTGAAGCAGTGCAAGCATGCCAAAGTGTGTTAGACCCTGACTCCATGTGGCACACAACTAGGGAGATGATGATCCAATTTCTCATGAATCCTGTTTCTCATTAGCTAGAGCAAGCAGGGAGCAAATGCTACTTGCACACATTGCTCCCAACAGCTTTATTCAGAATGGAGACAGCTTCAGGCCAGGTCCCAAAAAAACCGACAAACCAAGGACCTGCAATGACCAATAGTTCTTTCCACATTTATTCACTTTAGTTCATGCTCATTAACATTTGTTCCACCTCTGTCCCTCCTTCTGTTCCACCCATTTCTCCTTCCATCTCAATTTCTGCCTCTGTTTACTCTTTGCTTTATTAGCATGGAATTGCCTATGCACTTCATTTATTTACATGCTTTTTTGCTATGAACTTACTTCTTCAGTCAATGGGCAGACTTTGACTAAAACCTAGAAGCTTCTTCACCAGTCACCATTCACCTTTTTGCATATGCTCATCTCAGAGTCTGTTATCAGTTATCAGTTATGTGTTGTTTTCCACCTTCCAATCTGTTTTTCAGTCCCATGTTGTACCATATTCCATATTCCTAAGATTTCACCTCATTCACAGCATGCAGACTTACACAGACTCACTTGAAAATGGCTGACACAGTTAAGATGTTTACTTAGCATAAGCAAATATCTGGCTTAGCATAAGCATTCATAAGCAAAATCTGCTTGCCTAAGCGTCTTGCAATATACTTTTAATATATCATTCTGCCTTGTGGTTAGCAGCTCAGCTAGGCCACAGGTTACAGCCTTTATTCACCTGCAAATCCAGTGCTCCCCAGGATCCAAATACAGTAACCCTAACAGTGTGCAGAAGGAAAATAGGGAGCAGGGATGCAAGCATCGCAGGGCTCTCTGCTCCCCCATCTCCATGTGGTGTGGAGCCCCTATGCCGAGGCACCCTGCACTCCAGCCAGCTAGGGAGTGGCTGGCTGGGGTGCAGTTTACTTTATGATGGGAGAGCAGACAGCCCTGGGCTGGCTGCTTTTGTGTCTCTGCATGCCTTAGGGCAGGGATTCTGCAGGGGAGTACAGGGTGCCTTGTGCTGCTCTACACACCACTCCCCAGCTGGCTGGGGCATAGGGTGCCTCAGCAGGGGGGCTACCTGATGCCTAGCCCCATACAGAGGCACCCTGTGCCCCATCCAGCACCTCCTGCAGTACATGGAGCAGTGGGACAATGTTTTCTGCTGCAAAATGCACAGGAAGGGGCATGCACTTCAGCACACAGTAGTGAAACAAATTTGTGCCACTACTCTTTGTGCTGCTGCAAATGCACAGCTCTGCTTATGTGGATGTAGATATAGTGTCTAAATTTGCAAATAAAGAGCAATTTCTATGCAGTCTCTAAAGAGTGTTGTAGAAGGTTTGCTTCCTTCTTAAGCACTGTTCCCCCTGCCATTTCCTATTTCTCAAAAGAACTTTTTTAAGGGATGTCACAAAGAACTTAGAGGTAGGTACAACATTGGTAGGAGAATATGAACCAGATAGGAGCCCATAGAAAAATATTTCCCCTTTACCCTGGTAAATGCCATTTAAGACCAGTCATCACTGCATCTGAACTGAGGAACATGCTTAAAATATACTGAGAAAGGCAGATTATGCCAGGACTATAGCAAGGGTGCAGACCTTTCTGTAGGAATTTATGGATAGAATCTGTATCAGAATCCCAAATCTTATACAAATACGTGTTTTAGCTTTTCCTGCCACAGTTTTCACAATCACCAGGGGTAGCCCTGCTAGAGCCGGTCCTAGCAACAGGGGATGATCTCGTAGGGGGACCTGCAGGTACACAGTAACCTGGGTGATAGTGACCACTACTTGGCAGAGTTTACTATCCAGCGAAGGGTGACAAAAATATCCAGTGATGCTAGATTTTTAGACTTTAGAAGGTCCAACTTTACTAAACTTAGGAACCTAGTTAGTGAGGTGGCCAAACTCAAGAACATTGGGCTAATGAGGGTCAAGAGAGTGATCCTTGTAGCACAAAAGGAATCTATCCCCTTATGCAGGAAATGGGCTAAGGGGATAAACCCCCCCCCCCCCTTGGCTGAACAGGGAGCTTCAGGAAAGAATGGGGACAAAGAAAGAGATATATAGGCAGTGGAAGCAGGGGGCAGCCACCAAAGAGGCA
>NW_017729033.1:49062168-49062579 GCF_001723915.1 Gavialis gangeticus
CACTGCCTTGACACAGGAGCAGAGGCCGATGTCATCTACTTGGATTTTAGGAAAGCTTTCGACACAGTTTCACACCCTATTCTCATAGGGAAGCTAATGGGATGTGGAGTGGATGCCTACACAGTCAGGTGGGTGGCTAACTGGCTTAGGGACTGCACCCAGAGAGTGGTGGTTGATGGGTCATTTTCAGCCTGGAAGGAGGTGGGCAGTGGGGTCCACCAGGGCTCAGTCCTTGGTCCAGTATTATTTAATATCTTCATGAGTGATTTGGATGAGAATGTGTTGAGCACCCTCTCCAAGTTTGCAGATGATACCAAATTATGGGGCAAAGTTAATACACGAGAGGGCAGGTAGCAGTTACAAGTCAACCTGGACAGGTTAGATCAATGGGCAGAACATAATAGGATGCAA
>NW_017729033.1:49062822-49063134 GCF_001723915.1 Gavialis gangeticus
ATTAGCAGATGCATGACCAACAGATTGAGGAAGGTGATGCTCCCCCTCTATACAGCATTAGTGAGGCTGCAGTTGGAGTACTGTGTCCAGTTTTGGGCGCTGCACTTCAAGAGGGACATGGAGGATCTGGAAAGGTTTCAAAGGAGGGCCATCCACGTGATTAGTGGTCTCCATGAAAGACCCTACGAGGAGAGGTTGAGAGATATGGATCTCTTCAGCCTAAACAAAAGATGGCCGAGGGGTGATCTTGTGCCTGCCTATAAATTTATCAGGGGAGGACAGCAGGGAATTGGGGATGCCCTGTTTACCAGA
>NW_017729033.1:49063438-49067517 GCF_001723915.1 Gavialis gangeticus
GCCAGAGTCTGGAATGAGCTTCCAAGAGAGGTGGTGCTGTCACCTAACTTGGAGGTCTTCAAGAGGAGGCTTGACAATCACCTGGCTGGGGTCACCTGACCTCGGTCCTCTTTCCTGCTGGGGGCAGGGTATCGGACACGATGATCCATTGGGTCCCTTCTGACTCTATAATCTATGAATCTATGAATCAATTGTAACTATAGCTCACTAATCTAAGTGAAACAGCCCTTGAAAATCACAAGATGTAATAATTTTATATAACATTCATACAGCACTCAGCACAATTAGGGCGAGATGCTGAGTTACGACTTCCAGGTTCTTTTACAGAACAGATAATAACAATGGGAATGAACACTTAATCTTAAATAGTATATAACAGATTGAATAGTGCTATGCATTTATAATAAACTTCCAAGGAAATAACAGTAAGGAAGGGTTTTTTTTCTGGCAGAGGTTGTTTTTTTTGTTCTTTTAAACTGATTGACCAAAACCAAATTTCAGTCCTGACTTAATTTTACCTGCTGTGTCTGTCAAGAAATAAGCTGTCAAATCTGTTAGGTATAGAGCACCTCCAGTGCAGTGCTAACTTTAGTGAGATGAGACAACACTATCCCTACAGCCACCTTCTCATTTTCTCCAATGCTTATGAGTAGTTCCCTGTCAAAATCTGTAAAACCATCACCATGTCCTCCTCCAGGTCCCTCCTTAAGCCACACCTATGCTGCTGTGCATAGACCAGATCTCAAATTTTGGCAACTAAGCAGGTAGCTACCTTTAATCACCATTTTTGAATGGCTAAGCATTAGGTGTACTGGCTTTACTAAAATATCCTATTAATTGTGTTAACCTGTCCTGCACATCACCCACCAATCTCACTTGTTTGTTTTGTTTGGGGTTTTTTTTTTGGGGGGGGGGGGGCCTTATCTGCCCTCCAGATTTCAAAATAAAGGAATCATAATGTTTGTGTTTAGCACAACAGAGCTTCAACCTGGTTGTAATCTGGTAGTGGTACTGCAATATAAATAATAAAAAATAATAACAAACCTGAAAGAGGAAGGTTCATTATAGTCTTACTGTAGGAGGACAAGCCATGTTTCCCCTTAATTTCTGATGTTCTCTGACCCTGATACCAGTGATACATACCACCCACATAGGCACATCATCATCATCATCTTTTGTGTTGACTCCTCTAATATTAGCACACATCAGCAAGTAAATTAAAATAATCCCCATTTTTCTTTGACATGTCAGTTGTAGGTTAAGCTTCCCAAAGAAAGGGGGCAAACATGCTCCCATAGGCAAGGTGATATATCAAGTTATTCATGCAAAGAACACCTTTCAGACGTTCAAAAACGAATCACTTGTTAATGGCAAAGCAGTTGGTGTACTGAGATTGCTGCTCATTATGCCAGGCTAGAGCCTTCAACATAACTACCAAAAAATCTATTTTTTTTTTTCAAAACATGTTTCCCAAACTGCCAATTTCACTAAAAAAATTGTAAATGTAGTTTCTTTTAGAATACACACACACATCAGATAATTATAAAATATTTCATTCTAAAATTTTTACTGTAACACTTACAATTTTAAAGGGCTTTTAAATTAGTTTGTTTTTTTTTAATTATGTAAAATGTTATGATACCATACCAAATAAAGTCAGTCAACATGAAATATTTCAATGGGTCCAAAATGTGCATTCCCCAACCCCCTTTTTTGAAGGGGTATATTGTAAAATTTGTTTAGGTTTCATTTTGAATCAGAACTAAACACATTTTGAAATATGCATAGAATGTAATTTCTTACTTCTCCACAGGTTTGCATCAGACATATTTTTTCCCTCATCTTCCTAGTTCTCTGTTCTCTCCGCCTGCTGTCTCATCATATATTAAGACAGTAAGCTGGTTAGGGCAGGAAATATTTTTATACAGAACTCAGCACAATTGGTCCAGATGTCTAATTAGAACTTCTAGGTTCTAGTGCTGAACAAATAAATAATAATAATAATAATGAGCATGAAAAACACCTATATAATCTTAACTATCGTATACACTGGCTTGAACAGTGCCATGCATTTATAATAGAAGTTGAAAGAAAAGGCAGTAAGAAAGTTAGCAAGCTAAAAATCCTTTCCTCTTCCTTATGCTTTCACTTCTTATAGAGCTCATTTTGAGACAATGAATTTCACTTTTCTTTGCTTCCTCTCATCGGTTAGATGCACCATTTAATGGCTTATTTCAAAATGTATCTGTCTCCTTCCTTCTCCTCATATAGTATAAGGGCTCATTAAAACTGAATCTGTCTATGGGTTTTCTTATAAGGAAGTATCACAATACAGGACCTCATTTAAATTGAAATGTACTATACTCTTTCCCTACTCTCTCTTCCAAGACTGATACCATATAATGACTGATTTTTTTACAGGTAGTCTTACCATTTTTAGTATCTGTTAGCACTATACTATGAAACAAGGAAGAAACTGAAATAACTTCTTTTACAGCACACAAGGATGGCATATTGTAGTACAGATCTGTTTCTCCCATTGCTCTCCCTCTCCCTCTTACAGGATCTTTGTTTTTATATTAAACATGTTTTCAAAAGTCTCCTTCTCGTTGATGCTGAAAAGATTGTAAAATTATAAATCTGCAGTTTAATTACAAATATTAGGATGTGTTGTGCTTAGAATTGCCAATCACACCTTAACACCTCACGCTCCTTTTGTTTCATCCTTCCTGTTACCTTAAGTTTTTTTCCCAAAATTTTATTCTCCAGAATTTCACAGCAATTTCAGATGTTTCTATGTTTAGCTGAAGTTCTCTGGTATCTAAAATCTATATACTCTGAAACAATCATAAGCATATGACATTATAAGACTCAGTTTATACGGCATTGCATTTGCTGTTGACACTGCCAACACTGACTTTCTCTGCCTGCTGCAACTGGATTTATAACCCAGATACCTTGTTCTAGTTGGACCCAAATCCTCAGACTGACCATGACCTCTGCATTTGATAATAGGCACATTTTATTGATAAACAGTGATAGCAGATAAGATTAATGCAAACAATTCTATATTTACAAGGCCCAGGGTTCACAGAGTCAAGGTACTCTGCTAGTACACAAGCTTCACTCTGAGATACTCTCTTGAATATCAGATGTCAGCAGCCTGGAGGTCAGAGGCTGAGGTCCCTGCCCTAGTGGGATGGGTGAGATGGGCTGGTGGTATGCCCTATGCCCATAGTGGCACTAGGTCCCCCTCTTGGGGACTCTTTGCTGCTCTGAAATCCCTCCTTTTGTATTTTTTTTATCTCCTGTGATGACTCTTCATTTCTAGGCATCTCTGATTGGTCTCCCTGTGGTCGTCATACTGTCCATGATCTCTCCTGTCAGCATGTTCCTTTGTTTTACAAGCCCATCACATGCACACATCCTAATCTTGGTTTTTACTGGCCTCCTCCTAATTTGGTCTGTTCCCCAAAGCTAGAAATCCCAGGACCCTGCAGTTGGGCATTGTGATGTGGTGCCAATACTTCAGAGTCCCTTATCTCTGTTATGGAACAGTGTGGTACATGTCTTCAATTTCCCAGCCTGTGTGTCTGCTTGCTGCTTGCCTGTGTCAGACACAGTGGGCCTTGAAGGAAACTTTGCCACAAACATCTGTCTCCCCGGGAACCTCTCCACTATCTAACTGCTACATTCATCCACCTCTCCTCCCACTCCCCAGCCTGTCTCTCACCCACTGACTCCTCAGTGTACATCTTCACTGACTGCCTATCTTACATACATATCAGCACAGCCTCTGGCTTCTTTACTATTCATTCCATCCAGGAAGAGCACACACCAACTGCAGAGACTTCCTGAGCCTGATGAAGGGTTTTTAAACCCAAAAGTTTTCTATAATTTTTTCCCAACTATTTAAGGTGGTCTAATAAAAGGTATCATATTCACCCAAAGAACCTTGTCTGCTTTTGTTACAAACAGGGTTTTAGAAATCAGTTAACCGTTGTCATTGCCCTGGACCATTGTTTTAATGCAATATTTCTTCGAACCACTTCCTCCACCATTGCGGACCATTGTAACAG
>NW_017729033.1:49067528-49069548 GCF_001723915.1 Gavialis gangeticus
TCTACTAATAAAAGTCAATCTACTTTACCTACAAGCCAATTCCCAAAAGCAAACCACTAAATTCCATTTGCTAGTCATCATGGCTACCTTCTCTGGTAATGTCACATGTCTAATTTTTTGTGGCAATGTTATTGGTAATCTATGCAGAAGATTTTGAGCTCAGCATCTCTATTCTTTGCACTAGCTTTGTGTTCCCAGCATGTATACACCCTTTCTAAGCTAGCCTTACCAAATGTCTCAGACTATTACAAAAGAGATACAGTACCCTCTACTAGCTGCTGTTGCTGAAGCACAGTAGTGTTGATTAAAGTTTTAAAAAAATGTAAAGATGTTGCTGACTGCCTTTAGAAATCAATTGCGCAACCTAAATTTCATGTGCTGCCTGCTCTGATTCATTGTTGTCTGAGGAAAACAGGCCTGCATCTTCCTCCAAATCAGGATGAACTGAGGCAGTTGATGTAAAAGTTGGTTATGATAGCTTACACAAATGAAAAGTTCCCCCAAGCTGGGAAAATTCTCAGCTGGCTAGTTAGGGCCAGATGCCAGATCTGTTTGTATTGCCAAAGCTGAAAAACATCTTCCCAATTGTCTTGAGCATACATCTATGCATTCCCTCCCCCATACCTCTTTTTTACCTTTGATATATTCTGTATCTTTTTTTAGTTCCAAACTTATTAAAGGATGTCATATTCCCTTGTGGGAGCACACTTTTACAAAGAGCTTGTACTTAAAGTGACTGCATAGTGTTCTGTTAATTGAAGGAATCTTTTTTAAGATCTTTGTGCAACATTTTCCATTAAGATGTTTTACGTTACAAATTAACTTCACAGTTTGGATAACTGCTATTAACTCTTTCAATTTACTAAAGATTCAGGGTAGAAAAAGTAAATAACAAAATTATTATGATGTAATGATCTAAAAACAGAAATGGGGGGACACTATTTGGTACTTTCAGGGTGTGTCTACTCGCGCTATTAATTTGCAGTAGGATTACTTTGCAATAAGCCTGCCCCAGGAACATGTCTACACATGCTCCCTGTTGGGAGTAAATTTGCTACAAATGGGAACAGCCCAATACAGGGGTGCTCCTGCCCTGCTCTGCCCCCCTGCAGCAGCCAGGGGAGCTCCAGGCTGGCAAGGGGCACAGGGCTTGTCCCAATGCTCATGGGGCCAGGAAAGGTCTGCCAGCTGCATTAACAGGTGTCTCCTGGCCCCATGCACATTAGGAGGGGATCAGAAGGGCACAGCTCTCCTGTTCCCATAGCAATCAGGACACACAGCTGCAAGAGAACCCACTGCCAGGGAACCCAGACCCCACTTGCCCCCTGTAGCACCTCAGCATGGTAGGGGGATAGCTGTACCAGGCAGCAGGTGAGGGCTGGGAACACAGCCCCCTCCCATCCTCTAGGGCAGATCTGCACAGTGCAACCCTGGCTGCAATTGAGAGCTCCCTATCCCTTGTGGTCCCTTGCTGCCTAGGCTGACTGGGAGCAAATTTGCAAAATGTAGGCAGCAACACCATTATCTTCAAAGTCATTTTTTAACTGAATCAAATGAGAGGTGTGCTATACATATGCCTTGCAGATTAGTTCTTTTTAAGTAGGACCTTCCCAGCAACAACATGAACTGAATCAGAGCTTAGGCAAGTGTTAAGTGTCCAAGTGACACTTACAGAGCATTATGCAGGAAGTTGAAAAGAAGAAAACTTTGCTTGCCTTCTACCCTCCAGAGGCTCCTGAGACAGCCAAGTGTACAGGAGGGAGGAGGGAGAGGGGGGAAGCACAGGGGGATGCCAGAGAACTGGGATACCCTCTCTTGTCCCCTGACTGGAGGGCACTGCTGTTGCATGCCACAATAGCAATTTGGTGATGCTGTGGTGATGGAGTTTTAGAGGAGTTGTTAGGGACTGCACATCTGGACTGCACAGCTAGCACTCCAAATTGCAGTGGGATTTGAAGCACTTGAAATACACATCTTTCCATAGGCTAAATTAAATTTAAGTCCTGTTTAATTTCCTGTA
>NW_017729033.1:49074548-49076429 GCF_001723915.1 Gavialis gangeticus
GGGATTTGAAGCACTTGAAATACACATCTTTCCATAGGCTAAATTAAATTTAAGTCCTGTTTAATTTCCTGTAAGAGCTAGCCTAGTGGTAAAGGCTGGGGGGGGTGTGGAATGGGGTGCCAAATTCTGTTCCTCATCTAAAGATGGACGGATGGATGGATGGATGGATGGATGGATGGATGGACAGATAGGTGGCTGTTTAATATAAAATGTAAATACAATATGTATGTATGTGTATTTGTATTTATATTTTTTTTTTATATTTTACATATAACTAGTGTTAAAGACCAGGGAAGAGGAACTAGAACCCAGAAAAAACCTTCCTCAGACAAATGACTTAATCATTAACTTACAGAATCCTCAGTTGTATCCATATACTCTCTTTTTCCTTCTTAGTCTCAACTTCTTTTCTGTATGGAGCACAGCTTCAACAGAACTGGCTGAAAGAACTTCCTCCACCTCAGACCAGACTATTATTATGTAGTTGTAAGGCTTTTCTTCATGTAATTTAGAGCTGCTAGGATGAATTCTAATGTTCCATGTGTTCTGAGTACATTTGTCAAGTTCTTCGAGCAACTTAAACAGAACAATGCCCAGTGTCTGGTTCATGAGCAGCGTAAAGGTGAGCTAGGGGGTAAATTGCTCAGCCTTATTAATATGTAGGTAGCTCTGGGCATATGCAGAAAAATAACTCTAGGCACCTAGGAAAACGTTAAAATAAAAGTAAGACACTGATAGTGTGTAAATGGCTCCAGGCTTAGGTGGCAGCTCACTGGCTAAACCCCAATTTAGATGCCTTTGGATCTGGCCTAGGTCCTGAAATTGTTTAAATGTTTTTGAAAATGTCACCATTAATTTCTCAGATTCATTTTAATGATGATAAATACCCACTCTGTATGGTTATTACAGGGTTTATTTGTCATCAAGATGTTTTGGAAATTAAATAACATATGATATATAAATGTCTAAGTATTATTTCCCTGAAAAACCCTCAGTGGGTGCATCCAGGCAAACATTCATGTGCCTCTTGTGGTGCCTCAAACCAGCTTGAGATGCTGCAAGAAGCACGCTGAGAAAGAAAAAATGCATATTTGCAGCACGAGCCCAAAATATGATACATGGATTTCCAGGTATAAACAAACAAACAAACACCCCAGAGAAAAGTTCAGGACACAGTTCTCACTGTGCCTGGAGGCAAGCTGAGGCTTAGACCTCCAGAGATACTCTGGTGCCAGAGTGCCTCCATCCAGCCAGAGCATCTCTATGGTGCCCCCTGCTGTCCTAGCACATTACATTCATGTGTGGGAGAGTGAGCAGGAGCAGTGCAAGGTGGCGTGACCTGGGTGCTGTCCCTGGTAAGTAGGGACTTGAGGTGGGAGGGATTGTGGGTGGGTTGTGGATATGAGGGGGGGACTGTGGGTGTGGGAGAGTTGCGTGGGGGTGAGGGGAACTGTTTGGGTATTCTGGGTCCTCTGCAGAGGCCACAGCCCCAACCTGCAGCAGCAGCCATCGGGCACAGTGCAGGGTGGAGCTGTGTATGTTCGGGCAGCCCCAGGGCTGCTCAGGCTGTCACCTGGGATCCAGCGCTGCCCATAGGGACCATGTGTCACACTGGGTCTGGTTCTGCCTCCATGGAACTGGCCCAGCCTGATGGCACAACAGGGTGAGGGCGTGTGGAGGCAGGATCCAGCCCAGCACAGCACATGGTCCCTGTGCACAGCACTGGGCTCCAGGTGTGACAAGCAGCATAAGTGACACAAGGTCTGAGGTGGCTGGGGCCATGACACACCATGGGGGACTCTGGCTCTAGTGAGCCCTGAGGGTTCTATGGACGCTTCTTCTGTGGGGGGGATGTGGCCTCTGTGGGGAGGGGAGCTGTGG
>NW_017729033.1:49076551-49077296 GCF_001723915.1 Gavialis gangeticus
GACTGCTCAAAGCAAAAATCAGACTTGTAAGTCACCTGCGTACTCATGTAACCTAGCCTCCACCCCGTCTTCACTCTCTTCACTTTCCCTTTTCTCTCCTTTTCCTTCTTTCTCCTTTTCTCCTTCCCTTTTTCTCTCCCACAATCCACTCACAAACCCCACATCCCCCAAGCCATCCCCACAAACTCCCAACTCACATACCTGGCCCTGTGGGTCAGGAGTGATGGGACTGGGGTGGGGGGGGTGGGCAGACTGTGAGTTGCACATGAGAGGCAGGGGTGGGGGCAGGGTCCTGGCATATCAGTGCTGCTCAGCAGCCCACATCCTGGAGAGCGAAGCAGGTAGGGGAAGCTCTGGTTTTTCTATGACAAAATACCCAAAAGTAAATGCCAAAGTGTATAGATATTTGGAATTTATTTTGTTATGATGATAGAGGCACTGGTAAGCTTCCAAATTGCTCTACACTTGTAAATGTATCAATAAAACATTGTCCAACTGATCTCTCTCTATATAGTGGTGTTTCATTTTAATAGCAGAAGACCAATATTTTGGTTATTTCAGTGAGAATTTGGGTTTCTTATCAGATAATTTGCAATTTTTAAACAGGGAACACCAGGATCTCTGCTGGTGAGACAAATGGCAAGACCGGGGCAGAGAAGCCTGTCCAGGACCAGCAATAACTGCCCAGATGGCAGAGTGGGGACACCCCAGGTCTGGCAGGCATGCAGCCAGGAGGCCACAGGTC
>NW_017729033.1:49082296-49083635 GCF_001723915.1 Gavialis gangeticus
GTTAAAATAAAAGTAAGACACTGATAGTGTGTAAATGGCTCCAGGCTTAGGTGGCAGCTCACTGGCTAAACCCCAATTTAGATGCCTTTGGATCTGGCCTAGGTCCTGAAATTGTTTAAATGTTTTTGAAAATGTCACCATTAATTTCTCAGATTCATTTTAATGATGATAAATACCCACTCTGTATGGTTATTACAGGGTTTATTTGTCATCAAGATGTTTTGGAAATTAAATAACATATGATATATAAATGTCTAAGTATTATTTCCCTGAAAAACCCTCAGTGGGTGCATCCAGGCAAACATTCATGTGCCTCTTGTGGTGCCTCAAACCAGCTTGAGATGCTGCAAGAAGCACGCTGAGAAAGAAAAAATGCATATTTGCAGCACGAGCCCAAAATATGATACATGGATTTCCAGGTATAAACAAACAAACAAACACCCCAGAGAAAAGTTCAGGACACAGTTCTCACTGTGCCTGGAGGCAAGCTGAGGCTTAGACCTCCAGAGATACTCTGGTGCCAGAGTGCCTCCATCCAGCCAGAGCATCTCTATGGTGCCCCCTGCTGTCCTAGCACATTACATTCATGTGTGGGAGAGTGAGCAGGAGCAGTGCAAGGTGGCGTGACCTGGGTGCTGTCCCTGGTAAGTAGGGACTTGAGGTGGGAGGGATTGTGGGTGGGTTGTGGATATGAGGGGGGGACTGTGGGTGTGGGAGAGTTGCGTGGGGGTGAGGGGAACTGTTTGGGTATTCTGGGTCCTCTGCAGAGGCCACAGCCCCAACCTGCAGCAGCAGCCATCGGGCACAGTGCAGGGTGGAGCTGTGTATGTTCGGGCAGCCCCAGGGCTGCTCAGGCTGTCACCTGGGATCCAGCGCTGCCCATAGGGACCATGTGTCACACTGGGTCTGGTTCTGCCTCCATGGAACTGGCCCAGCCTGATGGCACAACAGGGTGAGGGTGTGTGGAGGCAGGATCCAGCCCAGCACAGCACATGGTCCCTGTGCACAGCACTGGGCTCCAGGTGTGACAAGCAGCATAAGTGACACAAGGTCTGAGGTGGCTGGGGCCATGACACACCATGGGGGACTCTGGCTCTAGTGAGCCCTGAGGGTTCTATGGACGCTTCTTCTGTGGGGGGGATGTGGCCTCTGTGGGGAGGGGAGCTGTGGCAGGCCCCTGTGGGAGGAGCTGTGGCCCTGTGGAGGGAGCTGTGGTCCTTGTGGGGGAAGCTGTGCCCCCTGGGGGGGGGGGGGCTGTTCATGAGCAGTGCGGTGGGGCTGTGCCCTGGGCAGGGCAGGGGACCCACCGCTTCTAAGCAGTCCTCCCAAATGACCCCCC
>NW_017729033.1:49088635-49092160 GCF_001723915.1 Gavialis gangeticus
TTGCAATTTTTAAACAGGGAACACCAGGATCTCTGCTGGTGAGACAAATGGCAAGACCGGGGCAGAGAAGCCTGTCCAGGACCAGCAATAACTGCCCAGATGGCAGAGTGGGGACACCCCAGGTCTGGCAGGCATGCAGCCAGGAGGCCACAGGTCCCAGGGGGCAGATGCTGTTGCAGGTGGCTGCAGGTCACAGCCAGGCAGAAGCCCCCACTGCCAGACTGCTGTAGTGGGTAGAGGGTGCAGTGGCCACTCCAGGTTAGGGCTGCTTCAGCAGTCTGGCTGGCACAAGGGGTAGTGTCCCCAGATACCAACTGGCTGGACCTCTGAAGCTCCTGAGGGCAAATAGCCCTGAGCTGGTCACCAGGGCAGATTTTTATACTGCTGGGGCCAGCACTGGGCAGATTTTCATACTGTTGGGGCCAGCACAGGGGTTTGACCCCATCCTCTAGCTCCTCCTGGCTGTACATCCAGGAGGAGCCAGGCACGGTTATTTTGCCCCAAGTGGTTCAATTTGCCCCACACCAAAGTGCTTGTCTATGCACGTGCACTGAGGCAAAAATTCCTGGCAAATATTTGTGCCACTACTATTTTTGCTGCTGCAAGTGCACATGGCTGTATGTGTGATGTGCCCAGTGAATTCAGTCTGGAAACATTGCTTTTATACTTTGTAAAATGTAGCAAATACAGAAATGAAGGAATGAAATCTGTGAACCTTCCCTCAGGGAAGTTTTAAAGATGAAGTTACTAATTGTTTTGGGTGATACGTCATGCTATTTGGGTTATATGTCACTGAGCATATTAGCCATCTATGTATTTGTCACATAAATGATGTCTGCCTACAGTCAAATTTAGCTCTCTTCTTCCCTCCTTTCAAAAGTGTGAGTAGACAAAAAAATTTATAATAATCCATCCCAGCATGTGCTTTCTTCATCACTTACCTGACAAGTTCTCAAAGATGTGTCTTAAATTCAAAGCAGAAGCTCCCAACTTCAGTTATGTATGCTATATGAAGCATTAAGATAAGCAATTCTGTTCAAAATGAAAGTGATGAATTTTAATAACTTTTTTATCTGATACGTTTTACCTCAGTGAGTGATATAATTCTTCCATAGATGCCTAGCTTTGCTAAGATATATATAACACTTTAAATACATAATAGCAAAGTGAGGTATTTTCTTAAATAAGATAGATTTAATGAATGGGCAGGTTTCTAACCAGGGCACTTTTTAAATTTAAAGATAGCAATATGTCTTCAACAAAATGAAAATCAAAGGGCCTATGAAGGCACAAAGGAAAAGTCCACTTGAAGTTGTCTGAGACACATACTAGTGTCAGTGGGTGCTTCTACATGAGACATCTACTGTGTAGTAGATAAATTAGCTGACATAGACACCACACATCTACAAATGCACCCCTAATAGGCTGGAGTAAACTAATTTACTCTGCAGCAGGATGGTACTTGTAAAAACTCCACAGCAACACACATGTAAATTCTACCCTTGGCTCATTGTGCTTTGATCCTGGGCACACATGCAAATAGCATGCCTGGGAGCAACAAACTCTGGAGCAATAAACTCTGGAGTTTATTTGCATTAATTGTTCATGTAGACATGCCTAGTGTGCATAGCTTTGGAGAAGCAAAATCAGTAAGTTTAGTTTTCTCAAATTCAGAAGTTTCCTTTAGAGCTTGACATTGGCACAGATTAAAAAGCTCAACCAACTTCTATGAAACATAAAAATCATACTAAAACAAATGGACATTTAGCACATGCACACTTGTCATCTTCTCTCAGAGGCCGTACAACAATTTTCCCTTCGAATAAGCCACCTGCTCAACTAAATATCCCTTACTGTCAGTGCCTTTTCTCTACAGACATCTCAGCTTCCCATCTCTTTAGTTATGTTTAAACATCAGCTGGTAAGACTGTAGCATGCATGTGAGATGTGTTGCCATGCAGTGGTGAGGATGCTTGCCTGTTGATCCACACACTCCTGAATATTAGAGAAATTAAGATCCAAATATACATTATGTATTTGACCACCATTTTTAGAAGTGGTCTGAAACACTTTATTGATACAAATTTGAAAGTTGGGAAAATTTGAATCTAAGTGTGAAATTGAGGACTCATTTCTATATCTTTTCTTTACATGCATCAACCTTTGTTGCTTAAAGAAAGAAATAGTAGTATTATGTATAATATAATTGTAAACTGTTGAAGGAGAACTATTCATTTGATCTCTCGTGGAAGAAATGTACCTCCACATGGGGTAAGCTATAACTAATTATTAGAACGAAAATGTCAAATGGTAAACACTCAGAACACAAAATATTAAACAACTTGAATATGTCCTATTGTTTTGATTTTTTTTTATAGCATTGTAAATATATGAACATGCAATGATTCCTTGTATTTTTGGGCCCCAGGATACTCTCCAAAATACAATATGCTATATAAACATTATCTTGCTTTTTCTCTCTTTTTAATTTCAATTTCTTTTATATAATTCTAATCTAACATGGGATTGTCAAATTTAACCTTTAAATTTTTTATTTTAATCTTTGACTGTATGTGCTTATCCTTTGTATGTGCTTATCCTTGCATTGATTTCAATAAATGATTAACTACAGCACACACAGATTGTGTTTTCCATTTTATCAAGTAAATTTGAATTAACTCTTTGGAGCTCCACCAGTTTATATGAGAAAATAATTTGTCCAAATGTATCAGTGCCTTTTCTTCTTTTTCTTGAAAGGTTAATAATGCATTTTGATTTGATAGTCTCCTAAAAACTGTCTGTAGGAGTAAAATCATATGCTGGTGGCTTTACGCAATTTAAAATAGGAGAAATATGTCAAATAATCTCTTCCCTTTCTGGTGACTAGTAGAATATATTCGGGATGTGTAGGAGTTTATACACTAGGCTCTCTTCTTGGATTTGTATGTGTAGGCGAAGACATGCAGTTTCAGACTTTGGTAAGTAGTATATTACTAGTGGATTGATTTGGCAGTAGTGTATTTAGGTACTTGTTTGTAATAAAAACCTTACATTTTTTGTATATGCATAGCTTTTATTTTCTCTAAGGGGAGTTTTATGTGTATCAAAGAGGAACAGATCCCAGAGAAGACATTATTTCTGATTATACAACTAATATTTCTTAAATCACCAACTCTGAATAATTTTTGGTTTTTTCAGTTTCAGTCTAGCACATTAATTCACACACATTATTAAACCCAGTGCACAGAAGATCTATCCTAGTACTGAAGCATTCCTTTATTGTTTACAACCAGTGTGATGTAATTTAAAGGACCTAATAGAAATGTCCACTACTTTTGTCGTTCCACTGTAAAGTTCTAAGGCACAGTGAGAAAAGCATATTGGGTAATCTCCCACAATAATACCAGAGAAACCTAGATTGCCCATTTGTAACTATAGAACAGGTTTTCTTCAATTGTATCATCTGCCTTGCATATAGTGCAGTCTACACAGCAAGCAAAGTTCGAATAGACTCGTTTAAAGTGT
>NW_017729033.1:49097160-49105651 GCF_001723915.1 Gavialis gangeticus
CACAATAATACCAGAGAAACCTAGATTGCCCATTTGTAACTATAGAACAGGTTTTCTTCAATTGTATCATCTGCCTTGCATATAGTGCAGTCTACACAGCAAGCAAAGTTCGAATAGACTTGTTTAAAGTGTGAGCAAACTGTGCATGTTTCTGATTTGGATGTACGAGAAAGATTTTTCCCCCCTTCAAATAGTTCAAAATAGGGAAAAATAACAGGAAAGATTTTAAATTGAAAAATATTTCTGTTTATTTCCTGAAAAAAGTAACAAACTTTTTCTCAAAGGCTCTATTTATTATAAAGGCAGGGATCAAAATTGAAACTGAAAAACAACAATACATTGTGGATGACACCAGCCTTAATACATTTTAGCCTCAAAAGACTTTAGAAAGTTATGAACAAGTGTCTTTATTACATCAGTTACTTTGACATACTATTTGGCCTTGCAGGAGGTTCCAAGAAGGAAAGGGCAAAATACACCTTCCACATCTGTTATAGCCCTGGCAGATGTAATCCTGAACCAGGATATGTATATGCATCCTTAATTACTCAGTATGTGATTATACTGGTTAACTGCTGTCATGGTGGTGTCTACAATAAGGAAATAGCAAGAAATGAATTGTGGGCACCTTCTATTCTATTTCCTTACACAAGATTGGATTTATACCCAAGCACATAGACAACGTTTTGTACAGTTCATAAGTTTATACTGGATAATCAATTGAAGAAAGGGAAAAAAAGATTTTGGAACTGTTTAACTAATGTACTTGCTATAGCCTAAATAAAAACTATACATCATTTACAGACATATGTCATGCAGCTGCTGTATTCTAAAATGCTCTCCGATTAGGTACTTATTCTATTGTCATCATCTTAATATCTGATGGCCTGCATATTCTCCCCTGAGCTATAGGAGGAATTGTTGCTATATTTCTTCCATGATATCCTTCTGCAGTGATTTCCCTTCCCCCACATCTCTCCTTTTTCTGGGTTAAAAGACAAAGTAATATATTTTCAGTAGCACGGGTATGGTTGGAGATGATGCACTCCATCTGAATATTCAAGGACTAGTATTTACCAGTATGGTAAAGTTGGATTGTGTTTTTCATTCACACCTCTTTTTTTGCTCCCAGAAAACAAAAATCCCAAAACTCCTTTGGAATTGATACTTCTCCAGTCTCAGTTGGTCCCTAAATTTGAAGTTTCCAGAAAAATTTTTAGCAAAAGTTTTTAATATATTTTCAGTTATCCAGCCATGCAAAAAAGGCATACTATCCATGCAATATGAAAATTAAGGTTTACTGGACAATAATCTCCGAATCAAAATAAAGTTACATTATTGAAATGAATTTTTCAGACTATTTTCTATAGAAAAGGTTGCCAAAAAGTGACATGTTCAGTGAAGCATTTTTTACAAAACTACATTATAAAACAGAAAATGATTTAGACTAAGTTCTTTTGAATAGCTTTATTTGTGAATCTCAGTGGACGGAGGGTAATTCCATTGGAGACAATGCAGCTCACTGATTTTCAGAAGCTAACAATCTTGACTTTCATAACTATTCAAAACTTTTTCTCTGTCCCCATAATTTTCTAGAATTTGGGGGAAAAAAGGAAAAGAAAGAAAAAAAGGCCATAAAATGTTCTGTTCCTATGAACACAGAGACAGAGGGAGCCTTTGCTGCATGTAGTGTTTCTTTCAGAGAACAAGAACAATGTGTAGCACTCCAAATACTGAGTGCAGGTTACTGCACCATGTATAATATTTTGACAGTCTACCCTTGTTAAATGCCAACATAGCATGCAGTACATTCTAAGCTGAATTGCAAAGCAAGCTTCTCAGAAGAATCAGTTACTTTAGCTGTACTTACTATTGTGATGTCTTCCTATGGCCACATAAAATATTCTCTGAAATTTTTACCGGTAGATAAATACCTGGGAGGCTGGAGTATATATGTGTCATCAGATGATTAGTGGGACAGGTTGGGTAGGGGAGCAGGCTCCTGGGCCTAGAACCCTCCAAGGACTCTGAATCCTGCTACAGAAGAACACTTTCTTTGCCTCCCCCCGCCCCAGTCAATCAATTGATTAATGGGACAGCTAGGCCCTAGGCAAACTGTAAGGGGCCAGGAGTCTCTTTCCCTTCCCTTTCCTTGGATATCAGGGAGAAGACTGTGGGATACTGCGTATCCTCAACACCCAGAAGAAGTTCACAGCCATTCAAGTTAGCATGCAAGGGGAGCAATCTACTTGGTTTGATCAGGTAGAGCTTTCTTGCAGAACAGCCATTTTTCTAATGAACGAAAGTCCTTGAACATCTATAGAATTTTTTCTGGCACAAAAGGAACCATTTTCTCCTGACACAAATAGGACATCTGCACATGTCCTAGGGTGGTTTCTGCATATAACTAAAACCTACTCCTCCTAAATACTTGAAACATGAATTGGAATATGCAACAGGGTCAGATCAAGCTGCAATTCATCATGGCTCTGAAGTTTTCATTAAGTTTCTCTGTGGGTGCCACAAACTAATACATTAAAAAGGAGTTTGCTGGAAAATCAGACTTTTAAAGGTTGAAGGACATGAGTAGTAGACAGTTTAACTTTTCATACTATAACAATAGGATTGAATCATAGAAAATCAGGGTTGAAGGGGCTTCAGGAGGTCATCTAGTCCAACCCCCTGAAGAAAGCAGGATTATCCGTAACTAGATCATCCCAGGCAAGGCTTTGTCTAGCCAGGTCTTAAAAACCTTCAAGGATGGAGATTCCACAAAGTCTTTGGGTAACCTGTTTCAATGCTTTACTACCCTTCTCATGAGAAAGTTTTTCCTAATATCTAACGTAAACTTCCCTTGCTGCAACTTGAGACCATCACTCCTTGTTCTGTCCTTTGCCACCGCTGAGAACAGTCTCTAGATTTGGGAGTCTGGTGGTTCCCAAATTCTGACAGATTGCACACCACCAATTTAAAATGATACAACCTGAAGTACCACCAGCACATTTTTGTCATATAAAATAATAAATCTGTTAACACGTATCACTGACAAGTTGTCTACGCACCACAGGTGGTACCTGTACCACAGATTGGGAACTGCTGGTCCAGCTCAATTCACTTTGGAACTTCCCTTTAGGTAGCTGAAGGCTGCTGTTAAATCTCTTCTTGGTCCTTTCTTCCTCAGACTAAATAAGCCCAATTCCCTCAGCCTTTCATCATAAGGCATGTGCCTTAGCCCCCTAACCATTTACACTGCAGTCTGCTGGACTCCCTCCAATTTGACCACATCTTTTCTGTAGGGGAGAGCCCAAAACTGGGCACACTACTCCAGATATGGCCTCACCAGTGCCAAATAAAGAGGAATAATCACTTACCTCAATCTGCTGGCAATACTTCTACTGATGCAGGCCCATATACTGTTAGCTTTTTTTCATAACAAAGGCACAATGTTGGCTCATATTCAATTTATTTTCCACCATAATCCCAGGTCATTTTCTGCAGAGCTGCTCCTTAGCCATTTAGTCCCCAGGCTCTACCAGTGCATGAGATTGTTCCATTCTAATGAAAGGACTTTTCACTTGTCCTTATTTAACCTCATGAGATTTCTTTTGCTCCAATCCTCCACTTTCTCTCTAATCCTCTTAATAGAACAGTTTGATATCATTAATCCTTATCAAACAGAATATGAATTATTTAATTAAATGGGTTTTCTTTTTTTATTAACAAAGTTTTAATGTTCGGGGGGAAAAACATCATGGTGGAAATTTTCATATTAAATTAGACCCTCCACTTTTGCCAAATATTACAGCATCTCATAGTATAAATAACTAATAAAAATTCAAAATGAAGAAAATATAAAACAGATCTGGTTAATTACAAAGAGAGGTAGAAAAATATTCACAACAGTAAACAAAAACAGTAAAGTTATTCTTTTTAATTTCATTTTGAGTGGAATGCTTCAATTTAAAATAATTTGACTATTTTGTGTGGAAAAGAAATCCAGCTTATGGCTTGCTTGAGAATTATTTCCTGAGAGGAGTCCTTTTTGTATATTCATTAATCACAGTATATGTTTTAATCTGTGAACCGGTCAACTAAGTATTATTAGTAGTAGTATCTTAATAGTATGTCAGTTTCAGGGTCCAGCGAAATCAGGACCTCAATGATGTATGTACTATACATATATATAGCAAAAAACAGTGGTCCAAATTCAATTTCTATTTAAACACATAAGTAGTATTTAGATGGCAAAAGTTAACCATGTAACTGGTATTTTGGGACACTCAATTGGCACTGTCATTCTTTTCAGAGCATGATGTATGTACTGATGAGTTCTTCAATGGCTACAGAGTTTGATGAGTGAGTGACAGTCCCACCCGCAGGTAGGTCACACCCACACACTAGCAAAATTCTGAATCCAAGAAGCAGATTCTTTCCTCCTCTGATGCTAGACATCACAAAACTTGTTCCAGTCCACCTTGCAGCATCTCGCTCCATCTGTAAGATGACTCCTCTAACAAGAGTGGCATTCTGTGCTCCTTTCCCAAAAATCCCACAAAGATTCCAAAGGATGCTAAGTTATCTTTGCAAGCATCCCAAAATCTGTGCAGTAGTCAGCCCCTCTTTCTAGACCCTTTGCAAGCTTCAGAGTACAGTACATTCTTCAGGATCCCATGATCTGATATTTGCTTGACATGACCAAGCCACTTCAGTCTTTTCTTTCTAATCAATGTTCCCATGAATGACTTACCAGCATGACTTAACACTTCCACATTTTTCACCCTCTCCTGCCATCTTATTCAAATCATTTTATGCAAGGATCTAATATGAAAGCTGTTTAATCTTTTGGTAAGTTTGGCATAGGCCATCCATGTTTCTGAGCCATATATAAGAGTGGACAACTAGGACACTTGTGGAGAAGATACAAGGTGAAAGATGTAGCACCAATATAATGTTTTAAGGCACTAAGCAGAAAGAGGAGGAAAACTTCAAGGCAGTGACAAAATTATCCAAAAGCTATGGGGTACTGATGGGAGACTATAATTTTTCAGACAACTGATGGAAGACCAATACAGCCAAATATAAGATGTTGTACCAGTTCCCTACCTGTGTAGAGGACAACTTTCTGTTCCAGTTGGAGATACAGCTATGGGATCATCTATTTTACATATTGTCCTGACAGGGAAGAATTGGTGGAGGATATGAAGGTGATAGCCAACTTGGAAGGAAGTGATCATAGTATAATAGAATTCCAGATCCTGAGATAGGGAAAATACAATATTAAATGAAAACTAGGATGCTAGATTTCAAAAAGGGAGATTTCAACTGACTCAAGGACTTAATAGGCATGGGAAAACAGATTGAAGGACAAAAGCATCCAAGAGGGCTGGAAACTTCTTAAGGGTACAGTATTGGAAGCCCGGTAAGACAGTGATCCTATACAATGGAAACATAGGAAGAATGGCAAGAATCCTCCAGTGCAAAAGGAAAGCATACAGGCAATGCAAAAATAGGCAGCTCATCAAGAAAGTGTACTAGAAAATAGAATTGGAAGATGTTGAATTTTAGACAATTTTGGATTTTAAACTTCATTGCAGAACAAGAAGGAAGTTTTTTTACCTCCCTGCGTGCCATCTAACACCTCCAGGGAAGGAATTCTACTTGATCAACACATCAAAGAGCTACTCAGCACAGCTTACAAAGACACTCTCATGAACCCAGAGGGAGAGCCTTCCATCTTCAGCTCCCTCTGTGCAAAAATGAAGTTTATTTCCTACCCATGGGGGCTTTGATCCTGAAAGCTTGCACAAAACAAAAAAATTTTTCCAATTTCCAGTTGGTCTAATAAAAAGTATCATTTTGGAACCAAGAGTTCTATTTGTTTGTATGCCAGGAAATAGAGAGAACTTTCAGGAACAAAATCAGGAAGGCAAAAGTAAAGAATGGGCTGAACCTGGTGAGGAAGATTAAAGACAACAAGAAGAGGTTCTACAAGAAAGTTGGTCAGAAAAGAAAAACCAAGGAAGCTGTGGGTTCACTGTTAAATAGCTAGGGTGAACTGCTACCAGAAGAAGCAAAGAAGGCAGAGCTACTCAAAAGCTACCTAGCTGCAATCTTCAAAAAAAATTAAGCTTGGACTATACAGGTGACAAGGTTTATTTGGATAAGGAAGAAGACAAGCTAAGGGATGAATGAATTCAAATCAGCAGGGCCTGATGAACTTCATTCATCCCAGGGCACTGAAAGAACAGTAGAGGAGATTTTGGAACCTTTGGAAATGTTACTAGTGAAGTCATGGGAGATGGGGAAGGTACCAGAGGACTGAAAAAGGACCAGCATAGTGTCCCTCTTTAAAAAAGGCAAAAAAAGGAGGACCCAGTAAATTAGAGTCCAGTTAGTGTCACCTCAATACCTGGGAAATTACTGGAGAACCTCCAAAGGAAGTCCATGGACAAGCATCTGGAGGGGGAAAGGTTGATCACAAGCACCCAGCATAGATTTACCAAGAACACATTATGTTAAATACACATGATCTCCGTCTTTGACAAAGTAACGACTTGGGTAGATGACCGGAATGCCTGGATTTCTTGTATCAGGACTTCAGCACAGTTTTTGACAAGGTCCCACATAAACAAATTGGGCATTGGTGGGCTAGAAAAACTGCTATTTGGAGGGCTTCATATCTTCAAGTAAAGGAGAATTATAAATGGATCATGTTAAATGGGCAGGCGGTTTTAAGTCAAGTCCCACAGGATTCTGCCCTGGACCCAGTGATGTTCAACCCAGTAATGATTTTCATGCTGGAATTGAGAGCTTCTTGAGCAAGGTTACAGATGACATGAAAGTGGGAATGATTAAAAACATAGAGGAACATGATTCAGAAGGATCTTGTCAAACTGAAAAGCTGGGCTGGACCTAACAGCATGAAGTTCAATGCTGACAAATGCAAACCGGTATACCTCAGCAAGAATAATAAAAAATGCAAATAAAAAATGGGTGACAACCTCCTGGACGACAGCACTACAGAGAGGGATCTGGAAGTCTTGGTAGATCACAGAATCAATATGAGTCTGCAGTGTGATGCAGCTGCACAAATGGCAAATGTGGCTTTGGGATGAATCAACAGAAGCATTAGGTGCAAGGCATAGGATGTGATAGTGCTTCTCTATTTAGCATGGGTTAAGCCTCATTTAGAGTACTGTGTGTAGTTTTGGGGTCCACATTTTTAAAAGGACATGGAGAAGTTGGAGGGTGCAGAGGTGGGTGACAAAACTTAAAGGGCATGAAAGGAAAGTTGTATAAGAATAGATTGAAGGAAACAGGTTTGGTCAGCTGTGGAACAAGCACTTAACAGGGGACATGAGGGACTGCCAAAGAAGGAAAACACCTTTTCTCTCTTACTGCAGAAATTAGGACACAGACCAATGGCTTGAAATTGCAACAAAGTAGGTTTAAATTAGATATCAAGAAAAAACTTCTGTAGTGTTTGAACAGTGGGGCAGTGGAACAGACTGCCTAGGGAATCTGTACTCTACATCACTGAAAGTGTGCAAGAAGAGGTTGGATAGCCTCTGGTCAGGGATGATGTAAGCATAGCTATGCCTATATTCTACAGTGGGTATTTCCCACGCTTCAGGACTTTGTAGTTTGACACATGGGTGTGGAGTGAATTCCCTTCTCCCATACAATATATGCTAGGAGATCTTCATGTTCAGGAGCTGGGTGCTGTTACTCTGTTGAAATCCTGCTTTGCACAGGACAATGTATAACCTTCATGAAATGTCAGTCACCAAAATCTATGACCATTTTTTTGGAGGAGGAGGAGGATGACCCTCCTATCTTGTACACAAAAAGCCTAAAGGTCAGGGCCCTTACCCAGGAAGTGAGAGAGCAAGTTTATTAGTCCTCATCAGTTAGTGAGGTTTAAATCTACATCTCCACTTCCCACCAAACTGCCCTAAACACCTAGTCAATTATGAGATCAACCTAATCCTGGTGAAGTTGACCTAAATGTAATATCCATATGTAGCTTTACTTATTACTGTGTCAGCCAATTGTTATTATCTCTGCGTATCTAAATATATCCACTGGTCCACAGCATTCAACTAGCAAGCTGTCTAAAATTAAAAAAAATCCAAGAAACAAACAAACAAAAAACCCCAAAAGTAAACCAAAAGAAAGCTCTAATGAACAATACCCCTTTAACTCCTTTAACCTCATTAACCTTTTAAGCTACCATGACTTTCCCAAAGTTTTCCAATTAACTAAGATGGTAAGTTCATATTTATCAGAAAAAATAGGTTCTCATTAAGTCTCTTATGATTCTCTGATTACAGACAAAAAAAATGTCCATGTTAACATTGATTTTATTGAAATTTTCAGTATAAATTGAAGTTTGTGAATCTGCCTACTTCTCCCAAAGTTCATATTCTTGGGCTGTCAAGAAGCTGGATCTCTGACTCCCTAGGCAGCCACTCCATTCCCAAGAACACCC
>NW_017729033.1:49105704-49112799 GCF_001723915.1 Gavialis gangeticus
TTGCTGCTAGAGTGTTTGACTCCATGTGTAGTTGCACCCCCACTTTGCCCAAGTACTAAAGCTGCACTACGCTCTAGACTGCACAGCTCAATAAGCAAGTAGCTTATTGGCCCCAAAGATCCACAACTCTCTTCCTGTCAAAAGGACTTGTGAGCTGGAGCTTCCCATGACAGCTTCCCTTACTTACAAGTAAGTATAGGTGCTTACTTGTTCCTCCTAGGCTAGGGACATAAATTAAACAAAAATTGGTATAAATGATTGGACACTGATTCAAATCTGTAACACAACAGAAGTTCAGTACACATACACCGTTTCCAAAATGGCCCAAACCAGTTTAAGATAAACCTGGATTAATGTAGTATCAGACTTAAATGATTTAGGTTAAATTGGTTTATTGAACTTCTGTCCCAGATCCCCCCCAAATTAAAGTTAGCTCACAGTACCCCAGCATCCCAGGAAGTTTTGCACCCCTGAAAGCTGCCCCCTTGCAGATTGGGTAGTCTAGCCTTGGTCCAAGCTGTTTGCTCCAGCTGAGCACGGAGGCATGCTCTAGCATCCCCTGGCTTCTGACCCGAGCCACTCTGCAGGTAAGTGGCTGCATTTCCAGAATCAAAGGTGAAAGTCTGTTCACTTGCCAGGTGAACTGCTGTGGAAATGAAGACCCCATAAACCAAAGATTTAGGAGTAGAAATTTTAAAAGGAAATTGGTGGGTTTCCCTCCCCCCCAACCTCTCCCCCAACAAACAGATTTCTTTTTTTCCAGAAATGTGAAGTTGTTATAGGATGGAAAAACGGTGTCCTTCAAAGCTATAAGATAAAAAGAAACAAACAAACAACCATAACTCCCCCACCCACAGTCCCTCAATCCACACACAACCCTCCTGCCAACACACAGCCTCCCACCCACAGTTCCCTCACCCCCAAACTATCAGTCCCACCCACTCCCATGCCCCTGCTTACCTGGGACAGCGCCTGGGTGCAGGTCAGTGCTGCAGCTTTGCCCCACTCCTATCTGTCCCAGCATGCTAAAGCAGCATGTTGGAGCAGCAGGGGCACAGGGAAGCCATGGAGACACTCTGGCCGGGGTGTCTCTCCAGGGGTCTGATTGCCTTGGGGCATGCTCCAGAACCATGCCCCGCACCACTTTTTTCAGAGGGTTTTTTTTTTTATACCAGGCTTTCCCAGTATCAAAATTAGAGTCCGCACTGCAAATATGCAGTGCAGGGAACATTTTCTTGTTTGTTTCTTGGATTTTTTTTATTTTAGACATTTTCTTGCAGGATCTAAAACTATTTTGAGATGCCACAGCAGGCATGTGCTCGCTTGTCTGCATGTGCCCAGTGGTTGCACAGTGCCTGGACCTGGAGCAAGGAAAGCCCTCCACCTGATGTGCTGCTGAAGCCATCCAGCCCATGTCAAACCAGACCCTGGCTGTTCTAGCACTTGGTTTGTTAAAGGTTGCCAGCCACTGGCTTATATAACACTAAACACTAACAATCTTTTAGCTAGGTTTTAAATAAGGTTAGTTAAAGCAAGATGAAAAGCTGGGAAAGTGATGTGAATGTGTGTGCATGTAGGTGTTTTTGTAAGGTCACTAAATCCAAACAATGATTTCTTTCATACTGATTAAATTCTTGCATATTTACAATAATAACATAATAACATTCTCATCCACAAAGACCCTGAAAACAATCTCTGTTAGCATGGGTCCCAGTTAAAACCTAAGGATGACATGGCCTAGTGTCCAGAACACATAGAATGTGTTTGTTTGTGTATCTTTCCAATAGACAGATACAGTTTGGAGGGCAACAAAAGAAATGGGAATGAAAGGAAGGAAGGTCAATACAACCTGAAGAAATGTTAGCAATGCAAGTTTGAATATATGAAGGAAATTGCAAAGGGAGGGAGAGGCATGGTGAATTCAGTTAAGGGAAACATAGGAGAGGAGGGGTAACTATTACTTTGTAGCCATGAGTAATGAAGGGATACAGTGATAGATGGAGAAAAGATTCTGAGCAGGATGGAGAAAGGAGTATCAGCAATATGAGAAAGAAGCCAAAGGGGAGCAAAGGAAGAAAGAAAGAGTATTTCTTGCTAATATGTAGTTTTATGCCTATGAATATCTTCTCTTCCATTTGCTCTAGCTGTTATTTTTCCATATCTTTAAGACACATTCTATAAAGTTGAATAAACTTTATTTTCTTTTCCCTATTGGCTGCCCTCCAGCTATTGCTGCTCCCACTTCATACTGACTCCTTCTGTCAGACACAGGAGTTCAAAATATGACTCCTACATTCAAGTATTTAAAAAAGCAGAATTACTTGATCTGGGGAAAAAATCAGCATATTAAAGGCTCTTAAATTTGTACGAACACATATACTGAAAATTGCATTAAAAATCCTGTTCAAAATCTATTACATATGTTGTTATTCAATAACATACTATGCAGGGTGAAAGTGGCAGTGACCACTACAGTCAAGATTGCATAACAGTTTCCATTCTAATTGCCTGTTTTGATTTACTCTCAGCTTTCTGGAACTTACAGTTCTGAAGATATATTCAATGGTGATTTTGGAAGGAAATAAGTAAAAGTGGTTTGGTCTCTTTGTCAGTACACAGGTGAGATGATTTAAGGGATGTAAAAATACATTCTCCATTAGAGAAAAAAATATCTTGCAAGCAGTTTTTGAATGGAACTACACCTCAAACAGTTGGAGATACAGAAATAAATTTCTCATGAATGAACAAATCCTTTTCAGGGTTCTACTGAAAACTGACTGATTTGACAAAATCTATGACTTTTCACTATAGCACTCTGTGATTTTTCAGTTAATTTTATACAGGATATTTTTGCTATGCTAGTAACAATTGTGGATAAGAAAAGTGTTATGAGGCTAATTAAAGGTCTGATCCAAAGCCTAAAGCTAGGTAATGAAAAGCAAGGAATAGAAAGCTCCTCCGTGTGTTATAAAGCAGTGGCTGACAGGTTACAACCTGTAGGCTGGATCCAGTACTCGAAGAGATGGTATTTGGCTCTCCAAGAGTTTACCCATCCTGTCCTGCGATTTTGCACCTCACTGAGGTTAGCTGTGCTAATTCAGGCTCCCAATGCAAAAAAAAAATTGGCTGATCACTTTTATAAAGTATAAGCTAACACCCCAGCTTCTGAGGCCCTCACCTGGCCTTTACACATCAATGGGCACATCTACACATGCATTTGATCTGGGATCAGATCATCTCCCAATGCCAGTGGGACCAGTGCTGGGAGATCCTTATCTTACAAACCAAGCCCTTAGACAAGGATCTCCCAGCACCAGCAACATGACTGTGAAGCCGGCCCTGGGAGATAAGGGTCTCCCAGTGAGGTCCCCATGACTGTAGACCTGACACTGGTATATATGGATCTGCCAGCACCAGTTCCATGACCACAGAGTTGGCACTGGGACATAAGTATTTCACAGCCCCTGCTCCCAGATCATGATCTCATGGGGGGATGGGGGGCTTGAAGCTTCCTGTTGCCAGGGCAGGGGGACATAGTACCTGCCCAGGCTCCAGTGGTGCAGTCCAACCTGGCAGCAGGCAGCTCCTGGGACCAGAGCTCCCTGGTGGCTGACTGATCAGGACCAGATTTGATCCCAGTCAGGTGTCTACATGAGTACTACTGTGCCATTACTAATTGAAAGTAAATAAGCTACTTGCATTTGCAGGTAGAAAATATACCCACAATTATCAAGGTTTACTGTGCAGTAAGTGTGTGCACATGTAGATGCACATGTTTAATGTTCAGTAAACTATGCTGATGCACAGTACAGCTTCTCATGTAGACACACCCAGTATGATGTATAATTTCTACGAAACTTAGCAAATTAACATATGCTTTCTGAAAAGTATAATTTAAATAAAAATATATTAATATGTTTTGTAATGATCTATCCTAAATAAACATACTTGTACAATGCATTATATTTGCTATAACATTTGCTAATTCATGTATGATTACTCTAAAAGAAATAGGTTAGAAAACAGAAGTGGCAATTAGGATGAGAAAATAATTAAATTAATGATGAACCTTGAAGCACCTGACAAGTTCATGTTAATCAAGTATACATTTACCTAAAGATAAAGCAAAAGTGCAAAAAAAAAAAGTCTTAATAGTCTGTGAGCAGTAAAGGGTTGCTAAGTAAGTAAACAAGTGACTTGTTTTGAAATTTTAAAAACCTAGCCGGGCTCAAGGGACATTAGAAACTAGCCAGATGTCTTTGAAATGCTGGAAAAGCAGGCTAAGAGGATGAAAACTGAAAGACCTGCATCAAGATTGATGTCCTGACTCACAATAAAAATATTGATATCAGCCTCCACTGGACTGAAGGAGCAATTTCTGTAAGAATGTTAGGAAATGAAGGAGAATACATACAAGATGCTGACTAACACCTTTGTAAGCCTCTGGTTCTGCTACCTCCAAAGGAGATATGTTAAAGAACCTAATCTAGAAGACATTCAGATGAAAACAAATGTAGCCAAAATTCATAACGTAAACTATTATATAGTTGCTTTGTTTATGCTATGACTACTGCATAGTTTACTATATAACAATCACTATTTATTTCTAGGCTCCAAAAGGTAGGCATATAAGCACAGGTCAAGATTTTTGACAACTATTTCTAACATCAATTTCCATGTTATTTTGTTTCTGAAAACCAGTCAATCTGTTAAATTAGGTCTATACCACACCACATCTAAGCTACATCTTGACATACCCATAGGCAATGAATGATCTGTGCTCAAATGTGACATTGATTGGCATTGTAAAAAATACAGATAAAGCAACATTACTCTTTGAATATTAAGCCATAACACATTCAGAAGTTATTATGTCAGCACAGAAATATGTGGCCATGCAGGGGCATTTAGCCACTCTGAATTCTCCGTGCACAATTTCAATTTCATCCTTCGTAGCTGCTGAAGTCAACCTTATAAGCACCATAGAAACAAGACAGCCGCTCCTTATCCTGAAGAAACTGCATTTCAGACAGTTCTTGAACCCCATTAACTTTTCAGTTTTCATTTTCACCTTTGGCACACAGATGTCTTTGCAAATCATACTTTTCCATGCCTCAAGCTGTTGTGTGAGGTAAGAGTAATATTTGCAATGACCTGTTGTATAGATATCTTATGCAAAGTCAGTACAATATGTTGGCTACTACACCTGTAGTTGAACAAATAATGCAATTCTTTCTTCAGCAAAACAACTAGTAGTCTCATTGCTTCCTAAAGTAAACTATTTTGTTCTTTATGTTTAGATTCTTTTTCCTGTGGCTTGGGCTGTTGAGTAAAATGGCTCATTGATACCTTCTGAAGAAGTATATTGAGCATTATTTACTGTTGTCTTCAAATATCAGTAAAAGGTAAAATCTCTTTTACTGATACACAATAACTCTGTACTTCTCATATTTTTTTTTCTTTCATTCATAACCAATTACTTTCAAATAGGTTTGAAAGCAATAATTGTTTAGGAAGAAAGGAAAGAATAATTCCTTTAGGAAGCAAAAAATGGAAAAGGAAAAATACTTTGAAAGTTTCCCCTCTCTTCCCCAAGGAAAATATTTTCAAGATAACTTTAGTCACAAAAAAAAAAAAGTTTTTTTCAAGGTCCTAGTAACTTATTGTTTACTGAACCAGACAGACTAGCGTACTTTCTACTGACACTAATATATGTATATATATATTTTGAGGTAATAACAAAATAATAATAAAAAAGATATCTGACTCTTTACACCCCTGGCACCATTAAAAGATCTATTTCTCTTTTTGCAAGACGTTCCTATACTAGCTTCTATTGTCTCACTGAATAGGGACAAAAGTTACATATAAACCAGTTTAAGTGATCAGAAACTGGTTTAAACCTGTAACAGAATATACGTTCAGTGCACATAAACCAGTTTCAAAATAGCCAGAACTGGTTTAATATAAACTTGGTTGAATGTAGTATCAGACTTAACTGATTTGGGTCAAATGAGTTTATAGAACTTTAAATCAGACTCCCCCAGTATCCCAGCATGCTTTTCAACTCAGAGCTGCACTGGATTGGGCCGGGCTGCCTGCTCCAGAGAGCAGGGCTGGCCATGCCACTCTCCTGCCTAGCCAGAGCTCTGGCTGGCTGAGAAGGAAGTGGAGCCTACAGTATCTGGATGGCTTCCCCCTGCCTCACCCTTCCCTCATTTGGTGCTCAAGCAGGGATTCCCCCCTCCCACCCCTGCACACAAACACACACACACACACAGAAGGGACTCCAGTGGCACAGACCCCAGCCAGCATATGACCATGCTATCACCATGCTAGCTAATGCTGAGAGATGTCTGGATGTGTGTCCCCAATTTCATTAGAATAAAGACAGATAGAGCACTGCCCACTTGGGGCTTTTTTGAATTAATCAACAGGTGAGCTGGTGATGATCCCCCTATCTTTCTTACACATGCCCTGGAAAAAGCTGCTTAAGAAGAGCTTGAACTAATGAGAGAGAGGTGTTTGTTTTCCTGATGAGCTGATAAGCTTCCTGTTCTGATAAGTTCCCTGCTGGCTGCTGGCTTGCTTCAAAGGCTGCAATCTCTGCATACCTCCTTTGCTCGGGCCTGTAGGGGAGGTGTCAGGAAAGCTAAGGCGGACATAGAGCTAGGACTAGCGTCCAAGATCAAAGATAATAAAAAGTCCTTTTTCAAATATATAGGGAGGATGCAGAAGGCACCGGGAAATGTGAGGCCCCTGCAAGATACGCTGGGCAATCTGGTGGTTGTGCCAGAGGAGAAAGCAGACCTCATTAACCAATTTTTCACCTCCATTTTCTTATGCAGGGACTGGGACTTCCCCACTGTGATGCAAGACGGACTCAAGGAGAATGCCTCCAGACCTCAGGTTGGGGAGGCCTGGGTTAGAGAGCTTCTGGAGGGGCTGGACATGTTCAAATCAGCAGGTCCAGATGCTTTCCACCCCAGTGTCATGAGGGAGCTAGCAGGGGTTATTGCAGGGCCCTTGGCACGGCTTTACGAGCGCTCGTGGTGCTCGGACCAGGTGCCAGATGATTGGAAGATAGCCAACGTG
>NW_017729033.1:49113814-49114021 GCF_001723915.1 Gavialis gangeticus
TGAGGGAAAGACTGAAGCAAGACCTGGATAGGTTGCAGGGGTGGGCTAAAAAAACAGGATGCGTTTCAATACTGACAAGTACAGAGTGCTGCACTTGGGCAGTAGTAACCAGCAACACACTTTTAAGATGGGAAACTCCCTTTTTTGAGAGCACAGAGGCAGAAAGGGATCTTGGTGTCATTACTGACTCCAAGATGAACATGGGCC
>NW_017729033.1:49114527-49128094 GCF_001723915.1 Gavialis gangeticus
GAGGACCAGAAGGGTTTGGGAGAGACCTTGTTTCCCCTAGCACCCTCTGGCATAACAAGGAATAACGGCCACAGGTTGTTGGAGAGTAGGTTTAGATTAGACATCCGTAAGAACTACTTCACAGTTAGGGTGGCTAGGATCTGGAACCAACTTCCAAGGGAGGGGGTGCTGGCTCCTACCCTGGGGGTCTTTAAGAAGAGGCTTGATGCCTACCTGGCTGGAGTCATTTGAGCCCAGTTTTTCTCTTGCTCAGGCAGGGAGTCGGACTTGAAGATCTACAAGGTCCCTTCCAACCCTACTTCTATGATTTTATTTATCTGTCAGCATTCAAGAGGGGACAGAAAGGTGTGAGAAATGACCTTTGCAATGCATGGGACCTGTGAGTGCCTTCAGTTTCCTGCAGACAGTGTGAGGAAGCAGGGAGAGGGAGATTGAAAATCTCAGTATCATCAACAGATGCAGGGACACCATACAAACAGTTCTCTCCCCCTCCCCTCCCACATTTGCCTCAGAGAGCTAGCCAGGGGCCAGGGTCTGAGAACACTCCCTATACCTTGAAGAGTGCACAGGGAAAAGCTTGGTGAGGGCTGCTTCTCCCTCCCACTCCCTGACAGTTGGGTATTGTGCAGGTGAGGTTGGGGGTTTAAACCTCTCCCTAATCAGAGTGTCCTGTCAGGGCCTGGCCACACGTCCCTTTATCTGATAGTTGTGAAATGGAAGGAAGAACTTACTCTAGCATCCCCCAGCTGCTAGCCTGAGCCACTGCAGGCATGTGCCGGTATTTCCTGAATCAAAAGTGATGTCTGCAGTAGAATTAGTCTACTGCTCATTAGCATCACTTAAAAAACATGCAACAGTGCTACTGCACAGTAGTGCCAATTGTGGCACATTAACTCAGAACCTGTTATTACTTATGAGGTTTTTGCTATTACACGTACTAAACTTAATGCACCATAATTATAGTGCATTAATGCATGTGTATACATGCCATTTCTTCATTGTTGTGTCTCCAATCCAACCTTTCGATATGGTCTGTTCCCAATGTTCTGCACAAGCCACTTCTGGTGTTGGCGTTGCCAGATCTTGTAGGGTGCATTGTGGTGCAATAGGGCATCTCAGGAGATGATCCATGGTTTGCTTCTTCTGATAAATTAATTGGTCAGTTGCACAGAGGTTCCATTATTTCATGAGAAAGTTGAATCTTCTGAGACCCACTCTCAATGTATTCAGGCTGTGCCATGTATGCCATTTGTAGTTGGAGCCGGATGATAACTCCTCACTGGGAGTAATTCCTCACTGGCTCCATTCAACAGCTTTGTTGCCTAGTTTCTCCCACTCTTTTTGTCAGAGGGTAGTTCTGGTTGATTCTGGTGATGTGGTCAATGGTGTGGTGGTGGACAAATGAGAGACTATGGTGTACAGGTTGATGTCCATATAGTTGGAAGTCTGGTTTTGCTGACTCTTATCATTGTCATGACTTGCACTAGCTGAAAAAAGCGTGTAGATTTTTAGGCTTTCTAGGAGAGTGTGACAGATTGGTTTTATATGTCAAAATTCACATTTCATAAAGAGTAAAAATACAAGCAAGAATCATAAATAAACAATTTTTTTAAAGCAAATGATGACTTCTCTCCTAGGTTAATATGAGGACAAGAGGTTAATTAACATCCTAAAAGGACTACCTTAAAACAACAATCAATCACTCAGAAGATAGAGAAATTTAAGTGAAGGCTGAAAAGTCAGATATGGTGTGAATACATCTTACAATAAAAATCCAAAGAAATAAAGAAAGCAAGAGAAACAGAATCCCAAACTGGTTTGTCAAGGTCAATTACAGTGGCTAACCTTAAATGAACATTTAAAGAGAAAAAACTGATAATCTCCTTAGAGAGGATATCTGTGTAAATACCTTTGTGAGGATGGCAGTTGTTACAATCACTAAGCTAACATTTTTAAGGGTAAAAAGAAATCTTAGCTTATAAATTGTTACTTGAGAAAGGGGCAAACCAGAGAGACTGAGTGAAAGACTTGTGGACCCAGAAAGAGAAAAAGAAAGGGGAAAAATGCTCTTTTAGAAGTGTAAGTCATTTATTTACTGTCACTAAACCTGTGATGTACTTGTCTAGATGAGCTTTCACAGAAGTTTCAGACTAGATATGTTGTTCACATAACATTTTTCATTTTGATCAGATTTTTTTTTTCCTGTTCACCTTAATCAATCTTGTTTTAAATTACATTATCTGAATCTTTTCGGGACAGGAAAGCAATTTCTGGCCTTTAAAATGGAAGTGAAAGGAGGATTAAGGGAGGGTTTTTAGAGGCTTATCTACTTTGGATTCTCATTCAAAGGAACAAACAAGGAAATCTCTCCCATAAAGTTCATGTCTTGTATGGCTACAGCCCAGTAAGACCATGGAAAATTTCTACCCACCCATAAAAAATGAACATGGAGAGATTAAATTTTAATGAATGAAATATGGGTCTCTATTAAACACATTTTATCTCTTTTCCCCATGTATTCCTGTGCACCTTCCTAAGTAAAGGGGGAGAGGTTATTATATTCTGCCTCTTTAGTTAGCCACATTCCAGTAACAGCACTTTGTGTGTCAAATACTTCCTATATTTTTGTCCCAGTTTTCCAATTGGCCTGTATACAATACCAATTTAAACTATTTCTCTTAATTTTTTTCCTTTTTTTTTTTATAGAAATGTTCTTCTAGTTACCCCATTACTAATTCCTGGCATCTCAGCTCCTGTGATATATTGTGACACCAGAAATTCAGTGACCTCTTTTTACTAGACATGACATTCACTCTACTTTATTCATATTTCACATACAATATGAATTCTAGTTAAAAAAAAAAGAAATATTTACAGAAAATAAATAGGATCCTTAAAAAGCATATGATAAGCTGCCTGCTGAATTAAAATATTCTGGGAATATCAGCATATTAGGTAGGAGATTAATGAGCACCTTAAATGAATGCATTTATTTTTCCTTGCTTTAACCTGCATTTTCCAAGGCTTTGCTCACTTGTTCTTTTATCTGCCCACCTTTTTTTAAAACTATTTTCCAAGTTATGTAACAGGAAACAAGCTATGCTTCTTGCCTGGGTTCTGACTTCATAGTTGTGTGTTTGCTGCTACCACACATCATCTATTTCTTGACCAGTATTGCTCACTGCTAGAGCACTGTGGGAACTAGATTTTCTTTCCTGTAAGAAATTTGATTTTTCTTTTTTTTTTTTTCATTTCTAATCAAAATGAAACATTTTTCATTTTTATCCTCCTACATCATAAGTTCTATAGAAAATTGAACAGTGTCTGCCATGTACTTTGGTCTTGTGCTGCTCTCTTAAGGCAGTTGATTAGAATAATGGTGTAACAGGAAACCCTAGCCCTGTTACCAGGAAGCAGAGCAGCTCCTTTAAATCCAGAACCTTCCAGGTGCAGCTGTCCAGTCGAGCAGAGGTTAAGGATTGAGCCCTGATAGCCGGCCAGGTGGCAGGAAGGGAAAGGCTGGAACCATAGAAATCTCAAGTGGAGATGGTCAGGGGGAGCAGACAGAGAGACTCCCAGTGACTATGGAGCAGCTGCGGCAGCCTCCTTGGGAAGAATGTGCCGCGCTGTGAGACACAAGCGCAATCACATGTAAATGGGCAGTTTGCCTCTCCTCTTTTTATGTCTTTTTTCTTTCTTTTTTAAATTTTTATTTTCATTATATGGCCATAGGGGCCTATGGTTTATGTTTAATGTTAAGGCCATTGGTTTGTGGCTGAGGCTGTAGGGGAGGAGGCCTCAGTGCTGAGGAGCACCGTGTTAGAGGGCTCAAGAAGTCCTGCTGCACTAGGGGCACAGCACTAGGGCCACAAGCCCAGAGTCACTTGAAAGTAAGATAGGAGACTTGAAGACAGGTCCTAAAGGGTGGACTTAGGTGAACAGCCATAACTACAAAAAGAGGAGCAAAGCCAGAAGGGGTTAAGGCCCCAACAGCCTGGTGCCAAAGGGGTGCAGCGTAAAAGGGCCAGTAAGCCTGGTATAGTGGAGTATGAAATGGAGGGCCATGAGCCCAAGCAGGGTAGAGAGCTAAAGCCTCAGAGTCAAGCCCTGCTTAGTGAGTTTTGACTGACAGGCCTAGCTAGAGAGAGAGGCCTGAAAATGGTTTACCCCCTCTCAACCCCAACACAAAGAGAAAATTATAAAACATCTGCGAGGCATGGGGCACATCCAGGGAAGGTAGGAGCATGAATTTTGCCCTTAAGGCAATAGATCATTATTCTACAGATGGTGAGCCTTGCGTCTGTCTGGGAACCTTTGGGTCAGCCTCCCCCTTTTTTAAGAACTAAGTAACACCAAGTTGTGGCAGGAAAGTAAAGGGCGGGAAGCTGATCCCCAGGAGAGGAAAATACATAAGAGTTGATGGGTGCCTACCCACCAACCTACAAAAATTGCAGCTGAAGATGGCACCCTGTCACAAATGGCCTCTTTTCTCCACCGATCTTCTCTAAGTTTCCCTCTTCTTCTCATTCTGGGTGGCTCCGTGATATTACTGAGTATGGGAGTTATGCTAATTTCATGCTTAAACATATTTTCAGTGTGTCTTTTGTAAGCCTCATGGTATTTTTTAAACTTTCTATCGGTTTGTTTTATTTAGAAATCTAATTTGTAAGAAAATATTTATATTAGATCCTGAAGATATTCTCCAGGTATTTATCTTGGAATAAGTTGATCTTATCTATTACTATGGCCATGTCTACACACGCACTTTAGGGCTGTGCAAAACAACACCGTTTAGTTTTGACTCTTGTTTCACAATTTCAAAGGGACAGTGTTTCAAATCACTGTTCCATTTTGTTTCTTTAATTGTGGAAGAATATGGATTTGAGGGCATTTTAAAGAGTGAATTTAAAAAAGTGAACAAGTGGCAGGACCCAGGCAGAGCCTGCTCAGGGCTGACACCTGGGACCCAACCTGAGGGCAAATGAGGTGTCTGACCTCCTGGCCATTTGGGGCCAGGAGAACATGCTTTGACAGTTCAAAGCAGCCCACCACACTGATAACATCTTCCAGGTAATAGCTGCCCAGATAGAAGGTGGGGGCATACATGGCATCAGTGCTGCACAAAGGCCAACTGTCCAGCCACAGCCAATCGGCAGCTGGCTCAATGGTGCATATGGCTCTGCTACAGTGCCCATGCCACAGCCTATGCAACCATGTAGTCTCTGTCCAGGTCTCACAGGTGTGCAGGGCTGGTCCAAGGCAGCAGCCCCCACTGCCAGACTGCTGCAGTGGATAGAGGGTACAGAGGTCACTTTATGTCAAGGCTGTTGCAGCAGTCCAGCTGGCACCGGGGTTTGTATCCCCATATTTCAACTGTCTGGGCCTCAGAAACTCCTGAAAGCAAGTAGTACAGTCGAGGCAATTCTGTTTAGCCATGCCTAGCTCTGGTCCTGCTCCCTGGGGCTGTTCCAAATTGCAGAGGCATGGAGTTCTTTGGGTGGGTGTATAAGAGTACACTCAAGGACTTCCATTCCTCTATAAGATGGCATACCCCCAGGGAGCAAGACCAGAGCTGGCACCATCAGCCAGTGTGCTGACTAGGCTCTGTGATGGACTGGGGGAGGGGCGGGCTAGGCACTCGGTGGGAGCAGCTGAGTTTGAACTGAGTTCCAGTGTGGACTATATGTCTGCTTCAGGTTTTGAAAATAACATAATTAGTTGTCTCCAACTACCCTGATTTTCCGTATCATATCGTGTTTCAAAGTTATTTGGAGGTATATTTTTTACATGTTGTTTAATTTATTTCTGACACCATGCTTTGTCTTCCAGGTATGTGAAAAAATGTCTCAAAAGGTTCTGATACAAAACTAATTATTTAACTGTAGGAAATAACTTTCTAGATCTCGGAGATCAATGCTAGCTGCTGCTGTAGTTCTCATTTCAGTCTTAAAATGGCATGTTAATCTCCTGTTTAGCACATTATTTGAATTACTGAGGTCTTGCCTTTGCAAAATACTGAAGTGGCACCCCTCTCACCTGTGCTTGTAAACATCAGAAGCACTCACTCTGCACCACCTTCTTCCTCTTCCTCCATCCTATTCCCAGTTCTTCTTCCTTGCCTCCTGGAAGAAGAAACTACTGAGTAAGCCAAGTAAATAGGGACTGTTGGTGTGTGAATGGCCTTGAGCAGGTCACACTGTAAAGGTCCCTCTCCCCTACCCATACGCATCTGCACAAACATGAAAGGTCACTGTGTCTCTAGCTGTAGGTCTAATGTTAAATGAATGGTAATGCAGTACTACATTATGTGAGAGTCATATGCTGTAATAGATAGTGACCATGTATTTAGGGTTTTTTTCCCCTCTCTGTTTGAACTCCTATGAGGTTTTTGTCCTAACCTCATGGTTGTGGTAAACAATTCCATTGATTTTGACATGTAAAAATGAGACTACTTAAAATGTGTGCCCAATTTCTTAAGAAACTGATATGAAGATACAGACCACATATTCTAATTATTGAATCATGTGATAAAGTACAGTCTAATGTCACAAACAGTATAGCAGACAAAGCTTAGTAAATGTCTTATACAACCTAACCTTACACTGTTTTGAATGACTTCATTGTATCCTGTAGATAGAAGGAAGCAGAGGAAGGCAGTAAAAAGATAAAAAGAAAGAGTATGAAGTAACATTTAAGTGGATGATTATAGTAAACATTTGTAATAACCAAAGTTCCCTGCTTCAAATTTCATTTTTAAATCATGAGCAGTTATATTCTCTTCTGAATTAATACCTTTTGCCAGTGTAAATCTTATCTGCTACCATTAAAAAAATGACACTATTCCATAAGCTTTTTCTTCCATTTGCCCAATACTTCATCACTTTACATTGTATATCATTTATTTATAAAACTAGAAAATCATATCCTAAGGCAATGCACTGCAGGAACCTTTCATGTTTAAATGACAGCTATTGAAGGAACAAGACATGCTACAAAAAATAATACTAGTGAATAAGAGTTTCCATTATAGGAATACATTAAACTGACACATTACCAAATCTCTTTGATGTTCTGTATCATTTATCAACAACATTAAAAGTATGAGAGTTTTATTCAGAATGACTGCTTTATTAAATATCTATTTCTTAACACGTTTGATACAAAATATTAATGATAAAAATAAAATAATTATATACCATTTTTTCATATTTGTTAGTTTTAGTGCTACAAAGACATTTGTAGCACTCTGTACAAGTGCTTAGCATTTGCCTTACATATTTTTAGTAAAGAAAGCCTAAGATTCTTAAATGAGATAAAAAAATGTGATAGGATTAATCTTTTTTTCCTCCAGCATATGAGAATAAATAGAAGTTTGTTTTTTTTTCTAGCAGAACATGGAAAGAAGTCAAATACATTTCACTGAATTAACAGGAAGAACAAGCTAATGTACCAACAAGGACCAAAGGGAATATGTCATATATTAATAGGCCCAGGAATACTGAAACAACTATAGGGTATTACTAAATTTAAGTATCATAGTGTATGCCTTTTAGTCTGAGAGTTGAAATTCCTCATTCTTCTCCCATGCATTTCATGGATCCCCATCCCCACTCCCTCTTATTTCACTGCCTCATCCATGTTTCTTAAGATAATTCAACACCTGAAGAGTTCAAATCACTGGGTGATGGCATGAACCTCAGCTTAACCCTAAGCCACTCACACTACTATGTCATTGCTTCTTTGCCATTTGTTGCATCAAATTTAGAGTTTTAAAAAGAAAATCCATGTTAAAGAATGTTAGGTAAAAGGAGATAGGACTATAGAAGGCAAAAGGCAGTGTCCTCCCTGTATGCCAGGCGTTGCTATAGAACTATTCCACAGAAGCCAAGACTTCAAGACTGGCTGGAGCACTCTTTGCAGGTCTTTACTGAAGTCTCCATTGATCTCTGTCTATGGCCATCTGTGTAGCAGTGGAATTTCCAGCCCTGTCTTCCATTTCTCAGCTAGCACTACTATTCTATGAAGTAAGACACTTCGTAAAGGTATTATGAGTTAAGACCAACCCTAGTTCATCTGCCAGGCTACTGGCTATAGCTCTGGATACAGCTCCAGGATTTGTCCCAAAACAAGTTTTAGAAACCTTTGAAAACACTATAATATTCCTTTTAAGCTTGTATGCCAGAGGCTTTAAAATTGCAGTAATTCAGAAAATATTTTGTATATTGATAGTGCTCAATCTGCCTTCGTTTTGAACCACTATGCTTATGTCCTTAGAAAACTAGGTAATAATTGGGCTATTTTATTTTGTTTTTGTCTGTTGGTTTTACTATTCCAAGCTTGTGAGATTGTGTTCATTGCTGAGACAACTTTATCTGGAAACACTAATATGGATATTTGATAGAAGGGAGAAATACCAGGAGTGTAGTGTGTGTGGGCAGAAGAACTTCATAAGCTAAGATTCAGGGGTTACTGGGATCATACTTGCCAACTACAACTGGGAAATGGTATTAGGGAAATTAGCCTGAATGTTCACAAAGAAGAAATTAGAGTCCCATTATTCATTTTTAATTAAAATGTACAAATACAATTTAAACAAATCAATATGATTTAAAACAAAAGTATGGATGTTCTGACTTACTGACAAACGGGGCCTTTTTGAATAGTAACTTTCATAGAAAAGTAAATAAAGTACTTAAACATTTCTAGTAGATCAGAACAACAATGGATTCTTCTTTTCTGCTTCATAACTACATTGCCTCGCAAACAAAACTTATGTAAGTCCTTAACAACTTTTTAAAAGTGTATTAATGAGTAGAATTTAGACACAAAACAAAATCAGTCATTAAAAGGTAGGTATATCCAGTTTCAGTTTTAGCTTACAGTTGGAAAAATAATCCCTTTGCTGTTTATGTCCCAAAATCATTAATTAAAAATGATTAAATGCAAAAAATCCTCTAGGAATAATTCACATTGAAGTTATATGCAGTACAAACAGCAGGATTCTCTCTCATATATACAGCACAAATGGTGTGGAGTAGAGAAAAGGGAATATTGAAATAGTAAACCTTGCCAGATACTAGCAAAATACCCACTGGTATGATTTCTTTACAGTTATCTGTCAAAATACTATCCCTAGTTATGAAGTGTATTAAAAAGAGCCCTGGAGATTTTCAACATCCTTACTGATATGACTGAACTAAAACTAGTCTGCAAAACTGCAAATAAAATTGGCTATGCTGCTTATTTGATGTGAGATGATCAATATAGATACAGCAGTGTCGAAAAAACTTGGGGAACTATTTGTCTCCTAAATTGGAACCATTGCAGCAGAACTCAATATGGCGACACTCCAGAATTGGTAGCAGCTTCATCCTTTGCCTGAGAAAAAATTACATGCTTTATTCTTTTCTTGCATATCCTGTATTCCCCTGAGATAAAATTCTGGCATTTTACCATCAAATTGCTAATACTGCCAGGAAAATAGCACTGAACAAAACTTGGGAACAATATCCTTGTGGAGAACAGGAACTGTATACTGCTAGTGCTGGATATAAACATACACAAGGAATCAAATAAAATGGGTAAGAGGGAAATGCTTTTGCCTTCACCTCCTCCTCACCCACCCCAAATTAACATAGATCGCCAGGTGCATGTGTGTATCATGGAGAGGCAGAGAGAGCAAGATTATGCTGTACTTCCTGAAAAGATGAAGGAGCTGATAATGAAGTTTATGCTCCCAGATAAGCTCTCAGAAAGATACTGAGCATATGGACACATCACTGTAATTTGCCCTGACATAGGTATTAAATGCAGAAATGTATAGGCCCACAATACCCAATATACAGTGGATATTTTCCTGCTATAAGTCACTACCCTGGTGGATAAAGGTAGCCGGCAGAAAGTCAGGCATATCCATATGGGCACGTCTACACAAGATGCTAAATGCATGTGGAGAGGAACAGGCAAAGGAAAAATAAAACAGAAAAATGCTCCCCACAGGGAAAGAGGAGTCTGCTGAAAAAGAGACAGCAGCACAGGAAAAAAAAGAACACTGCTGGAGCAGTATTTCCCAAGCAGCTATTCTAAGAGGCAAGGGGTGAGGTGCAGGAGGAGACAGGGAGGAGAGGCATTCTCCAAGGCCTGGGGTTTGTGAGAGCCTCAGAACTCCCGAGAGCCGGCTCCAAGCTGGGAGGAAAGCTTGGCCAGGCTTCACTGAGCCATGGGTCAGTGGCTGAAGAGATACCATGGGGAGGGGTGGTGCAAGTGGCAGAAGTTAGTTGTGTTGCCTTGAACCCAAAGTGGGTCCACTGGGTGAGGGTGCCAGAGTGGCAGAAAACCCTCCCAAAAACCTGGAAAGGGCAGGATTGCCCAGAGCCATGGGCTGTAGCCAGAGCCCAGGTTGCGGGTGAAATGACCTGGCAAGAGAGTCATAGGTCCAGAGACTGGGGGGCAGGAGGGAGGGGGAGCAAGTCCCAAGACATAAAAGCCCTGGATGGGGGTTTTCCCTTTTGATTTGAGCTATTTATTGGAAGTTTGTAGAGGGTGAGCTACCCTGGAAGAGTGGGGTAAGTAAGGCCCTCCTGCAACTATATGCAAAACTTACCTGAGGCTGAGAGAAAGCCAGGTGGTCTGCTCTTTTCTGGGTCATTGAGACCTAAATAGATCAAATCTAGAACAAAAGAAAATACAGAAAGTTATATCACTCAAGAAAGACTATGTTTGTAATTTTCGGCATGACATCTGGATGGCACTGGGACAAGGTGTAGAGGAGGTTGGAGCCTCAAAAGAAATCCCTGCATGGGTTGCCTTTAGCCAACTGTAGTAGAGAACAAACAACACCTCCCAAATAATAGCATCAATGAAAAATCAAGATGTGGCAGGAAAGGGTCGGATCTCACCACAGGGAATTACAGACAACAGAGAGATGAACAGATCAGGCCGAGAAGGCTCCAGGCTGACAATACTAAATTAGGGATAACCCTCCCACCGTGCAGTAGATTAATTCTACTGCACATTTGTGCTTCACAGCAAAAGCTGTGCTAATGCACTAATGTGCATAATTAATCCACTGTGCATTAGTGGTACTAAAAAGGCATGAACTGGTGCTACTGTGCAGTAGCACTGGTTACCGGGGATTTAGTTAGCACCAGTTATTGCAGGAACTAAACCTTATGAGCAGTAAGTACAGCACATTAATGCATGTGTAGACATGCATTATAACTTCTTAAGTTACAGAAGTGTACAAGTTGTATGTTAAGAGCGCTAACCACTGGGTAGCTGTTTCCAAAGAGACTCTTATCTCCTTCCCAGCTAGTGACAGGGTACTATAATAGCATCTACTGTGGGCAGTTACATCCAGGCCATCAGTTGTCTGTCCACTTCAGACATCAGTGCAGCTCACATTAGTGTACACATAGATGTAAGTTATACCAGTGTTAATGTCTGCACTCTGGGTCATTCCTAGGATCCTTCTACTGTGAATACTTCTGGCTGGAATAACCAGAATAACTCTTGAAATCTATACTGACTTTTGAACTAAAATACTGGATTTTATTTAAGGTATCTATGTTGTAGCCATATTGGTCTAGAGGCAAAAAGAATCAAAACTCTTGGAAGAGGTAATACCTTTTATTAGACCAACTAGATATTTGCAAACAAATTATTGTATTTATCTGCAATCTTTCGGGCATACTAACCCTTCATCAGGCATAGGAGAGAGCAGAGATTGTAAAAGTTCTCCTAGGTAGAAATGAAATTCATATTTCACAGGAGGCCTGAGGTATGGTAAAGTCCCGTGTTTGTAATAGGTCATTTTGTCCAGGTTAGGCACAGGCAAAAGTTGAAACAGTCTTTTTACGTCAAAGTTATCTGGTGGCAAACTCCATATAGAGGCATATTTTCTTCAGGTTATGATGTTTCATATTTCACAGAAAAGCAGAAGGATGGAAAGCTGTTCTGGGCAGGAGTTTCTTTTGTGGTGAGGTATCTGTGTTTCTGTGCTCTGTGCAATGCAAATTCACTCAAACAATGGCAGGAGTCTGGTGTTAGCAATTCAGATGGTAAAATGCTTCCTGCTTATAAAACTCAGTATTTCTGTTGGCAAAATGTTTCCTGCTTGTAAAGGTCAGTAATTATGTTGGTAAAATGCTACCTTCTTGTAAAATTATGAACTTTTAATTTTAAAAAATGGCTAAAACCATCTGAATTGCTGATACCAGGCTCCTGCCATTGTTTGAGTGAATTTGCATCTCACAGAGCAAACTAAAAAGACTGTTTCAACTTTTCTCTGTGCCTAACCTGGACAAAACAAACTATTCCAAATAGGGAACTTTATTTAAGAACTTTTATGAGTTCAGACCACGCACATAGTCTGTAGACATAATCCTATTTAACTTTATATGACTAAATGCCAATTACCCTGACCTAAAAATGTTATTTTTGACAGTTTCACAGAATTTGCAGTTCAGCTGTGTATGCACTGTAAGCAATGCCTGCTCAGTACCACTACTGTTTCGACAGGCAAGTTGAAACAGGCTGTTTCAACATGCATTATGATACACTAATTTAGGTAAGTCCTGAGATAGTAGCCATGCAAACTAGCAAGAGTGTAAGGAGAAAAAGAGTGTTTCATGTCTCAGCTAAGGGGGTGGGGAACTCATCAAGGTTCTAGGCATCCTTCACCCCAATGTGGTTTGAACTTGTATCTTCTGCTTCCCAGTAAAGTATTACAACCACCAGACCACAAGCTAGGTATTACTCTAGTGACTTTCCAGCCATCCACTCGAAACTGACCCACTGAGAAGCCCAAGAAAGAGAGATATGTGGGATGAGGAAGGCAATATCAAGACCAAGGTTGTGTGGCACAGGGATGGCAGGGGCATGCACCCCAGGAGGGCATGTAGGGATGTAGGGGCATGCGCCCCTGGATCTGCATGAGTGTTACACTATTACATTACAATACTTTGGAGTATTACAATGCTAAGCATACAAAAGCCTCGTTTTCCAGTGGTTGCTCCTTGATGGTATTTGATATGCTACAGTATTTCCCTAAATAGAACATTTACCGGAATCCAAGATGCCTTTGAACTTAAGAAAACCCCCACAATAATTAGATTTTATACCTGTAAATTATAAATATATCATAACATTTCATATATAGAGTCTAATTATTGGAGAGTCATCTTAAATTTATCCAGTTTGTCTTTCCCACGGTTGTTGTGGAGAAAGCAGTGGTGGACGGAAAGGTGCTAGATGCTCATCCCTTTCCTGCCTGCCCCTGCTTCCCCATATCTCTGCCTGCACCCTTGCACTTACCCTGCCACATATGCACACACCTTTCTCCTTGCCCCCTTCCCTCCCATCCCCCCTCCCCCCCCCGGTCCCCCAGCCACTTGTCTGCTGTTGCAGCTTTTTTCTGGTTCCAGGGCAATCAGCAGTGGTGCCAGGTCTGGACCCGCCCAAGTCATAAAATCACAAAAAAGTAGGGCTGGAAGGGATCTCCAGAGGCTCCCTGTGTGAACCAGAAGCATCCTTATCCAATCCATTCTATCCAATCCATAAATTAAAC
>NW_017729033.1:49133094-49174786 GCF_001723915.1 Gavialis gangeticus
GAGTTTCTTTTGTGGTGAGGTATCTGTGTTTCTGTGCTCTGTGCAATGCAAATTCACTCAAACAATGGCAGGAGTCTGGTGTTAGCAATTCAGATGGTAAAATGCTTCCTGCTTATAAAACTCAGTATTTCTGTTGGCAAAATGTTTCCTGCTTGTAAAGGTCAGTAATTATGTTGGTAAAATGCTACCTTCTTGTAAAATTATGAACTTTTAATTTTAAAAAATGGCTAAAACCATCTGAATTGCTGATACCAGGCTCCTGCCATTGTTTGAGTGAATTTGCATCTCACAGAGCAAACTAAAAAGACTGTTTCAACTTTTCTCTGTGCCTAACCTGGACAAAACAAACTATTCCAAATAGGGAACTTTATTTAAGAACTTTTATGAGTTCAGACCACGCACATAGTCTGTAGACATAATCCTATTTAACTTTATATGACTAAATGCCAATTACCCTGACCTAAAAATGTTATTTTTGACAGTTTCACAGAATTTGCAGTTCAGCTGTGTATGCACTGTAAGCAATGCCTGCTCAGTACCACTACTGTTTCGACAGGCAAGTTGAAACAGGCTGTTTCAACATGCATTATGATACACTAATTTAGGTAAGTCCTGAGATAGTAGCCATGCAAACTAGCAAGAGTGTAAGGAGAAAAAGAGTGTTTCATGTCTCAGCTAAGGGGGTGGGGAACTCATCAAGGTTCTAGGCATCCTTCACCCCAATGTGGTTTGAACTTGTATCTTCTGCTTCCCAGTAAAGTATTACAACCACCAGACCACAAGCTAGGTATTACTCTAGTGACTTTCCAGCCATCCACTCGAAACTGACCCACTGAGAAGCCCAAGAAAGAGAGATATGTGGGATGAGGAAGGCAATATCAAGACCAAGGTTGTGTGGCACAGGGATGGCAGGGGCATGCACCCCAGGAGGGCATGTAGGGATGTAGGGGCATGCGCCCCTGGATCTGCATGAGTGTTACACTATTACATTACAATACTTTGGAGTATTACAATGCTAAGCATACAAAAGCCTCGTTTTCCAGTGGTTGCTCCTTGATGGTATTTGATATGCTACAGTATTTCCCTAAATAGAACATTTACCGGAATCCAAGATGCCTTTGAACTTAAGAAAACCCCCACAATAATTAGATTTTATACCTGTAAATTATAAATATATCATAACATTTCATATATAGAGTCTAATTATTGGAGAGTCATCTTAAATTTATCCAGTTTGTCTTTCCCACGGTTGTTGTGGAGAAAGCAGTGGTGGACGGAAAGGTGCTAGATGCTCATCCCTTTCCTGCCTGCCCCTGCTTCCCCATATCTCTGCCTGCACCCTTGCACTTACCCTGCCACATATGCACACACCTTTCTCCTTGCCCCCTTCCCTCCCATCCCCCCTCCCCCCCCCGGTCCCCCAGCCACTTGTCTGCTGTTGCAGCTTTTTTCTGGTTCCAGGGCAATCAGCAGTGGTGCCAGGTCTGGACCCGCCCAAGTCATAAAATCACAAAAAAGTAGGGCTGGAAGGGATCTCCAGAGGCTCCCTGTGTGAACCAGAAGCATCCTTATCCAATCCATTCTATCCAATCCATAAATTAAACCCTACATAAGACTACTGTCATAAATCCATACTGGCTGCTTTATTCAACCTTTCCTCCTTCAGATACTTTGCAAATGGCCTTCCTCAGGATATGCTCCAGTAACTTCCCAGGTATTGAGGTGAGGCTAACTGGTCTGTAATTTCCCCAGTTCTTGTGATAAGAAGGCTTTGATGTCCCCTGGTGGCCACTGAACTCCTGCACTCACTCTCATTCCTCAGGGTGCTCTTCCTTTTCACTTTTCCTGCCATGCCTTCACGTAACTGATAAGGTTTTGGAAGGCTGCTCCCAGGATCCAAGAATAAGCCCAGTCCCACTCTGCCTTGCCCCTCAGACACTAAATTGTAGCCCCTTGGTCCTGTTAGTGACTGAAGACACCAGTGACCTTTTGGGCTATCCATGGCTTCTGTATCCCCTTATAGCCATGCCCATGCCTTGCAGGTGTTATTCTGACAACATTCTGACAGGCTGAATTTTCCTATAGTGGCCTTTGCCTTCTTGGCTTTAGCTCACTGTTATTCTGGTTGCAGGCCTCCAGCCCTGGATCACTTGTTTTGGCTCAGCTTTCTCAGCCTCAACTCAGTATCTCAGTCTCCAGGGCCTCTCTCCCACAGTCTTGGTCTCTGGGCCCCTGGCCCCTGTCTTCATTCCATTCCAGCACCCTGGCATCCCTGACCCAGGTCACATTGCTGATGATCTGACCCAGTCCCCCACCACCTCCATCCCTGGCCCCCAGTGACCCTGGCCCAGGCAAGATTATTCCCAAGGTTAATTCATGCAAGGTTAATTCAGCTCCCTGGGCATCCCTGGCCTAGGGCAGGGCTGCTCATAACCTAATCCCACCCCTGGGTGCCTCTGGCTCAGACAAGGCCACTCATACTTTGCTGCTTCTGGCCCCTTTAACTGGACTCAGCCCCCTGAGTCCCTGACTGCAGAGCTACTATCTGCAGCCTCTAGCAGTTCATCCCCATGAAGCTCACTGGCTCCTACACCCTGAAAGTGCGTTATACTGGGTGTCCCTTAGGTACCTCTGTGGCCTCCTATCTTCCCCTTTTAGACCCCACCTAGTCCACCAGTCTCATGCTTAAATCACAACATAAATACAAGCAATTGCTTCATAACTGAAATTCTACCCAGCTCTGGATCACTGCCTCACTACAGGCCACAAGCTCCACTTGACTCTCTTCTGGAAGCTCTATAGAACAGCTTAAGTGCCTTCCAGTCTATCTGCTGTAGACATCTCCCTTAGGAGCTCCTCTCCCTGCAGCCTGCAGGCACAGACTGACTGCTTGTTCTCAGGCACTGTTCTTATGTACTCCCAAAGTCCCTGTCAGGTGGCCCTCCAGACCCACAAAGGGGTTTCTACTTTGCCTTGAAGGTCAGCCTGTTTTCCTTTGCTGCAGATCAGCCCAGCTGCTTGCAGTCTTTTCCCCTCCTCTCCTTGAGAACTGTCTCTTGGTTGCTTATTGCAATGCAGCTACCTCCCTACAGCAAGCTTAGCCTGCCTTTCTTTCCCTTTAAAGTAACAAGAGCCCCTAGCTCCCTGTTACAGTCCTCCTTTTTGTCTTTTTCAAAGAGGGAATTCCTGACCCTGACTACAGTGACTCTTTTCCAGTCCTCTGGTATCTCACCTATCTCCCCTGACTTCAAGAAGATGAGGTCAGCATCCGAAGGGCCAGAGGGGCCTTAGTCAAAGATGAGGATAAGCAGGAAAGAGATAGGGCTGGCAAGGAGGTGTCAGGATGAAAAGTGTTCCACATATTCCTCCCAAGTTGCATATCACACGGTCTTCCCTGTGTGCTAACCTCCCATACTGTGCAGCATCCCTCCTGCTTCTCCAGCCATGTGCCCCTCCCCCCAACACTGAGGCTAGGGACAGACGTTCAAAAAGCCTGAGCTTGAACTGATTCAACCTTTGCAGGTTAGTCTAACCCGGCTAGGCTGAACCAGTTTCCAACCATACAGACAATCCCTCTGTATACTGTCTGCAGCAAACTGACAGGCAAGAAAGCTGAGGGTGGTGGGGGGAGAACTGATAACAATGTTTTTGACCCCTATTTCAGTGTTTATTACCCCCATTGAGAAAACAACAGAGACATTACTAGCAATCTGTTGATTCAGCACAGACCCAACATGTTCTCTGCTGACTAATACACAGACTCTTCAGCAAAGGTAAAGGGAAGGGGGGGATTTGTGCTTAGCAGAGAGTGGTGAGGGGGAGGGAGGGGAGAAAACAGCTCTTCTCAAAATTTTCCAAGGAAGGACATTAAGCTACCTGTTGATTAGCTCCAAAAAGCCTGTCTGCCTTTGTTTCTCTCACAGCACAGACAGTAGCCAGCATGTGGTCTGCTAGCTAATCTGGAGGTGTCTGCTAAAGCAGAAGGGGGTGGCAATAATCCCTGTTTAGCATGGAGAAGCCAGACAGATACAGAGTGGAGGGGCCAGCCCTGATGTGGAGCACAGCCCCACCCAACCCAGCTCAGCAAGCATGCTAAGGTGCTGGGGGTGTCTGGTTTATCTTAAACCAGTAAGGGATCTGGAACAGACTTTGCATAAGCCAGTTTGAGCCAAATCAGTTCACTCTGATACTACATTCAACCAGGTTTATCTCAAACTAGTTTCAGCCATTTTCAAACTGGTTTATGTGCACTGAACATCTGTTCTCTTACAGGTTTAAATGAGTTTCTGATCACTTAAACTGGTTTATGTATAATGTCTGTCCCTAGCCTGCATGAGCCACCACAGGCTAAAGGTGGAGCTGAGCTAGTCCTTGCCCTGGACCAGTACTTAATCTAAGACAAGGCTTTTTCTGTCCTGTTGACTGAGGAAAAATACTGTCTTTTGGAGGTGAGTAAATAAGTACTTCAAATACTTGAGAACTAACTTTAAATTATTATACAAGCTGAGCTCCAATGCATGAGCACTGTACACTGTGGACTTTCACCTCAATAAACTTAGATTTGTTATTGGTAGAAACCAACACAAACAGGCTCAGATTTGGCTCTTTATCTTTGATCAGAACATAATATGCTTTTGGAGATAGGACAATACATAAAAGGCCTGCTTCTGTGTGTTTATGCCTGTGCAAAGGAAGAAGAAATTGAATATTTTCTTCTGATCTGGTAGCATATTTCACCCATTCTGCACAGGTCTAAATGACTACACAAACCTCAAAGCAATGCCATAACAGATTCAGGGGGATTGGCTTTGGATGGAGTCTCAGAGAGTCCATCCAGTTTATTCCAATAGTTTTAAACTAAAGATAACTGTGTATGAATGAATATAAGGGATATTTTAAATTAGTTATATGTACCTGATTTGTAGACAGAATCAAGTTGTTAAATGCCTACATTGTACCAAATATTAATTCAAATAATTGTGGGATGAAAATAAGGAACTAATTCTAAAACTCAGGCTCATAAATTTATTGTTATGTATTTCATACACAATATATTTTCTTAAGAATGAATCAGGCTGTAGTTTCTTTATACAAAAGAAAAGAAAAGAAAAAAGATTTATACAAAATGAACTGGCATGTGGGCAGGAAATTTTATCCTATAAGGTGTCTAAGAAATTCCAGGGGGAATTAATGATCTGCTCTATAACATCTAAAAACAATGCCATCTGGTGTTAAGTAAAATTGTAGCCAAGAGCTGGCAGCAAAATACGTTTGACAACCTTGACATAAAAACTACTTATTCCCAATGCCAATTATTCAATCCCTGCAAATTCAAAAGCATGTCTTTCCCAGAATGGCATTTAGCCCCACTGGCATCTGAAATACAACACATACAATCTTTACACCTCAGAGATTAAAGTGAAAATACTTATGCAAAGTGCCAAATAAAAATAACGGAAGAATCCTGATATAAAACGACAAATGCTGGATAACAATGTAGCATATTTATAACCAGGGAAATACTGACATTACCAATTGTCTTACACATCCAAGAGAAACAATGAAATTTAGGATGACAGCCATTCATGCACCCTCAGACATCAGAATCCAGTTCACTGAGTCTTTTTATTCTCATACAGAATTGCTAGGAGTATCCAGTACCCATTAGCTCTGTAGACATGGAACTCTATTTCTGTGATGAATTATCTACTGTATAAATATACTTAGAATAGTAATGTGGAGAAGAAGAAGGCTAAACTTTCTGGAGCAAGTGCTGGTACCATAAATTATCACAGCACCACTGGATGTGAAAAAATTGGCTCAATGTCCTCATTCTCAGGTATTATATGACCTATTTCAAATGTTAAAGCAAAATGATTTGAAGCACTGATGTTCATACTTTATTTTTTCAAAGTGAAAACTCAGAAGGAAATTAAGTGGCCTTAATTTTACCTGTTTCCAAGAGTTCCATTGTGTATCTACATCTGAGGCCTGAATGAAGAAAAACCCACATTGCCTCTCTTGTTCTAAATGCAAAAAATCTATTTCAGACTGAGTGGCATTGATAGCTCTGGTATCCTGCCTATAATTCATGAAATGTAAAATGAGTGCTCAAGGCTAAACTGATGAGGATTTCAGAGGAATGGCAATAGTAACCTTTCAGATCTATAAATCTTTATGTTAATCTAAAAAGAAGCCACTACTTATATACCTGTAATAGCTATCTAGAAATGATCGTTTTCAGAACAGATATAAAACCAGGGGTTAGATCTTTTTAAAGGTATCCTATGACAAATTACAGGAAACATTTTTTTTGTCTTTGAAAGATTTATAATTATGTACTCCTCAGTTCTGTAATAGATTTTAAACTGTAGAGTCTGTTAATATAACTTGTGTGATGTAAAATCATTAGTGTGTAGAAGCTGCATAATGTAAAATTGCATAATATGTACTTCCTGCGGTTACTGGCTCTGCTGGGTAGATAGTTACTGTTTAGTTATTCCTTCACTGATACTAATCCTTCATTGATACTAATTGATATCATTTGGCAAGAAATTTAGGAAAATAAGATCCAATTGCAAATAAAAGGAATTAATGTGGGACTTACTTTTTGACTTATTTCTAGGGGATATACATTCCATATAATGCCTGGCATTCCATTAAAAAAAATAATTTTGGGGTGGGACTGGGAGCAGAGTGGAGGGAGCAGCAGGGCAAAGATCCCACTGGAGCAATCCCTAGACTAGGGAAAAGGTGGGGAGTGGAGGATGTCTGCTCCATTCCCCTTTAGGACAAGACTGGGGAGCATTGTACAGACATTTATTCTTGCTACAGAAAGTCTCTTTCAGGGCAGATATTCCAGGTGCCAACTTGGAAGATCTTTCCTTATGAAGGGATCATGATTTCTTTGGAAGAAATTGAATGAATGTTTGTACATTCATAGCTTCTATTGAGTGTGTGGTGATTCTCTGGGTAGATTCAAGATTTACCTCAGGTAACATTTAAAAGGAATAATTAACAAAATGTATAACACCAGTGAAATCTATTGAGACATGACTACCAAATAAAGTTCTCCCTGCATGCCTGAGCAATACTCTTATACTCCTCGTTCTCATGGGGAACTTCAATCACCCTAATATCTGCTGGAAGGACAATACAGAAGTGCACAGGAAATCCAGGAAGTTTCTGAACAGTGCTGGGGACAACATCCTGGTGCAAGTGCTGGAGCAGCCAAATAAGAGCTGTGCTTTTCTTGACCTTCCTTCTCACAAACAGGGAGGAATTTGTGGGGAACATAGTAGTTGATGGCAACTTGAGCAGCAGTGACCATGACATGATTGAGTTCAGGATCCCGAGGAAAGGAAATATAGAAAGCAGCAGAGTAAGGACCCTGCTGGATTTCAGAGAAGCCAACTTCAACTCATTCAGGGAACTGGTGGGCAGGATTCCTTGGGAGGCCCTCCTGTTGGGGAGAGGAGTTCAGGAATGCTGGCTGTACTTTAAGGCAGCCTTATTGTGAGTGCAGGAAGACTATCAAGTATGGCAGAAGACCAGCTTGGCTTAGCAGAGAACTCCTCAGAAAGCTAAATCACACAAAAAAGGAAGCTTAGAAAAAGTGGAAACATGGACAAACAACCAAGGAGGGGTATAAGAGTATTGTTTGGGCTGGCAGGGATGAAGTCAGGAAGGCCAAAGTGCAACTGGAGTTGCAGCTAGCAAGGGATGTGAGGAATAACAAGAAGGGTTGTCAGTAACAAGAGGAGGATCAGGGAAAGTGCGTGTCCCTTACTGAATAAGGGAAGCAACATAGTGACAGAGGATGCAGAAAAGGCTGAAGTACTCAATACCTTTTTCACCACAGTCTTCACAAGCAAGATCAGCTCCAAGTCTACTGTGGTGAAAGAACAGGTTAGGGACTATTTAGAAAATCTGGACATATACAAATCCATAAAGCCACACAGGATGCACCTATGTGCGGACTTAGCCAATTTAACAGCAGAGCCATCATCTCTGAAATCTCATGGTGATCAGAAGAGGTCCTAAACAATTGGAAAAGGGGACACACAGTGCCCATATTTAAGAAAGGGACAAAGGAGGATCCGGGGAACTACAGATTGGTCAGCTTCACCTCAGTCACTGGAAAAATCATGGAGCAGGTCCTCAAGAAATCCATTTCTAAGAAGTTGAAGGAGAAGAAGATTAGGAATAATTAGCATGGATTCTCCAAGGGCAAGTCAAGCCTGACTAACCTGATTGCCCTCTATGATGAGATGACTGCCTCTGTGGATGCAGGGAGACCAGTGGATGTCTATACTTTGACTTTAACAAGGCTTTTGATATGGTCTTGCACAACATTCTTGCAGACAAGCTAAGAACATACAGGTATGATGAATGGACTATAAGGTGGATAGAAAACTAGCTGAATCATCAGCCTCAGAGATCTGGCTGGATCATCAATGGTTTGATGTCTAGTTGGCAGCCAGTATAAAGTGGACTGCCCCAGGGGTCAGTCCTGAGGATGGTTTTGTTCAATATATTCAACAATGACCTGGAAGATGGCATAGAGTGTAACCTCAACACATTTGCAGATGACACAAAGTTGGGGGCAGTAGTAGATATACTGGAAGGTAGGTTTAGAATTCAGAGACACATGGAAAAATTGAAGGACTGCACCAAAAGAAATCTCATGAGGCTCAATAAGGACAAGTTTAAAGTGCTGTACTTAGGATGGTAAAATCCCATGCACCAGTACAGGCTGGGGACTGATTGGCTGGGCTGCAGTTCTGCATAAAGGACCTGGAGGTTAGAGTAGACAATAAGCTGAATATGAGCTAACAATGTGCCCTTGTTGCCAAGAAAGCTAACAGCATACTGGGCATCATTGGTAGGACTGTTGCCAGCAGATCAAGGGAATTGATTATTCCCCTCTATTCAGCACTGGTGAGGCCACATTGGGAGTACTGTATCTAGTTTTGGGCCCCTCACTACAGAAAATATGTGGACGAATTGTGGACAAGACTCCAGTGGATGTCAATGAAAATGATTAGGAGGCTGGGGCACATGACTTCTGAGGAGAGGCTGAAGAAACTGGGCTTCATTAGTCTAGAGAAGAGAAAACTAAGAGGGGATTTAATAGCAATCTTCAACTACCTGAAGGGTGTTTTAAAAGAGGATGGAGGTAGACTGTTCTCAGTCATGGAAGATGACAGAAGGAGCAGTGGTCTCAAGTTGCAGCAAGGTAAGTTTAGGTTAGATATTAGGAAAAAAACTTTCACACACTGAGAGTTTAAAGCACTGGAACAGGTTACCTAGGGAGGTTGTGGAATCTCCATCCATGAAGGTTTTTAAGACCTGGCTAGACAAAGCCTTTTCTGGGATGATTTAGTTGGGGGTGGTTTTGATTTGAGCAGGGGATTGGATTAGATAACCTCCTGAGGTCCCTTCCAATCCTCATTTTCTATGATTCAATAATAAAATGTATATCAAATATCTCTTCAGTATTTTATAATGTTGGTAAAAATGAAACCAATTCAGTTCTCATGGAGTTGGTAAGGATCTGACTCTAATGGAAGGTGGATCAAATTGAATGTTGGTATGCAAAATACAAATACATCTAATTACCTTGCCTAAGGCATGTAAATAACTTAGGCTATTTCAGAAATGGCAGAAACAGACTAGAGTGTGTGACCCTTATGAATATTTTGCCTTTAAGTTTTACGTGAATTGAAGGTTGTGCAAGAGTGCCAAAACCTGCCATTTTATGGGAACTGTATGTTGTTCTTGTAAAGACCTGATTTCAAAATAATAATAGAAACTCTGCATAAACTTGTATAAAGACAGGCATACAAGGCCAGATGCCATGTTTCTGCTGATTTAAGCACTGACTATGGCCATGTACAGATGTTTTTGGGATCCAATCTACAATCATGCTTCTTCCTTTAAATTACAAATTGTAGATCTGGTGCTGACTGTGCAGATGTTCACCAATGCCAGGAGCCTGGTTTAATTAAGTTGGGGTGAATGGCATCAGAGGGGGGGTTGGCAGGAATGGAGGGGTCTAGTGGGTGCACAGGGGAAAGGTTGTAGGGCTAAAGATAGCCATGGCAGTGTGGCAGTTGGTAGGAAAATGGCAGCCTCAATATGAGCTCATTAGCTGGGTCTTCCCAGTCTCAGGGCTGAATTGCAAATATGTATAGACATTCTCAAGACTGAATCAATAATCATATGGCTCATTTTAAGCTGCATGATCACAGATCAAGTCCCATGTGCACATAAGTTTGCCAGTGCCACGAGCCACACAAGTAATACGATCCAAGTAAGTCGCAGTGTGAGGAGGGAAGGGATTGCAGTTCAGGAGGAGCTGGCAAAATTCTTTACTTAGCAGGGCGGGGCTTCTTCATTATCAGCCCCTTTCATCAAGATACACCCAATCAAATTATAGATAGAGGCATGTCATTAATGATTGTGCATCTGTGACTATAAACCTTGAGAGGATTGGAGAATGAAGGACATGAATTGTTGGGGCAACTCAAGAACTAAAAAGAGCTTAGAGATCTTGGGGTCTGGCCTACACCCACCCTACCAAGTGTGCTTTGGCATTTCAGTTGCCTGATCTGAATGCTAATTACAATTTTGTTAGCCATGTCACTCTAAAGCCAGGTAGAGGTCAGGGTAGATTTGCGTCTGATAGACTACCTAAATCAAAGAAGCATAGCAAAAGCTTTTGTAAGCAGCAGTCTTAAAATGATAAAGCAAGCCCACAGTTTATGAAAGATTATGCTATACATCTCTGATTTAGTTAGTCTATCAGATGCAAATCTACCCAGACTTCTGCATCTCTTTATAAGATACTCTATCTTTATTCCAGGTCTATGAAATCTATTAATTTACAGCATTGAAAAATTTTAATTAAATTTATCACAGTAATATTGAAATGACAAAAAAAATCTGCAAAATTTGATGTAATATACCTCTACATCATATTCCATGTATACTACTCAGATAATATTATATGTTTTTGGTTAATTCATTTTGATTTATATTACAATTAATATAGATACAGTAATTAACTAGATTTGTCCACCACCTCAGCCATCAATAACTATTAATGTTTTACATTATTTTATTAGAACTCTGAAGGAGAACTAATATATTATCCCTAACAATGATCTTTTATTATTGTAACTGTATTCACATAACAATTCTCTTTTCCTTGTCTATTCCTCCTCCTTGTATTACATGTAATTTAGTTGGTATACTTTTGGGACACAGTCCTTAGTTTTTATGTTATCTTAATATAATACCCTGGAATTTTCATTTTACTGGATTATAAACCATATACTTCCTCTGGCCCTCCCTCACCCTATATACAAAATATCAGATATATTCCTCACAATTATTTCATGTGAAAATATGAATGTATAAAAGAGTAAAATCCCAAACTAGAATTATATTTCACAGATTAATATGTAGGAAACATAGACTTGACACTTTCATTTAAATCATATCTCTCTACCTGAGATTACAGCCAAATTTAACAATCCAAGGACTGTCCTCAGTACATGAGGAAATTATATCACATAATCCCTTTCATAAACAGATTGGGTTCTGACACTAGTTTGTTTAAATCTCATACTGTTTCTATTGCAATGATATTTTAGAGCAATGCCTCTCTGATGGTTAGAATCCATCTTTTAAATTATAACCTAAATTTATTCATGTCTAGTTATTCCCATTTGTTCTTTTGCTTAATCAGCTTTTGCTTCATGGTGTTTATTCTCTTATATATGCATAAAGACAAATCATACCTACTCTCAGCCTGCACTTTGCCAGCTTACATTTTAGTGGCCTTTCATAGCATCTTCATTTTCCTCATCATCCTTCTTTACAGTTATTGAAGAATTAAAACTTGAAAAAGACATAGCTATAACTGTACACAATATTCCAAGAAAATATTTTACAATGTCTTGTAAAAGAGCATTCACAGCTTCCTCCCTTTACTAAAAATGCATTATCTGAACTATCTCTTTTGTTTTGTTTTTGTTTTTATCTTTGTATTGCATTCCTTGTTCATAGTCATCCAGTCATTGCCTAAGACACCCATATCTTTTTCCTACTCTGCCATTTCCAACTGATAGGAACCCAACTTATAGCACAAATTCTTCTTGTTAGTCCTATTTTTATCCCTCCATCATTTCTATCATTCTTATCCTCAAAATTATATTTCCTTTGTGATATTCCATTCCTGCTCTGTATTGATGATACTCCCCATTTCATGACATCAACAAATTTAATTAGCATGCATTTTTGTGTCAAGCTTAATTCTGAAAATATTAAACATATCTGTGGGGAAGTCCATTAATAACCTCCACCCAGGCCAACAGTTCCACTTTTAACACAATCTATTCTCTATGAAGTAAATTGGAATCATATAAAGGGCATAATTTTGTTTTTCTTGGTATCTCTAAATGGCAGCTTTCTAGCCACATAAGTGGCATTTTTTATATTTACACTTTGATGGTGATTCAACTTCCCTTCAGTATAGACAAGTAAATGTGCACATGTAGCCTAATAAGGTTTAGTATGCTACATGCTGCCAGGGCAGGTATTTGGCTACATATGCATGTCCATTCTGGTTGTGAACCTTTATGCAAGTCATGCAGATGTATCTTCAGCAGGACTTGAAGTTGGACAGTACACTCCTATGTCTGTAGGGCTGTAGGACAAAATGCTTTCTCCAGGGACAGATATGATGTATTTTTACACCTTAGCTTCCTAAGCCTCTGTGTAACATATTATTTATTAAAACTCAAATATTAGATGGTAATTCCTTCCCTCCCCTTTTTCTGTACTAGTGCTCAATGTAAGCTGGAAGGGACCTCAGAAGATCATCAGGTCCAGCCTCCTGCATCAAGCAGGAAAGACAACTGTGGTCAAGCAACCCCAGCAAAGTGACCATTCAGTCTCCTCTTGAAGATTTCCAGGGGAGGCGATTACACCACCTCTGGAGGGAGCTTATTCCACAGTCTGGACACCCTAGCTGTGAAGAAGTCTTTCCTAATGTTGGGCCTGAAATGATCTTCCAGGATTTTGTGACCATTGTGACAAACTTTCTCCAAGGGTGCCCTGGTGAACAGTTGTTCACTGAGCTCTTGATGTATGCCGCGATGTAACGGTAATTCATACTCAGCCTACATGTGCACAATTATGTGTCCAAAGCATAGAAGCAGGTCTAAAAATACTCAGGTGTATGGCTGGAAACTGCTATTTAGGCACACCAAGGAAAATATAATTACACCCAAAACTTCCATAAGCCATTTTCTTACACACCTATTTTTGTACTAATCCACATCTTCTCCAGCCAAACTAACAACTTCCCATGTATCATCATATCAAATGCTTTGGTGAAGTCCTGATAGATTGTATCTATTTCATTTCCTTTGGAAAGAAAATATTTTACAATGATATGATCCCTCATTGGGTAAAAACAGGTTGCATTTTATTCCATTTTTTTCTGGAATGAAAAATGGAATTAAAGACATCTATGTCTTTAATTATACTTTCCTTTAACTTTTGTTTTAAAAATTTGTATACTATTTATGTCAGACTAATACCCCAGTTTTCTTCTTAAATGCATGTACCACATTCATTATTAATAAATCATATTACTATTTCTGAGGGGTTTTTTTTATTAATGATCATTGTACCAGACTTGTAATTTCAAGTGTTAGTTTTTCATATCATGTGAGGGAGATATTAAACCAATAACTGCATTATTTTAATGACAAGAAATGTAAACCAACTCATACTTGATGAAAAGAGTGTCTATATTTGTTCAAATGGTTCAAAAAACAATGAATCTTTTTTGAAAACCATCCTCCAAGGTTGTAGCATTTTGTAACAAAATACAACTTCATGACAGCTTTGATATTTCATTGTGAATACTCTGCACTCCTCTTAATAAATGACATTAATCTCAAAATATTGCCTTGCAATGTAAATTCCACACTTCTTAATCGTTTCAAATATTAATACAAATATCCATGATAAACAACTAGTCTTAATAAGATATGAAAATCCTGCTTCATTAAAATAGAATAATTGATTTTTTTAGAAGTATTAATCCTTACATGACTTAGGAAGGAATCCAAATGCCATGGTAGATGATCAGTTACTATTATAACTCAAATTCAAGAAAAAAGAAAAGAAAGATGTACTTATGGCATTTACCTGAATTTATGAAGAAGAAAAGGAACAATGCTTTACTTTAGTCTGTTATAAGAATGTGGTGCTGTTTATTAAACTTGGGTTTACTTTTTAAGAATGGAAATGATGAAATGCCATATCAATATAATGCTTTCAGCAAAAATAACAATACCAAGAAGAATCTGTCTATTCTTTCCATAGGTACCATAAACTGGAAGGAACTCATGACCCAAGAAAAGCATATAAAAGAACATTGGGATATGTAAGACTGGATAAACTGACTCATGACACTTATGGATGCTGCTCTCATAAACCATGTGTCAGTGGTACGAGGGAATAACTCCCACAGCAGTTGACAAGTTACAGTTAACCAAAAATTTAATAATAGCAAGAGACAGACAGACCTGATGGGCTTGGATCCAAACATAAACTGTATCGAAGTTTTTGTAAAAATCTCCAAAACCTTGAGTAAAAAACTCAGATACTTTTTGGGTTGTTTGCTTGTAAGCTTATTTTTCTAGAACTATTTAATTATATCTACAAGATGAAATGCTAGCTTTTTTTTAGAAAAGAAATGAAGAGAAACAAAAAGAGAAAAGAGAAAAGAAACGCTGCCCACCTACCACTGAAGAAATTGCTCTAATCAGAAATTCAAATGATTCTTACTTATGAGCCCAGGTTTAGTGCAAACAGTCCTGCCAATCTTGCAGGTGCTGGGAACCCCTAGAACGTCAGAGTAGAACCCTTTAAGAATGCTCCGAAGTGTTAGTGTTATTGTTGGCTCTCCTGCTTTGGTACTTGCTGGAAGAAGACAGTTGGCTTTCACTGACAGAGGGAAAATTTTAGCTGCCTGACACAAAGGCCTTATGGGGACATAGCGTATATTTCTCTTCCTGTTTAACAGAACACCTTCATCTACAGTTCTCCAAACTCTTTGCATTCACACTGATTTGTATAATGCTAGGAATGATTCATCAGCTATAAGAATAAATACACTAAATTTTTCAAAGCTTCCATGTAAAGACATTAATTACAATGATGCAGTTCTATTCTTATGCTTATGCTTACCAAGAAAACATTGAATACACCACATTATTTAATATTAGAGGACAATAAGCAGGGATATAGAAAATGCAAAGAGGTTGTGCATTTTTATATGGCAAAAGCAAATAAAAGCTACTTTTGCAAGTTAATTTTTCACAAAATTGCATAACAACACTCAGTACTTTTGCAAATCTCTTTATCATGCATTCAGAACATTTTACAAAAGCAGTTAAGAAATATTAACCTCCTTTTACATAAGGAAAAGGTGGGACAGAGAAATATAAGTGCTAACAATTTCAAAACCTGGGCCTCAAATTTTGGTTGCACATCTATAGTTTAATGTTCATTGATACCAAACAGTTACTAGCGTAGTGGCATAAGGAAAATTATAGCGGATTAAGAATGCAGATGCTGATGCAAAGCTTTCTGAATCAATAGGCATAGACCTTAGCTTCTGTTCTCAGGGAGAGTGTGTTGTTGTTTTGTGTTCTCCTGGATGGAATCTGAAAAATGCAGGTTTGTGAAAATGCGAATGCATAGCAGTGAGGATCAGAGCCCTCTCCCCATGTCTGAAGAAGTGTGTTTATGCCAGAAAGCTTTCAAAGACAATTTTTCCAACTATTTAATTGGTCTAATAAAAGATATCACATTTACCCAAATAACCTTGTCTGCCTGTGTCCTTAGATCAGGGGTGGGAAAATGGTAGATCTGGCCAGCAGCCAGACTCCCTTTCCCAACAGCACCTGCTCACATGGCTGGGGCTGGTTTCCATGGAGACCCCAGAAGCACCCACACTGTAATAATGTGTGGCCAGTGCAGGCAGAGCACGTAGCTGCTCAGGGTCCAGCTGGGATCTTGCAGTGGTAACAACATGGTCCAGAGCCAGGGCAGAGCTGCAATCTGCCTCCATGCTCTGGGCAGGGGCATGCAGGCAGCAGACCAGGCTCTACTCGGCTTCCTGCAGTGGTCACAATGTGGTCTAGAGCTGGGGTGGTGTCATGATCTGTGGCGTGCACACCTCTGCTCAGAGCATGCAGGTTGCAGATCACTGCTCTGTCCTGGCTCTGGACCATGCTGTCACCTCTGCTAGTTCCTAGCCTGGCCCTCGAGCAGCTCCCAGCCCTGGACTTTGCCCACCCTTAGACCAACAAAGCTACAACCAACCCCCCCTTCCTGCAGAAAAGGGTCTCAGAGGGCAGTGGTACACTGCTTGTTCCAGAGTCTGGATGTTTTCAACACCCGTGTGTAATAGTTCTACAAGTATTTCCTTTTCCACTTTGTGTAGTATATAAAGGCAGTGATGTTTGAGATTTAACTGTAGTTTGCTGAAGTCCATATTTTACTTTGCACGGTAAAACCAAATTTCAGATGATGTCTAAGTCTGAGGATCAGATCTTAACTCTTGAGCCTGCACTTTTCCTCCCCCTTCCACTTTTGTCCTGGCATGAAAGTTTTAAAGTTTTAGCCACTAATCAGACAGAAAGTCTGTGTTTAAGGCAGTATCTCAAGAAGATTTAGGGCCGTGCTACACATGAATTTTAGGCAGCTCCTGTTGCTCTTAACCTCTGGATTGTCCACACATTAACACCTGAAACTCATTTTAAGCACACTTTAGGAAGCTTATTTATGTCACTCCAGGACAGGTTTATCTCAGATACATGTTTCCCAGCTCATGTTCCAATAATGTATGGTCACTCTTCAGATAAGCCACCTAAATTGGAGTCCTCCAGCATCCCAGGATGCAGTGTCCCCTCCCTACACTCCTGTTTTGTGTAGAGAAACTTTCCACTCCCTGAACTCTACTGTCCAGAGGACAGTTCTGGCACCAAGCCACTGCCTCCTCCCACCCTTAGGGATATGACCTTCTCATGCCCAGGGGTGAAACCCTGTGCAAACAGCCTGCAGACCACAGATCAGCTAGCCAGCTCACAGGACTTGGATGGGTATAGGAGTGAGATCTAGGAAGGGTTGCAGCAGGGGAGAATAAGGTAAGGAGCCAGATTAGGTTTGAATGAGCTGAGGCTTGCTTTCCAGGGCAGGGGCAGTAGCTCACCAGAAGGTGCCTTCCATCATCGCTCCCACCTCAAAGCCTCCCCAGGAAGCACAAACACCAACCTCCATCCCCCAATCCCAAATTATTAAAGCATGAGACCTTCTTTAATTCACTTCCTCATTATTTATTTTGTAACTGTTTTTTATTTTATCCTTCAGTGGCTGGCTGACTTCATTTCACCATCCTTTTCCCACCCCCATTTCCTTTCCACCTCCCATTTCATTACCTTCACCCTATTAACTTTCTATCTCCCAGCTTTCTAGTTCCCCCCACCCCTAAACCCATTTCTCACATACTCCCAACTAGAGCAGTGATAGAAGCCTGTCTTGGCTTACCAGCCCTGAGTGGCAACTCACAGCTGTAGCAAGTAGTTGGCCTCTGCTTGCCAGCCCGCTAGTGGCAAGTCACAGCTGTTTAGGTGGGTGACAGTTAAAGAAGGTGTTTAGCTTTACAATATGACTGCTCTACACTCAAGCTAGGACTAACACCAATAAACATTTGAGCAGCTCAAAGTGCATGTGTAACAAGGCCCTTAAAGATCTTTGTTAATAAGCAAATCTAGGTTCATCATCTCATAGTCATATTTTTTTTATTACAGCTGCTTCTCTTCAGATAAATGAGAGTATGATATGTATGAGGATGTGGAACTATACTGTCAATCTGTGCTGATTATTATAGCAATATTCAACTGAATTTTGACAATTTTTGCGTGTCTGCTTTTTGCCCATACTGGAATACAATATTCAGATTCCAAAAGGTTTCTGTCTGTAGGTGGAAGTGTCTGATGCCCAGTTAACTGTGACTAATTATGGATTATTATTTTATTAAGTTGATTTTAGCAGATTTATTTATTAGCTATAGACTACATATTCTATGGCTCTATTATTCAGAACCATTCCATGACATTTTGAAATTTCCCGTGTCCAAGCTTATTACTACAGAAGCTCATGAAGTTCATGAGCTTTTTTGCATGGTGGTTGCTCCGATGAGTATAACATATTATTACTTGTTTAGGTCTACCATGAGGAAATCTTCTGCTTCAGTAAAAGGACTAATAGGGATGGTGAGTGAAAGATCTGCTTACTCAAATTTCTAACACGGCCCGCTAGTCCATTCAATTAGATGTTTGTGACACTTGTCATTGATGAACATAATTGCCAATTGCTCTCATGTTGTTTTTCAGCTTCCTAGTTTTTACACTTTCAGAAACAGACCATCTCATATGTTTTAGGCAGACCCACAAGAGCTGATACTGGTTTGATCCCTCATTGAAAGCCAGCTATGATTAGTGAAATTTCCTGGAGACATCGTGTTCAGAACCCATATTGCTTAATAGTAATTTAGCAGTTCTCTGGGCTCTGGATTCCCTCCAGGAGTTTTTACATTATAGATAGCAATGGTATCTGCTTGTAGATTTTTGGTTCATTGACTGCTTTCCAGAGTTTAAGGATAATGATGATCTTTGCTTATTGTCATATCTTAAGGCTAAGTACAGACAGTTAAAAAGGCTGAGGCTGAATCAATTCAATCTTTGCAGGTTAGTTTAAGCTGTGCAAATTGAACTGATAAGCAAGTGAACAGACATTCACTTTTGATTTTGGAGATGCAGTCACATACCTGCAGTGGCTCAGACCTGAAGCTGGGGGATGCTACAGTACAACTCCCTGCTCAGCTAGAGCAGACAGCTTGGGCCAAAGTTAGACCACCCACCCTGGGGGAAAGGGTTGTGGGGGAGATATAAAGCATCCTGGGATGCTGGGGAGCTATGAGTTAACTTTAATTTGGAGGGGGCCTGGGACAGAAGTTCAGTAAACTGAATTAACCTAAATCATTTAAGTCTGATATTACATCCATTCAGCTTTATCTTAAACTGGTTGCAGCCATTTTGAAAGTGGCTTATGTGTACTGAGCTCCTGCTGTGTTACAGTTTTGAAACAGTGATCACTTAAACCAGTTTATGTGTAATTTCTGTCCCTATCCTAAGTGTTTGACAAGTAGTATGGACATTTTTGGAGAAGCAGGCTAGCTAACAAAGTTTGCAAAAAAAAAATGTAATTTGGAAAAATTCTGGGAAGGTTACATCTGTAGGGTCCAGTTTTGCAAGTTTGGTTAAGTGCTAGATTCTCCTCCACTTCTACTTCAGTGAATGACTGAAGTTGTATAAGATTTATTTTTGATGGATGTGCTGTGCTGTAGCTGTGAGTGATTAGTACTTTTTGCAAATCAGTGCACAGTATTGACAGAGACTGATAAAGTAACACCAGACTGTACCTCACAGCTTGGCAGTTCAGGGCATCAGAAAAGGTTAGAATCAGACCACTGAAGGCAGAGAAGGAACTTGAACCTAGCCTTCCACATTTCAGTGGCTGTGTGTACATGAGATGCTGACTGCACAGTTGTTACTGAGCAGTCATTTAGTACTTGCATACCCAGGTACTAAATGACTGTGCAGTAACTGCTGTTACTGTTCAGTAGTGTCCCCGAATGGCTTCTTGGTGATGCTAGCTGCACAGTAGTTCATTACTACTGCACAGTAGCATCACATCACAGTTCATGCCCGCAGTGCTACTGTGCAGTAGTACTGAGCTACTGTGCAGCGAGCATCTTGTGTAGATGCGGCCAGTGGGTCTAACCACTGGACTATTAGTTAAAAGGGAACGCTGACTCCTCTTTTCTTTAGTGAGGGGGGTAGATGACTGTGTAATTAAATTCTATATTATAATGCATAAATACAAGTGAGTTAATTGCACATGAAACATTCTGAACATTTCCTAACCTTTGAGTTCCTGACTTCACACCTTTAATGTTTTAACTCTTTTTGGATGCAGTTTTGATGTCAAATCAGCAACAAAAAAGGCAAAGGATTAGATATGTAAGTCAGTATTTACCTACAGACTAAGGATTTAGTTTACATTATATCTTCATTTTCATCAGGGTTTTATATTTCACTAAAAATTTTAATGACTAATTCCTTTATTCCAAGGAACTGTAGAGAATTTTCCTGGATTTAATTAACAAAAAATGATAAGTAGTTTTTTCTCTGCATATAATTAAATATATTTTTAATGAGAATCTGCTTCTATCAGCAGATGCTTATTGATGAATGAACACTTGAAGACTCCAAGAATATTTGCTTAAAAATAATAGAATTAGCTCCAGCTGCACTTGAACTTTTGCATTTGCTTTCAACAAATATTATAGTAAATTAGTTCACTGGTATGAATTTTCATCAAACTATTTTTTTAACTATTGCAAATCGCCTGTGGAAAGTGAAATTTAAACTTTTAAACTGTGTCATAACTGGAGGGGGAAATGGGAGCAGCTGCACCCATTGCTATTTTTGGGGTAGAATCCATAAATAACAGCCACTGTAGGTGGTGGCTGCACAGTTGTCCCCTGCTCCTGCCCAGGGCCGAAGTTAGTAGCTTAACTAAAGGCTGGTGAACAGGAGATCAGCCCCAGGTAGCACTCCATGAGGGTCTCCAGAATCACCTGCCTCCCCACCATTGCCTGCACCCTGGCAGCAAAAGCAAACCTAGAGTGCTGCTCTTGCAGAAGCAGCTTCTTTACTAGTACTGTACTGCTGTTTTATGAGCAACAGCTAGAGTGGACAGACCATGCAGGTGTGGTTGTAGCAACAGCAGCAGTAGAGTAGAGTAGGGGCTGCTTTTGAGTCACCAACATAGGAAAGAGTCCTGTATGCCTCTCAGCACATAGAACCCATGCCCCTCCAGTAATATCTCTGCATTCCCCACCCCTGGTCTCCCAGAGAGTTTGCCCAGGGCACTAATCATTCTTCTAGCACCTCTGGCAGAAGCTGACCTCCTATGCCTCTTCTAAATGTTTTCTTTCAAAGTGGCTACCATCTCTTACCCTTTCCAAAAGATTTGGAATTCTGCCTCCCCCACCCCCCACCCCAAATATGTGGAATTCTATGTGGAATTTTCCATACAACATCATGCTTCAGTTTGGAAAATTTTCACTTATGAAGAATAACAGGAAAAAAATGACAAACAGCCCTAAATAATGTCTTTTTTTTTAACAAGAAGGGTTTTTTTTTAAGAACAGAAGTTGATTTTCAAACATTGTATTAATAAGAAGTTTGGTAGTTAGTTTTTTTGTGAGGCAGCTAAGTAACAATAAATGTTATTCTGTCCATTAAAATCAATTTATAATTACCCCCTACCTGTGCTCTTCACCCCCCAAAAAACTCTTCAAATAGGAAGTTTCCAGGAGGTACCGGTTCAAAAATCTGTAACATGGGTACTAAAAACATTATCTTCATCTGTCAGTTCTATTTTTCACTGGTTATGCTGTTGATGTTTCAGGGTCACCTGTAAAAAAGCCTCTGCAATTACAAGGCTTTTTGTTTTGGGCAACCTGGCAGGCTTAGATATTACATCCCCTTTTCCACATTACAGATAACAAAAAGACTAAAAATAGCTGTCTGTGTGTCTGCGGTATAGGGAAAGGAGCTGGTATTGTTTGTGTGTGTTATAAGAAAGGGAGAGAGAGAGAGAGAGAGATTTTAATATTTTAAATAAGTAAGCCATAAACCAGGCCTGCTGTAACTGAATTACAATAGGATTGAATTTAGCATGAAAGAAAGGGATATAGATGGCAAAAACCTATTTCACTTTACTTACCTAAATGACATGCACATCACCACATAATTGAAATTTTGGGCACTTATGCACCATTTTGGATTTTGTTTCACCCTGTGAAAAACAGTGATTTAGCACAACAGCTTACTGGCTACTCAGGAAGCAGAAGATCTGGCTTTTAGGGTCATCCGTATCTGAAGAGAGCTTTAATTTACATGTCTTTCTTCACAGTAAAGTGATGTCCCTTTCAGTTTTCCTGTAGTCCAATGTCCCCTTATGGAGTATATTTAGTGAATGATTCCACAGTTGCACACTCAATGAGCTCACTGGTCAGTTGTGTACAAGTATAAAAAAACCTGCACTTACACAGCTGTGTACATGCCATGTGGGCACATGAAGAGAAATAAAATTTAGCTCATAAATACCAAATGTGTTCTGAATTTACTAACCACTAAAAGAGAAGAAAAGGATTAATGATCCTGTGTTTCAATTCACATTTTGAACAGGAAAAATCTGGCAAAGCTACTACAGATAATAGAAAATCCAGGGATATTAGAATTTCAGCCTCTGTTCATACAAGCATGGTATGATGAAAGTATTAGCAGGGGGTTATTGGGAGGAAGGGGGAAGGGATGACATCCATACTGTTCTTGGCTATCCATCATACTGCTTACGTATTGCAAAACAGTATTTTTCCTTGTAGTATTTAACCCAATGGGCATTTAGAGGAAGCATTTAATAACAGACAACTTATCCTTCTGACCCAAACGCAACTCCACTTTTAGGGTTCTAATTGCTACTTGAGGGCTTTTGTACACACCACAAAATTGGCCTTTAAAGTGTCTTAAATGCCCTTTTGCACCACTTCAATGGCGTTGCTGTTTACACTGTCAGCGGCATATTTTGCATTAAGTAACTTTGGGACATAGCAAAATAAAACACCTCCAAAGTGTTCTGGTTTGCTACCTTATAGCCACAGAGGGAAACACCAGGCCCTGTGAAGCTCAGGGGCTGTTCAGGCAGCCCATGAAGGCAGTCCAACAGCAGCCCATGCAGGCAGGCTCCACTGAAGGAAAAAAAAATGCAGTGAGCCTGTTCGTTTTTTTCTTTCTCCCCAGAGCCTGCCTGCCTGCCTGAGCTTCATAGGGGCCTGGTGCTTTCCCCCATAGCTGGGGGGGGTGGGGGGGGAGTGCTTCCCTCCGTTGCTGTGGGCCCACCTGGGTGCCTGTGGGCAGGTGCCACCTGGAGGGTGCCACCACTGCCGCAGAGGGAAACACCACCCCACCTCCCACAGCTCAGGAACCACTCGGCCTGCCAGCAACTCTCTCTCCCCTTCCACCACCAGAGAGGCAGGTAAGGATCTGGCCCGATCCTTGTGTACATGCTACTGGGGTTTACTTTAGTTTAATTCTCCCTAAATTGAAGTGGTGTTTTTAAAAACCCACCACTTCAATTTAGGGAGAATTAAACCAAAATAAACCCCCATGGCATGTACAAGCAGCCTCACTGTGTAAAAGCAGTTATGCAACTGACATCAAGTACCATTTGTGAAAATTTTAGAACTGTACTCCTACCTGCTTCCTGGGAAAGCACATAAGCCTATGTCAGCCCTGAAACTGTAATTGGACAAAAATCATAAAGAGTGAGTCCTTGATTGGAGGGAGAAAGGGAAAACATCCTCCAATCTTTATCCCAGAAGTTGGGTCTGTCCCCAAAGAAACAGCAAACCTAAACTTTAGATTTTGATCAGACACAGGGGGTTACAACCTACCAGTAAAGTGCCCTAATCACTGGTCCACAGCATTCTTCATGAGATGCACATGCTGGCCTACTGAGCAGCTAAGAGGACTGTTGTTAGTTGCTTACCTTTGCAACTAATGAAGCACTTTTACTTTTGTTTGAACTACTGTCTCTGATATCTCAGAGCAGGGCTGTAACCACCACACAGTTGGCTAGTGGTTAGTCCCTGTGTCCTTTCCAGCTTTTCTGTTCAAGCTGAACCATTGCACTTTGCATTTAATATTTTTTGGATAAAGTGGATGGAACTCAGTGCATTAGCAAGTTTCTGCCTCATTGCAGCAAGGATGCAGATTAAAACCCCCAATCATCTCCCTTTTAGAACAGCACCTATCATATCGAAGAACACAACCTCTTCCTTGAGTGTCTCCTCCTGACCCCAAATATCTTTACTGCTTGGCAGTTCAGGGCATCAGCTTCTAAAGACGATATGGAGAGAGTCTCTTAATAATGCTTAACCTGTGGTGTGGTGCTTAAAACAGTGAATAGGAAAGTTTAGTGAGATACAGCTCCTCTAGATGAATGAGAACTATAACCTGGACAATGTGCTGTCTGAGAAAGTGTGCTTGCCACACAGATAGTGGTGCTAGAGCATGGGAATACCTCCCCTGCCTAACACCTGTTGGTCATGGGTTTTGTATCTATATTTTCATGGCTTAGACTCACTTTTGTGGCTACAATGGATGCACATTCATGGCAGTATATGTGCCTAGCCAGTGCACATGTTATGTATGTATAATAGAGTCATAACCAAGTTAACAGAATCATAAGTTATACGTAAGTTCCAAAAACAACATTTATGTTGTTTTATCCTAAGCTATTGAAGTATTTTAAATATATGTGAATGAAATAACTTTATTAGGAATCAGGCAGTATTCATAAACTGAGTAGGGTAATAATTCTACCCCTCCCTTCCCTTCCATGCTAAGTAGTACCATACCTCCCCTCTTCCTCCCTATTCCCTGCTCATTGCTGCCACTGTCTCTGTGGGATGTAATATCTGTGCTACAGAGAAGTCATGTAACTTATGAAAAGCTGTTCAGCCATCTAGGGGCTAGGGTGGTGTGGGTGTTAAGGTGTGTGACTAGCATCCCAGTAGTTACAAGTTTGAAGTCATAGCAGAAGTATTCGTGGCATAACCCTTTCTGATTCTAATGAATCTGCAAATTCTGTTAAATGCTTTGTTGCAAGGAAAAGACCTGACAGTCCAAGGTAAACTCCCAGGGTATGCTTTAAGTAAGATACATTAACAAAGCAATCACAAAAAAGGGGGCAAAAATAAATTATATGTAATATAAAGATTTGTCTTAAAGGGAAAAGCAATAATGTATTTGAATATTTTTATGTGGCTACCTATAGCAAATTTGTTATAGATTTGAGACCATGATATCCTAATAAACCACTATATTTATGGGTAGTAAAATTGTAGGTTAGATTAAATGTAGAGTCCTCGGATTTTATAATCGATTCATAAAATATTCATTAACCAATTAAAGGACATGATCTCCTACTTCTGCAGTACAGAGAATGAATATATTTTTGTAAGGTATTAAAACAGAGATTATGTAGTATATATTGTTTTCATTCCACTCAGTATTTTCCTTTTAATGCTTAATTAGAGGTGCATTCCTTATAGGGTTATTGCTATAAATACGATGCTTTCATATTTGCTCTATAAAGCATGGAAAAATGTTCACAGAGTTTAGACAGAGACACATAAAGGCAACAGAACAATGAATATGTATTCTACACACTCTGAATAAAGGTTAGGTCATCAAACTTCTCTCACCAATGCACCTTTCTTTTCAGAGGTTTTGAGTGTCTATTATTTCACTGTATACATGCACATGGATGTAAAGGTGAATAAGTGAAGGCCACATTATAATTTGTTGCAATTCATTATAGTTATATTCCCTACTTAAGTCATAACAAACAAGAAGTATAAAACATAATGACAAACATTTGTTCAGGGTACCGCATGTAAATATAACCATCTTTCAAAGAGAAAAGGAAATGATTTTCTGAGCTGCATTCTCTGTATTTTTTCCTACTCTGCCTATAACATATTACATACTTACTTCTTAGCATTTCTTTAGTGTGATATTGATATTGAAAGAACCATATTAGTTATCTGTATTTTGTTTCCTGAGTTTTAATCAATATATTAAATTTATGCTGTTATGTAGCTATTTTCTGTTGAGGAGAGGGAGAAAATTGGTAAATCATTCTCCCCTTTAAAATCACAGTACAGTAGCAGCTAGAGCTCGAACTATAATCAGGGGTCCTTAATGGTAGGCATTGTATACATCCATGCTAAGAAACATAAACTGCTGCTCAGGGCTTATTATATAAATACATAAGACAAGTAGGTGGAGTCCAGGCATGGGTGGAGCAACACATCGGAGATGGGGTGTGGGGTGGTTTGCAGCCGGCCAGGAGTGGGGGGAGGAGGGGTTGCAGCCTCTCCGCTCCTGGTTGGAGTGTCCGGCTGGCTGCAAGCCCCTCCCGCCTCACCTGCTCCCATCCCCACTGCTCCAGTGTGCTGCTCCACCTATCTCACCAGTCTGAATTCACCAGATGCACCTGGTGGAATCCTAGGAAAAGGAAATTCAGGATTATTGTCTTCATTCTCCGGTTCCTCTTCATAGATCTGGATACATAGCGGTATATGTGCTAGTAACCTTAATGATATCCATAAAAGATGATTAATCTGGTTCTTCTCTTTTCTTCTTCCAAGGCAGAAAGGAAACAATATGGGAAAACTTGGGAGACTGAAGCAAGAAAATTGAGCAAATGAAAAAACAGGAGACCTAGAAAAGAAGCATTAAGTGAGAGGAGGATGAAAAAAAATAGCAGATACAACAGGAAGAGAGATAAAAGTAAACAGGAAAGGAGACAATGAGAGATGAGGAAGAACTCATGAAATAATATGGTCAAAGAACTTCACAGACTAGCTTAAACTTGAGGTCCATCTTAGCCAGTACCCTATTTTAACTTTAAGCCTCCTCAAGACCCTCCCATGGATGGTCTGACTACATTTTTCCTAACATCTTTTATTTCATGCATAAAATAGCCCACTAACTCCTGGGACCTTCTGCTCAGCCTTCTCTTAGCTCTGGCAAGGAAAAAAGAACTGGCTAGGAGAAACTTGAGCAATTATGGGGCTCTCTTCCTTTTACTGAACTTAAGAGGAGGAAAGTCTGCTGACAAAGCTGAGGTAACAATCAGGGGAGTCACCTGACCAGCAAGTGGCTGGGCTTACGCTGTATGTAAGCCCAGGTCCTGAGCTGAGCAAGCAGTCTGGCCCTGGAGGCTGATGTGAGAGAAGCTCCTGAGCAGCTAAAGAGACTCTTTCCTGATGGACACCAAGAATGTCTGTGGATAATGCTGCCTTAGGGCTGGGGTAACACTGGTGGTCTAGGGTGGGACTAAGGGGAGGTGGAGATCCCAGGAATTGCTGGTTGGGGGGACCACCATGGTCTGAAAGAGGTCCCAGTAGGTTTGGGAGCAGGGCCAAAGGCCTGGAAGTAAGACTAAAGCCCAGGAACAGGGCAGACAAAGGACAGAGATGCCTGAGAGTGAGGCCAGAGCCCAGGAGTAGGGCAGAAAATAGGCCCACCTTGCTTGTATAATAAATAGATCTGTTTCAATTTCAGTTTGAATTCAGTTGAAATCTTAATTTTGATTCTGGGTTAGAAAATTCAAGAGTTAAAAACTTCCAAAGTCTGGATATTTCTTTGCCTTTCAATATCCCTTGTACCACTGTGTTCACATGAATTAATGATTTCTAGATTTCTTTTTTTAACCTTTTTCATCTTTCCATTCCTTACATTTTAAAAATTTCCTCAACTGTATAAAAGATACAGAATTGCAAAAGGGAAAATGAAATAGCCAGATTTTGTCATTAAAAAAGACATGCTAAGTGACTCTTCCTGGAAAATCATTGCAATGGTGCAAGGGAACCAGAGGATTCTCTACATTTTTAAAGGAGTATTGAAAAAAGTAAAAATACTAATCCAGCTTTGCAGCCACTAAAAATACTTCCAGGGTTTAGAACTTTTATACAGTTCGCCACTGTTAGCTGAAACTGGGGCCACAATCTAATCCTGACTCCCCAAATATTCCTTCTTTAGAACAATCTATTTCAAACGTCTTACTGAAAGCAGGCAAGGTTCTTTGAGTAAATGTGATATCTTTTATTAGACCAACTTAGTAGTTGGAAAAAAAATCTTGGCAAGCTTTTGGGCACAGTCACCTTTCTTCAGGCATGAGTTTATTGAAAACATGAGTTTTCAGGTTTAAAGTTTAAGTCTTCAGAAGGTACATAATGGTGATGCTTATTTTGGAGTTGCCTAATTAGTTCCATAGTAAAGTGTCTCCATTTATACATGTGGAGCTATTAGGCTGGACTAAACTCATTAACTCTGCCATAGCCTAGTACTGGCCAACAGAAGTACTATCCTAAAATGGAATGATTTATTTTGGCCCAGTGCATGTGTAGATGGTGATCAGGATTGGCTGGGGCATAAGGATGCTACAGCACAGGGCTGCCTACCGGTTAGCTCCACACTGTGGCACCCTCATGACCCATCCAGCCCCTCCACAGCCCATTGAACCAGGTCAAGCACCTCTGGGATGTCAGACTGTCCTCCTGGTCCCTCTGCCAGATGGGGTTGCACTGCCATGGCTCAACGTGCTGTGGCCCCAGGCACACGTGTAACACTGTACCCTGCAAAAATGGGTGCAATAAACTCCAGTGCAAACTGATGGCTTTTTAAAAGAAAAATTAAACAAAGAAAATCAAATAGAAAAAAAGAAAAGCATTCATTTCATTTTAAATCCAATTGAAAAATAGAATAATATGAACAAAACCTTTTCTTCATGATTTTATTTTTGAAAAATTGTGCCAACAGATGGTGACCACTTCTAACAGGGTTTATTATGTAGGAATCAATTCATCTGTCACTGACATTATCTCACTGGAATATTTGGTGGGAAGTGCAGACTGATGTTAGAGATATTGGAAAGAAAATAAGCACAATAATATTTGGAATTGCTATAAAAATTGTTGCCAAACTTTTACCATACAATGACCTTATATTATAGTATAAAAATAGCTGAGGGTTCTGCCAGTGGTGTAACAAAAGGGGGCTGACTAGGGCATTAACTATGGGCCCTAATGCAGGTAAGATGAAAAAATATCAGCTGCCACCACAGTTCTCCTGGCAGCAGCAGACACTGATCCCTAGGGCACAGAACTTTTTTTTTTTTTACCATGTGTCCGAGATTATATAACTAAGTGAAAGTTTAGTTATCTAATTCTCTTGAGAATCCTCATTTACATATTATTGCTATTAAGGGCCTTGTCACAACTTAATTTTAGGTGGTGCCTGGAAGTCTTAACCCTTGGATTGTTCATGGATTTCATAGACATTAGGGCTGGAAGGGACCTCAGAAGATCATCGAGTCCAGCCCCCTGCCCAAAGGGCAGGAAGTCAACTGGGGACATAGGATCCCAGCAAGATAAGCATCCAATCTGCTCTTTAAGGTGTTCAATGTAGGTGCTTGAACCACCTCCGATGGCAGGTTGTTTCAGACCTTGGGGGCTCGGACAGTAAAGAAATTCTTCCTTATGTCCAGCCTGAAACGGTTTCACAGTAGTTTATGATTGTTCGACCTCATCATCCCTTGGGGCACTATGTTAAACAAACATTCCCCAAGATCTTGGTAGCCCCCCCGATAAACTTATAGGACGCCATCAGATCACCTCTGAGCCTCTGCTTTTCCAGGCTAAAGAGCCCCATGGCTCTCAGCCTGTCATCGTAAAGTCTGTTTTCCTGACCTTTGACCATGCACGTGGCTCTTCTCTGGACTCTCTCCAGCTTTTCCACATCCTTTTTGAATTGTGGAGCCCAAAACTGGACGCAGTACTCCAGCTGCGGCCTCACCAAGGCCGAGTACAAGGGGAGAATGACGTCCCAGGATTTGCTTGAGAAGCATCTATGGATGCAAGCCAGCGTTTTGGTCGCTTTAGTAGCCACAGCATTGTATTGCAGGCTCATGTTCATCTTGCGGTCAGTGATGACCCCCAAGTCTCTTTCTTCCGTAGTGCTAGCACTGCCGACCCTATAAGGATGCTGCAGGTTTTTCTTCCCAAGGTGGAGAACCTTGCATTTTTTGGTGTTAAACACCATCAGGTTCTCATTCACCCATTTGCTGAGCCTGTCCAGGTCAGCCTGGATCACCCGCCTGTCTTCTGATGTGGATGCTTTGCCCCAGCATTTGGTGTCATCGGCGAATTTGGCCAGTCCGCTCCTGACTCCAAAGTCCACATCATTAATGTAGATGTTGAATAATATGGGTCCAAGGACAGAGCCTTGGGGGACCCCACTGGTTACAGGGCACCATGATGAGTGACTGCCATCAATTACTACCCTCTGGGTCCAACCACGGAGCCAGTTTCCCAGCCAGTGGATCATGGTGGACCCAAAGCCACAATTGGCCAGTTTTGCCAAGAGGTGATCATGGGATACCAGATCGAAGGCTTTTTTGAAGTCAAGATATATGACATCAATCTTGTCTCCCTTGTACAGGTGATAGGTCACCTGGTCATAGACAAATGAGATCGGTCAAGCAAGACCTACCCGCAACAAACCCGTGCTGGCTATCCCTTAGGATGTTGGTGTCAGCCAGTCCATTAAGGATGGTCTCTTTAATAAACTTTTCTAAGATCTTCCCCAAGAAAGAAGTCAGGCGGATGGGCCTATAGTTAGCCGGATCCACTTTCCTCCCTTTCTTGAAGATAGGCACCACATTGGCCTTAACACCTTAATACCTAAAACTAATTTTAAGCACACTTTAGGAAGCTTAAAGTTATACCACTCCAGGGCAGGTTTGTCTCTGATTCATGTTACCAAGCTTGTGTTTCATTAATGTATGTCCAGTCCCCACAGATGAGCCACCCATGTTGCAGTCCTCCAGCATCCCAAGAAGCAGTGTCCCCTCTCCCACCCTCCTGTGTGGACCAACTTCCCACCCCCTGAACTCTACTGAGCAGGGGGTGGTTCTGACCCCAAGCTAACTCCCCTCCCATCCTCAGGGTCATGACCTTTTCACCCCCATGTGTGTAACCCCATTCAAACAGCCTGAAGAGCACATTGCAGGTTGCAGGGCTTAGATGGGTCCAGAAGTGTAGTCTAGGTGGGGAATAGGGGCTTAGATAAGGTCCCCATGAGCTGAGACTTCCTTTCTGGGGCAGGAACAGTAGCTCCCTCAAAAGTGCCTTCCTTTACTGCTCCAACATCCCAGCCACCCTGGGAAATATAACCAGCACCCACCCTCCCCCATTACAATTCAAATTCCCAATTTATTAAAACATGACTCCTTCTTTAATTTTCTTCTTTCTTACTTCTTTTAATTTTTTTTTTACTTCTTTTTATTTTATCCTTCAGTTGCTAACTTGTTTTATTTCATCATTGTTCCCCACCCCCATTTCCTTACCACCTCCCATGTCATTATCACCCCCCACCACTCCATTAATTTTCCATGTCCCAGCTTCATGCCCCCTGCCCTCCCTAAACTGATATCTCACTCCCTCCCGCCAGGTACAGCAGAGATAAAAGAATGTCCTGGCTTACCAGTCCTCTAGGGGCAAGTCACAGCTGTTAAGACAGAGGACAGTCAGAGAAGTTTTTTAGCCTTAAGGTGTGACTGCTCCAAATTCCAGTTAGCACTAAAACCAATGAACATCTGAGCAGCTTAAAGTGCAATGTGTACCAAGGCCCTAAGAATCATTATAGTTATACATTTCCCTAAAGCGCTGTTGTCAGAGTCCTGCATGCATTCAGAGATTTTGTGGAATGCATTTTGTTCTTTTAAGACTGTTTTTTAAAAAAAATCAAATTAATTTAATTGAATGAAGGGAATTTTAAAGAATATGGTCAGCATCTACAATTTTACAAATATATTCTTTTCAATTTCTTTTTATTAAAAAATAGAAGTTAGAGAAATAAAAGATAAATAATTGCTTCTTATTGAGGAAAGAGGAGATGAATTTGCAAAATGAATCTGAAAAGGGGAAAAAAAATCCTTACCAGAGACAAAATTCAATTAGGACAGAATTTTGAAGGACTTTAGAAACAACTTATTTAAACATATGCAACCCCTTTAATTTTAATACAAGTTAATGCAAAATTTGGCTAGGGTTTATAATAGAAACATTATAAGATATTTGTGTATTAGACCTAGCAGGTGTTGCCACAAATGAGAGGAAAACAAGTTGATATGATATCATGGTTGGGAATAAACTGTATAGCTTTTACTGAACAAGAAAAATGCAGGCAATCTGAAAAAAAATACACTGGTACAATTCAATGGTTTTTGAGCAGCTCAAATTACACTAAAATAATAAAGACTACTTTGCATTCATATTACACCTTTCATTTAAGAATCTCAGGGTACTTTGAAAATATTAATTACAGAAAGGATTTTGACTGTGCAAAATCAGTTTATTTGGTTATATATTTCTCTCTTGGTACAACTTTAATGCCAAATAGCTTTTTGGTCCAAAGATTTTATACCGTGTGACAGATTAAAAATGTGCTAAACTAACCAAAAATAATCTGAACAGCTGGCAAACTGTGATGTCTGCTGGTTTACAAACACTGCGGGCACTTTTGTGTTTTCTCTACTTCTGTCCATGCAATAAAATCTAATTGGATACTAAATATCTGAATTGATTATCTCACTTTCCAAACCTATAAAATAAAACTGACAAAACACACTGCATGAGGTCTGGGATTCAGGATGCTTTTCTGTTCCTCCTAGGAAAAACTCTTTCCTTGTTATCTTTTGCATTTTGAATGAGTAGTACTTTGTATGCATTATTTCCTATTTCTGCTTCTGAAACAGATCACTATGGATACGGTGACCATATTATTTTGGAGAAAATCTGGGATGGCAGGTGCCACACATGCACATGCATACATACCCCTTCTCCTCCCAACCCCATAGCTCCCAAGAGCCCTGATGGTGGAGCAGGGCAGGGAGAGACAGCACAGAAGCCCATTGCCTGGCTCCATCCCCCATGTGCAGAGGCTGGACTTGGCTGGGAGTGGCCTGTGTGCAGCACCCCCTGGGCTCCACCAGCCCACTCTGTATAGTGACATAGTGCCTCCTCACTGCCACTGGCATCCTCCAGGGGCTGCCATGCTCAACCTGGGCTTCAGTTGTGGACAAAGTAATACAACATGAGGCTACCAGTGATGGGCGGCCATCCTGGCTTACCCACCACAGATGCCCAAGCCTGGCTCCTGGCCTCCTCCCCCAACCCACCCTACCCTGACCAATGTTTGCCCCAGGCAGGAGAAACAGTGCTCAGCCCTGCCTGACCCTCTAGCTGATGATCTGGAGTAGCCCAGCCAAGCATATGTGGGTGGGGTGGCACCACCAATCCAGGACTTTTGCTTCAATTTTAGCCAAGTGGCTGGGACGCTGGAGCACCCTATATAATCTGAGACTGTCCTGGCCAAACCAGGATGTATGGTCACCCTAACTGTGGAGGGAAAATTGTATTTTAGTATAAAATATGCTACAGTAAAATGTGAGAATGATACTATATTTTAAAGAAAAACTAAATTGTACTACAGCTAGCACAAATTAACATTTTGTTATTTTTCTTGACCAAGAGACCACAGAGTAAGAGCAATATGGTTTTCGCTATCCAAAAGGGTGTCAAACAATGGAAAATGTGAGTAATGCAGATTAAATGCCTCTGACCTGTTCTGGTGCCATGCTGCACCTATGAAAAATTGAGTAAAGGGATAAATATTTCTGTTTTGATGCACTGAGAATGACTAGGAGCTTGTGATCATGAAGGGACATAGTAGGTGGAGGAGAGGGAAGGCCTGTGTAGAAGATGCAAGTACATGCCCAGTTAAGTAGTATTCTGCTGGCATACACTCATGATCCAGTAGAAATATACTGCCAAACTTGCTGTGACTGTCATTTTTCACAAGTGTCTCAGAAGCTTTGGCAGCAGTGTAGGGATGTGGCCAAGAGCTTGGGGCATAGCAGAAGCAGAAACTTCCAGGTTGTGACCGCAATAATGCAGCTGCCAGCAGCAGCTGCTTTTTTCTTCTTCTTCTTCTTCTTTTTTTTTTTTTGCTCCCCCTCAGTTGGCACCCAGCATGGTTGGTCCTATCACAGCCCCCCTTCCCCCCAAATTATGCTACTAGTTTTTGATACTATTCTTTGCCCACTAGAGCATTCAGTTCTATACCTTGCTTCGCTATGATTTTAGAACCCTTTTTCTACATTGATCCTCTACATTGATGCTTTCCCCTTACTTTGATTGATAAAACCCTGTAGGTTCATTCTTCCTCCCCACTATGCCCTTTTCTTTATTTCCTCTCTGTTAGCAGTTGTCTGGACTTATTTTACAATAAACTTTCTCTAGTGGATGTAAGGTTATGCACAACTAACATGCATATATAAATTCCTATATAGTTTCTGAGGATTTATATGAGAGCTCAGGTACCAAAAATTAGCTCTCTATCACCTGAGATTAATGATAGCAGACTAGCTTCATGCATAGGTAGTGGAAAGCTGAGGCTAATGGGGCTTGTCACCCCCCAAACTGTTCACGGCAGCTAGTGACTACAGCAGCAGCACGGCGCTGACATCCCACAGCGCCCAACACCATTTGGTGTGCAGTTGCTTCTTCATCACCAGCATGTGCCAGCCCCACAACAGCCCTGTGGGAGAGATGGATGGGGGGTCAGGTGGGGCTCAGCCCCCCCCATATATTTTTCCCCCACCACTTATGGCCTCATGTTAGTACATGGGTACCTTTTTCATCTCTAAATACATATTATCCTTTCTTTGGCAAGTAGAGAACAGAATAAGCTCTCATTGCCATTACCTTTACACACACACAGACCAGAAACTACTACTTTACAATGCCATTATTATATCTGATTTGTATATTTCCTTTACCAGCATCAAGCCCATTACATATACCTAGCTAAGGTATCTGCAGTGGACTTGATGCTGATAGAAGGTCCTGTAAAAAGCACACTTCTCACTTAAACTGGCACCCACATCTGGACTTTCAAAGATACTCACCAGTCTTTAGTACTAACACTATTGTCTCTAAACATTTCTGGCATTCATTCTCATTGACAGTCTTTCTTCTACTACCAGCTCCTCCCAGTGTTGATGGATGACTACTTTCAGCAAACAGAAAATAGAGCCTTGCCTGGAGTATGGCAAAGGTGTCTGGCTACAAATTCCTTTTCAGTGAAGATCTGCCTGAACAAAGAAAGGTAATAACATTTTGCATCTTCAGTCTTCTTCCTATTCCAATTGCCCTTTTTTTCTAAAATTACTTCATGTTTAAATAACTCTTTCATTGATAAGCACTTTTTTCTTCCAAGGGAGGGAAGGCACATTGTATGTTAAGAGCCAGTATTAGAGAAAATGGTACTCTGAGCAAACTTGTATTTTGGAGCACTTTTTCCCCTCCTTATCACTTTCCCTCCTGGCCCCCTCCCCCAAGTCAGTGGTGCTGCTTCAGGCAGAGGCAGGTAAGGAGGCAGAGCAGGCTGGGAGGACAGACAGGGGGAGTGCAGCTGCCCAGGCAGGTGGACCCATCTTTGGCTCATGTCCGTCCATGACCACAACATTACAGCCACCCAGCAGTTGTCATCCCAACTTTCCACTGACCAAGCATCCACATGGAGCCACCACTGAGGCTGTGAGAGATCATGACATCCCCAGTGGAGCTATGTGGCCAGTCCCAGTCAGATGGGATATGGGAAGAAGGAACAGGGGGAGCACAGCTGCCTGGGCAGGTGGCCCCATCCCTGACTCAGTCCCCAGGACTGTGGGTGCCTCCCTGGCCTCATCACTGGGGGTGGAGAATGTCCTCCCACAGGCACACCCACACTGTCCAGCCAAGCTTTTCCTGAGCAATGGCTGGAGGTGGTGGCATGGGAATTGGCAGGGGCAGGCAGAGGTGACCTGAGCAGGGTGTAGGGCCAGGGGGAAATCAGCCTGTGTGGGGACCCTGCCCCCAGATGCGAGGAAGCCAGTGGCAGATTCAGGAGTGGGGGAGGTGGGGTGCTGAGTGGCTAGAGGTGCTGGATTCAGCAGTGGATTCAGCAGCTGTGGTGTGTGTGGTGGGGGTGGGGGGAAGGGAGCTGCCAAACACCCAGGCATGAAGCTGATGGCAGTGCAAGTCACTGTGGCTACTCCACCCAGCTCTGTGGGGTCTTCCAAAGTGTAGGGCCCGGGGTGGCTTCCCCAATTTTGTTTCCCTCCCCTAAGTTGGCCCTGGGGGTGGGACAGGCAAGGGTAGAATTCTGTGTGTGCCCTCTCTCATGACCCCGAACACAGCACCCTGGGCAGTCACCCATATTGCCCACCCCTAAGGCGAGCTCTGAGTGTGTGGGTGTGTGTAAATACACACACACTTTAATATATGAAAACTCATACTATGAATTGTATGCTACATTTTGAATAAAGAAAGAAGGACTTTAACAAACTGTTGTAAGGCCTCAGGGATCACTGAGTATTTATACTGATATTTTTGAAGATAGACATTAAAGTTCACCCAGTAATTCTTGCATTAAAGCTATATGTTTTTCTTTCAATTTTGTTTATTATTATGTTTATGTTTCATAGTTTCATAGATGTTAGGGGCTGGTTAAGACACAATGGCCAAGAACCAAACAAACATAGGGTCCTATTGTGCTAGGCAATGTACAAACACAACTAGTTCCTGCCCTAAAAAAATCACCTTCAATCTAAGTATAAAAGATAGACATAGAGAAGGAAAAGAATGTGTCTCACAAAGCAAACAATAAGATGGAAGCAAATGTCTCCCATATAAGCTGTCTAATGAAAATTGCTTTTTAAGCAAAGCATTGACTTTCTTGTTGTAGAATTACATTTATTTTGGGCCTCCAGTGAAATTCTATAATTTTCATTTCACGTGTATCATATTTAATTTAAATTTAAAGGTGGACAAAAACCCAGAATCCCAATGCGAGCTCTGTTCTTTGCTTGCTAAAATTCTGATTACATGAATGTGAAAGTTAAGTGGAACTGGTTATGAACCAAATTCTAGTTTAATGCTAGAGTAAAACCCCGTGGTATTTGTTCTAGTTTGTTTTTCCATGCCAACATGTTTTGGATTTTTACTCTTCTAAAATTGGAAGCAACAGGTCTTATTCATTTTGCTCATCTCCTACCTCTAGAAGAATTAAAATGGATTAGTTGGTAATCAACATTTCCAAAGAACTATGAAGAAGGTAGATCGACCAAACAACTATGAAGAAGGTATATAGACCAAAGGTAGTAGAATGCAGTGATAGATCCAGAGCAGGTGCAGTGGTGTGGACAACAGTTGACAATGATATAGGAACAGTAGCTGGGAACTTTTATTAATGTCGCTGGGCACATATACATGAGATGTTTACTGTAGACCTGACTAATTAGCTCCTCAGTAAAGTCTCAATGTCTACATGTGCAGCCATATTAGGCCTTGGTAAAGTAACAAATGTTGTTGGAACATAGTGCTTGTCAACACAAGTACTATCCTGTGGCAGCATTATTTACTCTGCCACAACGCACATGTAGAAGCTGATGGGGGTGGCTGGGGCATGAGGGTGCTTCAGTAAAGGGGCTTCCTGCTGGATAGTCACACACTAAAGCACCTTTGTTCCCCAACCAGTCCCTCCACAACACATTGAGGAGAGTCAGAGCAGCTCCTGGGCTGGCAGGATGAGTCCCTGCCCTGGGTTCTCTGCCAGCTAGGGCTGCTCTGACCTGGCTCAATGTGCTCCAGCTCCAGGTACACATGTAAATGCAATGCTTGGGAGCAATGAATTCCAGCATGAACTACACCAGAGTTTATTGCATTGCTTAATATAATGTATAGATGCACCCCATACATTGTTAACCTACTGAGTAGCATAATAATTCTACCCCCGCTTCCCCTCCATTCTAAGCAGTACCTCCCCTCATCCTCCCTATTCCCTGCTCACTGTTGCCACTGTCTCTGTGGGGTCATTTCAAAACTGCTTCTGTTTGCTCAAGCCAGGCTCTGCAGGGAGCTGGGCTCAGCCAGGACAGCAGCAATGGTGAGTGGGTTCCTTCTTCCTTCCTAGTCTTCTTATGTTCCCTCACAGCCCAGGATCAGGCAGAGAGAAGTGAACCTGCCTGCTGCCACCACTGCTGCTCTCATTGACCTCCATATACATCCAAGCTGGAGCAGAACAGGAGCACATGGAAGGGGACAGGAGGGGACATACCATATATATGGAAGGGAAGGGAGAAGGAAAGGAAGATTACCTGATTCAGGGACTTTAAATAAATCTTCAGCTGCTTTTTCTGTGATGATACTGTTCACCTCAGTTTGGTGGGGGGAGGGGAGTGGGAATGGGGAATGCAGCTACTCTTGCAGTACCAGTCACTACCCTTCTTAGAAAATCCTCTATCCATCCTTGGTAAAATGGGAGTACTGGGAGCAGGATCATCTGCAGTATACTACAATAGCTTGCACATTACTTTGAAATGATGTTTATATTCACAGTGTTGGAGGGGATGTCAAAGATCATTTAATCTGGCCTCCTGCACAAGTACAAGATGATCTATTCCTAAACCATTCAAGATCCAAGGAAGTATGGCCATGCTTTTCATATAAGAGCTGTAAGAAAGCAGTGACAAATAAATTATTATTCTTTCTATAGACAAGAATCACCAACTAAAGCATAATGGAGGTTTTCCTAGGACTAAAGCATAATGGAGGTTTTCCAATATTTTGGAAAATACAATCTGGATATTTTCACTACAGCATTATTGGGGTGATTCTTTATCTCCTTTCTACCTGACTGCTTCTTCAACTCACATTAAATAAACAGAATGTTTCCTCCTAATTAGGGTACAGAACAAGTGCTATCCGGGTTTGTTACTCTGTGTTTATAAAGTGCACAATAAAATGGAAACCTGGTCCTTGTAGTATTCTTAGAAATCTACAACATCAGCCAATACTAATAATAAACAATGAAACCATAAGGTTCCCATATCAGGATATCTTATAAAAAGAATGTTACTACAGTATATTTTATTAATGTTTTCTACAGGCCAGTTTTAAAAGATCACGATTTATGTTGTATACTCACAGTAATGCTAAATTTCATCTTTACTATTTGCCCTACATGAAGCCTCTGTATTGCTACAGAGCTTAACATTTTAAAACTTCCCTAAAGATTCAAGATATTGCAATGGAAAAAAAAAAAAGGATGGAAGGGGTAGTCAATGTGCTCTTTCTTTTTTTGTGGCAGAACTGTACAATAAACACTGATGCTTCAGTAAAGATTGCATGGCTGTCTTTATTTCATTTTTATTTAGTAGAAGTTAATATTAAGGGTTTTACTCCATGAGGTTGTATGAAATGAAAATCTGTGTTACACACAAGTGTAATTCCTGGCAAAGCTCTAAATGTGAGTAGGAAACATGACTTTTTCCCCGTGATATACTTATGCATTTTTTATCAGCTGATTAACATTGAACCAATGTTCTAGCCAAAATTTATGCAGAAGTTTGCAAAAAGCTGTTTTGAATGTTTGTATAATATTACAATTAGAACAAATATACTAAAGGAGGAAAAGCTAATGGTACTGTTGTCCTTATTTTTTCCTTGTCTTTCTTATTAGAAGGCAAACAAAACAAATGCTTTCTTTCCCCACCACTTTTTGTGATTTAATAAAAAGATGCAGTACAAACGGTAATGATGCAATAGTTTAAGTGATCTTCCATGAACACAGGAACCTTAACCAGAAGACAGAGGTTATGACTTAAGGTAAGTATTACATCATACTTATGATGGATCTTTGACTACTGTGGCTAAAATTAATGCCAGAAGTTTGAACTTCTGAAATGAAAGGGATCCCTATTTTTGGTTGAACTCAAACAAAAAAAAAATGATGACAATGACAACAATGATGATGATGATGATGATGATGAAGTAGATGAAAAGAAGCAGCAACAACAGCAGCTTGTTGCTGAAAAGGTTTTTGACCTTGTGGTATTTACCACACTAGTACTGCAAGTTAAAAAAGTATAAATTGAGTATAAGTAAAAAAGTATAAAATATTTGTATTTTGTATATACAACATTGATTTTTGACCTAATATCATTCTCTCTCCTCCCCTCAAAATGATAACTTTTCAATAGATCATCTTTTGGAGCTGTTCAAACCTGACTGAAGTCCACAACTGCCAGGCTTCAATGGTATTGGGATTAAGCCCAAATACATGGTTATCTTTATAATCCTCCTATTTGGAGTTTGAGGTACCATGCTAAACACAGACAACTACAAAGGAATAACATACCAAGACATTTATTTTTTTATAAGAACACTACCAGCATGAAGAAGAAAGTGTACACAGAAATATTTCTAATTTTTGCATGGAATAAAAAATGCCTTTGTTGTCTACAAGATACAAAACACATAATGGACTATCATCAGTTGCTTGGCAACAGTTTTTTTTTATGGTCTGCTATTGAATTTCATATTGATGAATTCATTAAACAAAGATTCTTTCAACCTATTCTTGAATGTTTTAATTTGAAAGTGCAGGGTTCACTTGATTGGTCAAACCTGTTGTACAACCAAATAATTCCTCTCTCTCTATACATATATAGCTATATAGATGTGTATATATATCTATTAGGCCTATCTAAGTGCGCGCGCGCACACACGTGCACACACACACACACACACACATACACACACACATTTCCAGCTATACCAAACTTATGTGTTACATCACTTTTAACTAAGTAATATTTTAAGTAGTTTATTCTTTATAGTGTGGTTTTAGACATCTTGAAACTATTTGTAAATTTAAGTAGAATTTGCCAAGTAGTTGGCTTTGAAAAAAAAAAGGTTTTTAGGGCTAGAGTCATAAATCTGGGAAATCCCTTTTTATTTAAGAAGCCATTGGTTATGGCACTCACCAAAGATATTGGACACCCATATTCAATTCTATCTTCTGCCTGAGAGAATTTGAATCCACGTTTTCTGATAAGCATCCTTATGACCATGTTCCAGGATATTCACAGCTAGTTCATTTTCAGTCTCTACTAAAATATTTATTGATGCAAAGTGACACACAGACACACTCAATGACTGCCTGTTTAGACTGGTGGCTGGAGCTCTTGTTAGAGAAGTAGAACACTGAGGTTTCAATCCTTGGTTCACTGAGATTTTAATTATTTCTGTGAAATGGTAAAATGCCAGTGAGAGAAACTGAGCTCCCCAATTACACTCATAAACCTCCTATAGCTTGATAGTGAGGACAGTCTCTTAGGTGGTAGGAGATCCCATTTCAACACTACTCATGTAGAAGAGGGAACTTAATTTTGGTGGCAGTATAAAAAGCTGACCTGTCCTGGTCTCATCAGTATAAAAAGCTGCCCTGTCAAGTAGCTCAGGGCTACTCACTCTCAGGAGCTTCTGGGCCCAGCCACTTGGTACCTGGAGACACTACCCCTTGTGCCAGCTGGACTGCTGTAGCAGCTCTGAGAGTTCCCTGCACCCTTTACCCACTGCATTGGATGCAGGGGTGGCAGTGGATAGAGTTTTCCTAGACTTCAGGAAGGCTTTTGACACTGTCTCTCACCCCATTCTCATTAGGAAGCTGGGGGACTGTGGCGTAGACACCCATACAGTCCAATGGGTCGTCAACTGGTTAGAGAGTCACACCCAGAGGGTGGTAGTGGATGGGTCCTTCTCGACCTGGAAGGACGTGGGAAGTGGGGTCCCACAGGGCTCGGTCCTTGGGCCCACCCTGTTCAACATCTTCATCAGTGATTTGGATGAGGGGGTGCAAAGCACCCTGTTCAAGTTTGCTGATGACACTAAGATGTGGGGGGATGTGGGCACAATAGAGGGGAGCAACAGGCTACAGTTGGACCTAGA
>NW_017729033.1:49175044-49177108 GCF_001723915.1 Gavialis gangeticus
GAGGGAAGGTTTAAGTTGGACATCAGGAGGCGCTACTTCACGGTCAGGGCGGCTAGGGTCTGGAACCAGCTTCCAAGTGAGGTGGTGCAGGCTCCCACCCTGGGGGTTTTTAAGAGGAGGTTGGATGACCACCTTACTGGGGTCGTTTGACCCCAGTACTCTTTCCTGCCATGGCAGGGGGTCGGACTAGATGATCTGCTCAGGTCCCTTCCGACCCTAGAAACTATGAAACTATGAAACTGCAGCAGTCTGGCAGTGGGGGCTACTGCCTGGCTGTGACCTGCTGCGTACCTGCCAGACCCAGATGGGGACTGCACAGTCAGTAGAGGCATCTGCCCCTCTGGGCCAGCTGCCAGTGGGCTATGGTTTGCCTTTGTGTGGCACTGTTACCAGATTTGCCCATCACTTTGGGGTGTGCTCATTTATTAGGGGCATGTTTCTGGGGTCTCTGTAATCCTATCAATGTGCTGCTTATGTTACTTGTGTTTCTATATGGAGCTGTATCTCTCCCTTCTGCACCCCCAGTGGAGCTATTTTGCAGGACTCAGTTTCAATGAGGCTGGGTTCCTCCAACCACCTAATCAGTCAAACACATGTATGCACATACACACACAAATTAACAGGACAAGCCTGAGCCAGGCCAGGTTATTTAGCATAGACAAGCTAACACCCTCAAATGCCTTGAACGCAGTTCAACAGGGTAACAATAAACTGCAGTCAGACAGAAGCACATGGGTTAACAGAGTGCATCTGAGTCAAGCTGGATTATTCATCATTGACAGGTTGACACCCTCATGTGCCTTGAACTTAGTTCATCCCTTATTTCAGCAGGACAATAATAAATGCAGTTAGACACACATGCTAACAGAGTATATGTGCCTCAAATCTCAGCATGTCACAATCTCTTGTCACAATGGTCCTAGTAGTAACCCCCTTGATCAGTAGACCCCACTGCAGTATTGAGCATTACAGAGACCTTTGGCTTAGGTAAAAGAAGCATTGCTGCAGAGCAAATGGGGAGGTCAAGGGGAAGAAAGAGTAAGTGAGGTTCAGTATAGCAACCAGCTTGACCATAAAAGGTATTTATTGCCAGGCATGTGAACTTATGGTGATACAAGTAATAGCCAAACAAGAGAGACAAATAAACAGTTACAATATTACAGTTTCAGTTAGGTTTTTGGGGAAGTCTAGCTCAAGTTTGATTAGCAAAAGTCTGGTGTAAAAAGCTGTGCCTGGAGTAAGAAAATAAAAGTCAGGTTCCTGGAGTCAGAGAGAGAGAGAGAGTTGGGATCTCACCACTCAGTGGAACTTGAACCAGTCGAGGTTCCCAGGTGTTTGTTGGAGCTGGCAGACAGGCAGAGTCCTCAGCACAATCAATGGAGGGATTCCAGGCAGAAAAGGAGTGGGACTGGTGCAGCTTTTTGGATCCAAACACCAGAAGAGAAACTTGAGCTTTGGGTAGGGGTTTTGTAGAGAACTAACAATGGCTCAAGGGGGGACACTAGGTTTGTTTATGGGTAAAGAATGGCTCATATGCTGGATAATAGGAAATGATCATGCTGGCTATGGGTGGCATTACCCTGAGGGAGCTCACAGTACAGACAGGCAGATTCAGTGTTTTGGATACCAATAGAGGAGTCATTACTAGAATTGTCCTGATAAATGCTGAGCTGGGTGTGCGATGTGTAGAATTAGCATTTGGAGCAAGGATTCCCCATCATACAGTGCTCCCCTGAGTTTCTGATCCAAGAATTCAGTGCGGTCCTTCCTTGCCTTGTAATCTCTGTTCTCCATCTTGAATGCTAATGAAGGTGCATGCCTGCCCTATCTACCATTTAAATGAGTTGTTATCCAGTTCCATCTCTGATACAAGTGAGACCAGGGGAGTTGCTTCACTCCTATCAACTTGGTCTGGAGGGTTTTAGGTGTGTCTCCCACTGCATCTTCCTTATCTTCTGTAGGTCCTTCCTCTAATCGGTTCTTGTTTAGGTAGAGGTACAGAGGGGAAGAGTTCACTGTGAGTTAGACAGGCTGTGTACTGTGCCAGGGTCCCCTAAGAACACA
>NW_017729033.1:49177118-49177464 GCF_001723915.1 Gavialis gangeticus
GTAACAGCACTACTGACATGTGTGCCCCTGCCTGGCCATCTGGGCAGCTATCACCTGGAAGATGTTCCCAGTGTGGTAGCCTGTTTTGAACTGTCAAAGCATGTCCTCCTGATCCCAATTGGCCAGGAGGTCAGCTACCTCCAGCTGGGTCCAAAGTGCCAGCTCTGAGCAGGCAGGGTCCAGCCACTGGCCTCCCTAGCAGGAATTTTGATGTTCCCTATTGGAAAACTGAAAAAACCCTGATAAAAAAACCCCAAAGTCACTCTGTAAAATACCCCTAAACCCATGTACATCCACGATTAAAACAAAAGACCACTATATATACAGAGAGAGACAGTGAGAGACT
>NW_017729033.1:49182464-49184575 GCF_001723915.1 Gavialis gangeticus
ATAGCAACCAGCTTGACCATAAAAGGTATTTATTGCCAGGCATGTGAACTTATGGTGATACAAGTAATAGCCAAACAAGAGAGACAAATAAACAGTTACAATATTACAGTTTCAGTTAGGTTTTTGGGGAAGTCTAGCTCAAGTTTGATTAGCAAAAGTCTGGTGTAAAAAGCTGTGCCTGGAGTAAGAAAATAAAAGTCAGGTTCCTGGAGTCAGAGAGAGAGAGAGAGTTGGGATCTCACCACTCAGTGGAACTTGAACCAGTCGAGGTTCCCAGGTGTTTGTTGGAGCTGGCAGACAGGCAGAGTCCTCAGCACAATCAATGGAGGGATTCCAGGCAGAAAAGGAGTGGGACTGGTGCAGCTTTTTGGATCCAAACACCAGAAGAGAAACTTGAGCTTTGGGTAGGGGTTTTGTAGAGAACTAACAATGGCTCAAGGGGGGACACTAGGTTTGTTTATGGGTAAAGAATGGCTCATATGCTGGATAATAGGAAATGATCATGCTGGCTATGGGTGGCATTACCCTGAGGGAGCTCACAGTACAGACAGGCAGATTCAGTGTTTTGGATACCAATAGAGGAGTCATTACTAGAATTGTCCTGATAAATGCTGAGCTGGGTGTGCGATGTGTAGAATTAGCATTTGGAGCAAGGATTCCCCATCATACAGTGCTCCCCTGAGTTTCTGATCCAAGAATTCAGTGCGGTCCTTCCTTGCCTTGTAATCTCTGTTCTCCATCTTGAATGCTAATGAAGGTGCATGCCTGCCCTATCTACCATTTAAATGAGTTGTTATCCAGTTCCATCTCTGATACAAGTGAGACCAGGGGAGTTGCTTCACTCCTATCAACTTGGTCTGGAGGGTTTTAGGTGTGTCTCCCACTGCATCTTCCTTATCTTCTGTAGGTCCTTCCTCTAATCGGTTCTTGTTTAGGTAGAGGTACAGAGGGGAAGAGTTCACTGTGAGTTAGACAGGCTGTGTACTGTGCCAGGGTCCCCTAAGAACACAGAGCTGAGAGGTAACAGCACTACTGCCATGTGTGCCCCTGCCTGGCCATCTGGGCAGCTATCACCTGGAAGATGTTCCCAGTGTGGTAGCCTGTTTTGAACTGTCAAAGCATGTCCTCCTGATCCCAATTGGCCAGGAGGTCAGCTACCTCCAGCTGGGTCCAAAGTGCCAGCTCTGAGCAGGCAGGGTCCAGCCACTGGCCTCCCTAGCAGGAATTTTGATGTTCCCTATTGGAAAACTGAAAAAACCCTGATAAAAAAACCCCAAAGTCACTCTGTAAAATACCCCTAAACCCATGTACATCCACGATTAAAACAAAAGACCACTATATATACAGAGAGAGACAGTGAGAGACTGTGATCAGTTGGGCATGTTTTATTGATATATCTACAGTGTTAAAGCAATTTGGAAGCCTACCAGTGTCTCTATCATCATAATAAAATGAATTCTAAATACCTAGATGTTTTGCTGCCCCCGAGAGAAGCTACAGCCCCTCCACCAGGGATAACAGCCCCCTCCACAGGGGCGCTAGCTCCCCACCAGGGGTAATGGCCCCCCCAACATGGGCCAAATGGCCCCTGAAGGGGCTACCACTCCCTTTTATGGGGCTCATGTGCTCCACCCCAGCCCCCCAATTGCTGCCCCACCTTGTCCCATCCCCCGCTGGCTCCTTCAGCCCCCCCGATGGCTTCCCCCCCACTACCCCAGATCCCCCAATGGCTGCTTCGCCCAGCCCCATCCCTCGCTTGCACCCCCAGCCTCCTGATGGCTTCCCCCACAACCGCAGGCACCGGCACTTAAAAAAAGCAAAAAAAAAAGCCTCTACTCACCATAGAAGCAGGGGCTGGGGGAGCTCTTTGGCTTCCTGAGAGCGCCCCCCTGGGAAGCACAGGGCAGTGGGGGGAAGGAGGGCCTGGGCTGGGGCTGCTGGGGCTGTCACCTTGCCCCTTGCTGTGCAGAGGGGACCCTATTGTCGCAGATGGGAAGCTAGAATTGCTGGTAAGTGCCGGAGTTTTGTTTGTTTGTTTAATTGTGGGGATACTGGGGTGGGGAGGCAGGGATCGGGGGCCTCAAGGGGCTGGGCGGGGATGGGCTAGATGG
>NW_017729033.1:49189575-49193300 GCF_001723915.1 Gavialis gangeticus
AGAGATCAGAGAGGTTTTCAGCCAGGAACTGTTGTTCAACCAGCTGCCTCTGGTCCAGGGCTGTCCCTGCTGTTGCCCAGGTGGGTTCTAGCACTTCAGGCTGGGACCACTCCCAGAAAGGGGGAGTACCCTGCCCACCACAGGCACAGCTGACTAGGCTGCGCAGCACCATGGCAAGAGGCTACTAGGTCAGGCAAGGCAGAGGGTCAGGGGCCTGGACTATGGCCTGGGCCCAGAGACTTCCATTCTGAAGTGTGGACATGAGTCTCCCGTGGCAAGAAGCTTCTGAGAAGGATTGTTGTCCTGGCCCCTGGGATTCCTAGGAACCTTCCCGGGCTTCTGCCACCCCTGCCAAGGCCTCTGTCCCAAGGGGCAGGAATTTCCCATCCCCAGTGCTGCAGGGGCCTGGGCAGGGGTCAGAGGGCTTGGGGGCAGGCAGGTGGTAGGGCTGGGCAGAGAAGGGATTGGAAGGACTTGGGGGGCAGGAAGGGGTGGAGCCAGGCAGGGCATGGATTGGGGGGACTAGGGGAGTGGGTGGAGCCAGTGGGGGGTCCCCCATGGTCCCCTCCCCCCTCCTCCAGCCCCCCTGACCCCTTACTTATCGGCACTAGAGCCCTGCTGTGGGCTGGCTGCCTGCCCTCCACGGGCAGGCAGTGTGCTTCAGCAGGAGGTCAAGAGGCCAATCACAGAGATGCTCTGGCAGCCAGAGTCTCTGTGGAGGACCCAGCCTCTGGTCACCTTCAGGCACAGTCCAGGACCGTGCCCTGTGCCTCTTTCTTTAGCTCCATTTTTTTTTTTTGAGCCCCGGAAATCCAGGGGTCTAATTTTGCACCTGCGCTGCAAACTTGCAGTGGGGCGAACCTTTTCCTATTCCTGCACGTACCTTTTGCAGAGTCTCAGAGGGGTATGAGATGCTGCAAGAGGCATGTGCAGTTTTGTCTTGATGCACCCGTGGAGTGAGGTTACTCAGCAAAAGAGACTATGGACTTAAGAGAGCTACCCATTACCTTCTAATGGCTCTTTACTTTTATGCGTGTAAATTAATCAGAGGAGCCAATCAAGATTTTTTTTTTAATAAGAATTATTTTTTATGAAAAATGGACTTTCAGTGATTTATTTTTAATGAAAATATTTTTAAGGGTTTTGTTTTCATTGAAGTGCAGAATGAAACTGTGAGATCTCAAAACAGGAGTTATTGAAACAGAATTGCTGCATTGTAATCAGCTCTTATAAGTAGAGTTACCTTGTAAATTAAGAAAAGATACTGTAAAAGAAGCATGTTCTGTTCTGTACAGTTCTGTAGTAGATTTTGTAGGCCAAATTCTGACATTTGTATTCAAAACACCTGCCCAGATAGAAGCTTAACTAAAAGGATTAGCACCTAATGATTAGGAGTCTGATTCCCCACTCCACCCACTTACTTAATGATCTTGAAAGAGGCAAAGGCTTGATTTGATTTTTGTATGCTTACCTAAATTACAGTAGATGCTGAAAGTACTTAAAAATAGAGTTAAGCTTGAATTTGGTTTGGAATTTAGTAAAGATTTGGGTTTGGGGATTTTTTTAAATGTTACTAATTCATCCATCCAGAATTGTAATCACTCCTCTCTCATTTGATTCTGTCAGCTACAGTGAGTACCCAGTTCTTCAGGATTATCTGATCATTCCTGCTAAATACTGTGAACACGGCAAAAAAGTTTCATCCTCTACCAGTCAGAATATTAATAATGGTGATATATATATATATATTTTATTTTGTGTCAGCAAAACAAATTGCACAGATGGTTTGGAATATCTAATTAATACAATGTGACAAAGTGTGAATTATTATATAATAATTGATGCTTATGTGAATAGTTTTTGTTATGAAAGGTCTGCTTCTAAATCAGGATATCCTTTGGTTTGGATGTCGTCTCTGTTAAATATCACTTGCTTAGGGCAGAATCTAAAATCTGATGAGGCAATGAAAATACTTTAATTGATTTTAATGGGCTTTTTGCCAACTTATTCTTATAGCTATACATCATTTCACTTCTAGAGATCAGTGGCCATCATTAGGGATTGTCTAAATGGGGAAGGGTTATTTTTCCCAAACAAACTTTACATCTCTTTGATAAACTGCCTTAGTTCTACACCCAAAATTTAGTTTTTCAGAGTTATAGCTCATTCTATTTCTGCATTAATTAATTTGCTACAGGAATTGGATTAGCCCTATCTCAGAATGAGTTCACAGGACTAAGGCTTATGTTAGTGCACCTCCATTTTCAGTTAGCATACTTCCGGTGGTCTTTCTATTGTTATCCACACTGCATGGTTTCACATCTTATTTAATTTCTGTGACTACCTAACCTTTCTTTTCTGCTCCAGGATAACACTAACCATATGTTAATTCCTTTCTGGTGTCTAGTCAGGTGAGCTCCTCTGCTATCCCAGCCTGTGGCAAGTTTAGACTTGTAGAATTATTACCAGCAATAATAATTGCATCTCATCCATATTCATGGGTCCATTTGGAGGTCCTACAATAGCTTCTTAAAAAGGAATAGGTACAGTCCTATCTTAACAGTGATCCTTGGAATGCCAAGATCTACAAGCATTTTTCCAACTTTTTTCCAACTATTCAGTTGGTTTAATAAAAGATATCACAAATCTACTCATACAGACTTGCCTTCCAAGATCTACAAGCAGATATACAACCAAATTAAAAAAGAGGATTCAATCCTGGAATGCAAGGAGTTCTGACAGCGTGATAAACCACATTTAATAAGACCTCTGGTACCAATGGCAGTACCTAAACTTAATATAAGGTCAGCTTTTTGCCAGGAATGCCACCATTGAACCTTGTCATGTTCCAAGGACAGAACACTCATAGACTCTAACAGCTAGGCTCTCATCACACATAAAGCCAAAGGACCCCTTAGGGCAGAGATAGAAACCCAGGAAACAGTAGAAATCCAGACAGGAATCCTGATTAATAGTGCTAGGGAGTAAATATAACATACTTTTATAATGGGATTTGAACAATGGTTTTATTCTGGGTATTCCCAGGGTGTTGCCATGTTGCATACAGAAGGGCTGAGTGGCTCCCCATACTTATTTAGCTTTTATTGTTCCTTTGCTTCTCAGTCAACTGTTTTCTTTTCCCTAACCACAGCCTAAGGTGAGGCCACAAAGAAAGAAATCAAAACCACATTGTAGATAAGTTTAATATAGAAGCTACCAGAGTGAAAAACAACCAACCAAACAACAACAAGCCAAACCAAACCAAACCAAACCAAACCAAACCAAAAAACAATATATGGCAACAGAAAAAAGTTTACATTGGAACACAATTTGATTGCTTTTTAAGCACAGTCCACATTGCATAGAGATGTTTATCTCAAAGGAAGCACTTCAAGAAACACCTGTCTCAGGAACAAATGATACCCCACTGCTTGCACCTTGTGGTATTTATACCATGATTCAGCAAAGAACTTAAGCATCTGCTTAAGACATCTTGAAGTTCATTTCCCCTTCAGGTGCCTTCTCATGACTCTGATATACTTAAGATACTTCAGTGACATCTTCGTTGTATGGCTACCTGAGCAGGAGTATCCAGAAGAATTTCACCAGGACTTTTTTAGTTGGAAAACAATTATTTTTTTCCCCAACTATTTAAGTTGGTCTGACAAAATATATCAGAGTTTCATAGTAGGGTCAGAAGGGACCTGAGCAGATCATCAAGTCTG
>NW_017729033.1:49194555-49194783 GCF_001723915.1 Gavialis gangeticus
CCTTCCTCCCTTTTTTGAAGATGGGAACCACTTTGGCCCTCTTCCAGTCCTCTGGCCCACACCAGAGCACCATGAGTGCTCGTAAAGCCATACCAGGGGTCCCGCAATGACTTCAGCTGATTCCCTCAGCACTCTGTAGTGGAGATTGTCCGGACCAGCTGATTTAAATACATCCAGTCTCTCCAGAAGTTCCCTGACTAGATTCTCCCTGACCCTTGGCCTAGGTGT
>NW_017729033.1:49195051-49201505 GCF_001723915.1 Gavialis gangeticus
CCTTCCATTGGGTGTATGCCTCCCTTTTAGCTAGAAGACATTCCCAGATGCTTTTGGTGAGCCATGGTGGCTTTTTTGCCTTCCTGCTCCCTTTCATCCTGGTTGGGATTACCTCCCTTTGAACTTGGAGGATCATCTCCTTAAGGAGCTACCACTGTTTTTGGACACCTGGCTCCCCTCTCCTCCGGGTCCTCAGTGCTTCCCCAACTATTCTCCTTAGCTCATTGAAGTCCACCCTCCTGAAATCTAGGGCTGCTGCCTTGCTGCAGGCCTTTGCCACCTTGCACTGGATGGTGAATTCCAGCAGGCTATGCTCACTGTCGCCCAGGTGGTCAAGCACCTGCAGCCCCCTCACCAGGTCGTCACCTGTGGCCAGCACCAGGTCCAACAAGGCATCTCCCCTGGTGGGGCTGTGCACATCCTGGGTTAGATAGAGGTCCTGTATTTGGTCTAGGAACCTATGTGAGCAGTCAGACCTGGCTGATTGCTCTTCCCAGCAGATGTCTGGAAAGTTCAGGTCACCCATGACGACCATGTCCTTTGACCTAACTGCCTCCATGAGCTGACTTAAAAATTCCTGGTCTAGCTCCTCCCCTTGGTTGGGTGGTTTGTAGTAGACCCCCACTGTTAAATCTCTTTCCCCTCAACTGCCTTGTATTCTAAGCCAGACCACTTCCGTGTGCCCCTCCTCTGACTCTGTGCTACTTGGTGAGGATGTGTATTCCTCTATGATGCAGAGCGCCACAACCCGGCCTTTCCTCCCTGTCCTGTCCCTCCTGTACAGCCTATAGCCCTTGATATTCATTGGCCAGTCATGTGCTGGATCCCACCATGTTTCAGTGAGCCCCACTATGTCTGGGTTGGTGTCAGCTAGCAGGAGGGTAAGTGCCTCCTGCTTGTTTCCTATACTACGAGCATTTGTGTAGAGGCATTTGAGGCCTCCTGTGGTTGTGTGTACTGCCCCCCTAATCACAATATTGCTCTGGCCCCTGTTGCTTACCTGTGTATATGTTCCACTCGTCTGTCTCGGCTAGGCTGTACTTGTGAGTGTTGCTTGGTTTTGTGGTCCAGGGCTTCCTCCTCCCTCCTCCTCCTTTCCCCTTATGAGCCTAGTTAAAGACTGCCAGAGGAGATCCACCAACCTAGAAGAGAACACATGCTTACTTTTAGGGGAAAGGTGGAGACCATCCCACCTGAGCATGTCTCTTGTCATGATGTGCGGGTCGTTATCAAGGAAGCCAAAGTTCGCCTCAAGACACCATTCCTGAAGCCACCAATTGGTCTCTGCAATGCACGTCTCATGCCGTCTTCCATGTCTGCTCACTGGTAGAACAGAAGAGAATACCACCTGTGCACCTATTTCCATCAGCACACCCCACAGAACATGGTAGTCTGCCATCAGGTGATCAGGGCTTCTCCTGGCCACATCATTGGTACTCACATGGATTAGGACCATGGGGTAGTAATCAGTGGGCTGGATCATGGCCTGGATTATCCCGGTCACATCATGGATCTTTGCTCTGGGTAGGCAGTAGACCTCGCGTGTCGAGGGGTCCTGGCAACAGCTGGGGTCCTCTGTACCTCTCAGGATGGAGTCGCCTATGACAATCACTCGGCACTTTCTCCTCCAGGAATACTTAGCTCCTTTGGCCTGTCTGGAGCGTGGAGAGTGTGTAGTTGCCTCCTCTCCGGTTGCCTCCTCTCCCTCCTTCTCCTCCAGTGTTGCCAGGGCCTCGTACCTGTTCTCCAGCTGGACTGGAGGAACTGGTACTGCTGTGTTACAAGCAGCCCTGATTCTGGAGGTGACTGTCTGCCACTCTGCAGTGGAGAGCACTTCCCAAGGTGCTTCTTCCTTGGGTGTGTGGCCTTGCAGGGAAAGAAAATAGCCATCAATTTCGTCCTCCACCTCCCTGATTCCCCTCAGCCTGCTAACCTCCTCCTGGAGCTCCCTCACCTGTGCCTCCAGGGCCCGAAGGCGGGCGCCTGAGGGACAGGTGTGGGGGTCCCCAATCCTTCCCCCCAGGCCTTGCTGGGCAACCCCCGCAGGCGAGGGGGTGGGGGGATGCCAGCTCCCCCATGGGCTCTGTCTGGGTGGAGGCATCAGAGAAGCCCCGGGTAGGCTGCTCCCCTCGGGCAGGGGCACTGGCAGCACTCTGCGTCAACACCATCATAGGAGTTAATGCTTGTTTTTGCTTAGTGCAATGCCTTCCCCCTGCCCTAGTAGATATCTCCCTCCTGGCCCTTCCTGCTTGCCCACTGGTGCGAACGCCGATGCAAACACCAGCACGCTCTTACAGAGCATGCCTGTTTGCGCGCTCTGTTCGTGCGGCGCGGCTCGGGAGCACGGCTCCCTAGTGGCTCAGCTGAGGGGGATCCAAGGGGCTTCCCCTCCGGATCCAGCTCAGCTGCGTCTGGTCCCTCTGCCCACTTACCTTAGGGGGATCAGCTGCTGCTGCCCCTGCTGCTGGCTCTGCTGCTGCTGTGTCCACCTTCTACTTGGGTCTGGTAAGGGGGCACACGTGCGTGAGGGACATGTGTGCCTGGATCCCTCCTCTCCCCGCTGCTCCTGGCTCCTGAGTACAGGGGGCTATGTCAAACCACAGCTTTTAAAGGCCGTGGTTTGAATTTCCCGTCACTGCCCCAATCAGCCAATCAGGCGCTCTGGTCTTCCCAGAAGTGCCTGCCGGCAGTCCCTCCCCCTATGCTCCTCCGCTGGGGGGATTCAGTGTCTCCAGAGGCTGCTCCTTGAGGGACAACCCCGGGGTTCTCTCTAGCTTGGGGGGACAGTCCCCCCTAGCCCTCCCACAGTTTGCATGCTCTGTTCATGTGGCACAGCTCGGGAGCGCGGCTCCCTACCGGCTCAACTAAGAAGGATCCGGGGGGCTTCCCCTCCGGATCCAGCTCAGCTGCGTCTGGTCCCTCTGTCCACTTACCTTAGGGGGATCTGCTTCACCCAAAGAACCTTGTCTGCCTATGTCCTTAGACCAATACGGCTACAGCCTACACCCCTGTAACCAGGACTTTAACAACTTCCACCTCTTCATCAAATTAACTGTGGAATATTCCTCCCAGCAAATTGATATCAGAACCCCACCGACTGCCACAGTTACCTTCACATGCTTTCCTCCTAAGCATACTACCAACCCATCGTCTATAGCCAGGCTCTATGTTACAACTGTATCTACTCAGATTCCACTGACTATGATGTACACTTTAAGGATATGGAGCAGGGATTCCTAAAATTACAATACAATCCCAAACCTGTAGCCGCTCAAATTAATAAAGCCAGACTCAGACTGCATTCAGATCAGCTATAATACCAAGCCTGAGACAAGGACAACAGAATCTTTCTGGTTGTTACCTTTAGCCCCAAGGTTGTGGGTGCCACCTTGATTACCTCAAACTCCTCCTGGAAAATTATAACAACATCAAAGTAGCCATAGGGTACAAACCTGTTCTGGCTTACAAAAAACCTTCCATCCTCAAATGGTATCTCTCAAGCAACAGGCTACCTAATCCGTATCCTCACTGAGGCACCAAGCCTTATAGTGGACCAAGATAACAACTGTGCCCCCTCATCAATACAGACCACATCATCCCTAGACCATAAGATCATTACATCCAAGGTTCATTAACTTACATATCTGCCAACATCATATATGCCATCATCTACTTACTGTGGTCCTCTCCTGTATACATTGGACAGATGGGGCAATACCTATATGAAAGAATGAGGGATACTGATTTGACATCAAGTCAAAAAGCACTCAAAAAGCCTGTGGCAAAAAATCTCCTAATCTTCCTGGACATTCCAATGAGAAATTGCAGCACATTTCTGTTAAGTATGAACTGATCAAGAACTACGAATTCTTATCCCTATACCAGGATTAGCTTTTGTGACCCCTTTGTCTTTATGGGTTTATTACTTATTTGCCTCTCCCAGCAGTGCTCCCACCCCCCCTGTCCTCCCACCCCACCTTGTAGCTCCCTGTGTTTTGTGTTAAAATAACTCACACTATTTGATAAACTGCCCTGTGCATGTCCTGATGAAGTGAGCTCAGTCTTATGAAAGCTTATGCATCTCTGATTCAGTTAGTCTATGAAGTGCATCTCCACTCTGCCTTCTACTTATCTTCAACCATATCAATAGTCTATTTAACTCAGCATGCTTGCTTAGGTTCTTCATTGATTGTGCCCTTACTCCTGAGTAAAGTATATATAAAGCACAATTAATGTGGTTAACTGAATGGGGCTTGATCACAGAACAAAATAATGACTAATTAATTAATTCAATTTCACTTCATAATTAACTGTATAGTGGCATCATATTACTTTAGTAATTTCCCACAGTCATGAAAGGAAGTACCTTAGCCACATGGGAGCAATTTTGACTGAACTGAACATTGGCTTTCCAGTAAGGTAGCTGAGAATTATCCCTCTTCCACTATTACTATTGATAACAAAGAATTTCTTTCAGCTCCGATTGAAGAGGACTGTGCTTTTTGAAACAGAAGGAACTCTGTCTTCTCCTATGAGGTGAAGTACTTAGTCACTATGCTGAGGGATCTTTTATGGCTCTTGCAGTCACGGCACCAGAAAGAAAGGTTGTGCATAGCAGTAACAAAGCCTGTGGCAAGCTGCAATGTATGGTTTCATAAAACACAGCCCCCTTATATTTTGCCAAGGCATGGGTGATCCAGCACTGATCAGCTTCACTGGGCATTGCTACCAATTTTGAAATGTTGTTCCTGCACTTATAGATGCACACTTAAGTCATCTGTATGTATGCCTTTAGCAATTCTAATGTACAGACTTAAGTATTTTTCAGAAAACTCCAAGCCTCTCTAAAATCCATTTCTCATTGAATGTATTTATTTTGTGCCAAATTTTGAATCCATTTGTCATATTACAGCTAACTGCCACGTTATATCTATTCAGTATGAATAACAGTGGCCTTAGTGCTTTAAAAAAAGAAGTTAGATTCACATCATCTGCAACTTTATTCAGTGTGATATTAACACAGAGAAAATATTAAAATTCATAAAGGAATATTTGGTCAATCTTTAAATAAATTAAGTTCAAGTATGTTTCCATAACTTATGATGCATTATTTATTTTTTTACATATGTTTGTCAAATTTTACTTTGAATAATTTATTCTTCTCATACTATTTGACATATTTAAAATTTCATTAAGCATAAATCAATATGTACATATCTGAGACAGGATGAGTGTAGTAACACATTCTTTCTGTACTAAGGACTATTTTTAATGCTTTTGTCACAGTATGGGTCATGATGGAACTTTCATCCCATGGAAGTCATAGTGAACTGATACTTGTATTAAGGCATGATAATATCTTAAGGTTATAAAGGGATCAGGCTATGAATAATTAAGATTGTTGGTTTAAAACATAATGTTATGTGCATCAATAATTTGGAACCCATGTTCAGAAGACCAGTCCAGCTGATGGCATATTTTGAGTGTCTTCTGGGAAATCAGTATACATTCTCACTTGTTCATATTTTCTCTTCTTTCTGCCTCTTATTTCTAACTTGTTCAACCCTTCCCATTTGTTCTGTCCTACACAAGATTTAGAAACCCTGCTGACCCTTTGTATTAAACCTTTCCCTGTATATTCATTCATATGCTCTCTGTTCATTTCATCTGCTCATCAGGATCCCTGTAGTTTGTACAAACTGCTTCTGTCTCCTTTATTCTTTCTGCCACTCCTATTTCCAGTTTAAATTCCCCTGTCCAGAAAAGTGCATCCTTTTCATTCCCTTTCATTCTCTCTCTCTCTTGGTGGTTCCTTCATAAGTGCCACCCTTCGTACCCTTCTTCCTCAAGAACTTCCATCAAACCCATACTATAGTTAAGATACATAGAGGACATCTTCATCATAGGGGTCAGAGGAGGTGTCAGAGGAGAGGTCAGAGGAGGGGCAAGCTGAAGTGCTCTGGGTCAAGATGCATGGGGGCCGTGGGGAGAAGGATTTAACAGTGGGGGTCTACTACAGACCCCACAACCAAGGGGAGGAGCTGGACTGGGAATTTTCGGGCCCGCTTGCAGAGGCACTTAAGGCAAGGGATGTAGTTGTCATACATGACTTCAATTACCCGGACATCTGCTGGGAGGAACAGTCAGCCAGGTAGGACTGTTCCAGGAGCTTCCTGGCTGAGATACAGGACCTCCACTTAATTCAGGAGGTGCACAGTGCCACCAGAGGAAATGCCCTGTTGGACCTGGTCCTCGCCACAGGTGATGACCTGGTAAGTGGCCTCCAGGTCCTTGACCACCTGAGTGATACCGATCATCACTTGCTGGAATTTACCATCCAGCGCAGGGTGTCAAGGGCCAGCAGCAAGGCAGTAGCCCTAGACTTCAAGAGGGCCAACTTCAATGAGTTGAGGAGATTAGTGGGAGAGGCACTGGGGTTCTCAAGGGCAGGGGA
>NW_017729033.1:49202243-49216683 GCF_001723915.1 Gavialis gangeticus
AGACTGCGGGACCTGAACCTGTTCAGCGTTCACAAGAGAAGGCTGAGGGGGGACCTGGTGACCGTCTATAAACTCACTAGGGGGGACCAGAAGGGTTTGGGAGAGACCTTGTTTCCCCTAGAGCCCCCTGGCATAACAAGGAATAACGGCCACAAGTTGTTGGAGAGTAGGTTTAGATTAGACATCCATAAGAACTAGTTCACAGTTGGGGCAGCTAGGATCTGGAACCAACTTCCTAGGGAAGTGGTGCTGGCTCCTACCCTGGGGGTCTTTAAGAGGAGGCTTGATGCCTACCTAGCTGGGATCATTTGAGCCTAGTTTTTTCTCCTGGCCTGGCAGGGGGTCGGACTTGAAGATCTATAAGGTCCCTTCCGACCCTACTTCTACGATTCTATGATCATTTGAACTGAAAACCCACAATCTCTGATTTATTCCCATCACAAATTCAATAATCATCACCCCTCCATCAGACTATTTCTTGTATACTCCAGCAGCAACATTTCCTTTTTAGATACTATGATCACTATCCAAAATAGTAAAATACAAACCGCATATACAACAAATCCATGGACTAGCATACATATCTGCACAGAACCAGCAGCCATCCTAAACACCCCAAGAAAGCTGTAATATATAGCCAAGGTCTCATATACCACTGAATTTGCACTGAGAAGAACACTTGTGATCATCACCTCACAAATCCCAAAAGGATCTGCACTCAGTACTATCTGAAGAATTTTTGCTGTACAAAAAGATCTCCACAACTTGCACACCATTAGTTATGACATACCAACCTTCCCTGGAACCTATATGGAAAATGCTCAAACCCATTACTACAATTGAAACCCATACTAGAAAAAGACCCAGTTCTTACAGAAATTGTCCCAGAATCACCCATCCTAACCTTTAAATAAGCACCAAACCTCAGGAATCTCATTACTAGAAGCAAACTTTCTATGGCCCAAAGCACACTGAATGGATCCAAACCATGTTGGGACAAGAAATGTAAAACCTGCCAACATTTCTTCAACACTCCCCCAATAACTACGCCTTACAAAAAACAATCACCATTCCTAGTTCTTACACCTGCACATCCAGAAATGTAACATATCTCATCCACTGCACTAAATGTTCAGTGGAAAATATGTAGGAGAAACCAAACAACAACTGTGTACCAGAATGAACATACACCAAGCATCTATCAAAGACAAAAACACTCAATTACCTGTGGGTTCATACTTTTCACAAGACAAGCACTCTCCCTCAACATCTCAATTCTAATCCTCAAACGGAATTTACAAAACACCATTTGTAGATGACCCTATGGATTTTACTTCATAAATTTACTGGATACAAAAATTCATGAACTAAATATAGACATTAGAGTTATGGCACATTATAATCTGCCTGCTTTCCGATAACTCCAAGTAACCTCTCTACATTTTACCAGCTACGTTCTATCACTAGGTCAACATACCCCACTTCCCCCCACCCACCTGTCTCACAGCTATTGTCCCCGTGGCCTCTGATCTTCACTGCCATGCATTTGCATTTTCACAGACCTGAATTTTACATATTGGCTTCTGTTCCATTAAGGAGAACACAGAACAACAGCAGACTATCCCTATGCCCAAAGAAGGGTGTTTGTGCCTGAAAGCTCGCAAAGAATATTTTTGTCCACCTATTTAGTTGGTCTAATAAAAAATATCACAATTACCAAAAGAACCTTGTCTGCCTATGTCTTTAGACCAACACAGCTACAACCAACACCCTCCTACTGTTACATACATATTTTTTCCCCCCTATTCCTACCCTTCAGTTTTTAACCATTCCTATCTAGGCTATCCATTTTGTATTTTGCATTCCCACTGCTGAATCAGGATATGTCTACAGGATCTGTGAAAATCCTTGTTTCTTTCACTACCCCCATCTTAGGTGTCTGCTAGCTCAGAGATCTCTGCGCTTTTTTCCCACCCATCTCACATATGCTCCAAGTCTACACTCCCTTCCACTCTGCAGGGCCATGTCTCTTATTCAGGAGCATGTCAGTTTTCCCTCCCCAAAGGGTCAGTATATCCTGTCTTGCATTTTGCAGGGTCATTGTTTTGATTCTCCAGTCCCTGGATTTGTTGTCCTATTGCCTGTCATCATACATCCCTTTTTTCTTGCCAGCTTACTATCCCTGTCTCCTCCTCCTCTCCATCTCTGTACCACTGTGTCTCCCCTAGATTTACTCTACCTGTGTGTCAATTATTTGGTTGTCTGGCTGTCTCTTATTAAAAGAACCAGCCAAGTTTGCCACTAGCCAGATACACTTTTTAAGTCCCGCATCTCAAAAGTTCTGTGACCCATTTCTACAGAGATTCAGTGTCCCATGTATATCCGTGGTCATACAGTCTCCTGCCTCCTGGTGCATTGAAAGCAGTGGAGGGAGGTTTCTCTGTCCCCTATGTCATTAGACCTATGCTGTAGTGTCTGCTTTCTCCTTTTATTAGCATTGATTTCAGGAAAGGGATCAAAGAACCTAAGTGATCACATCCTAGTTTTCTCAGTTCCTTCACTACACCCAGTTGTAATTACCATTGCTGAGGCAAAACAATCAGTTCTTGTAACTTATTCCAGAGCACAGAAAACAAATTAAGATTAACATTAACGAGTTTTTGGCTTTTAGCTTCGTGCCTAATCCACTACACTATGATTATTGTCATCTGCCAAGCTTCTCAGTTCTTTCCAGTATCCTCTTTCAAACTGTTTGTGTTAGTGAACTGCTGATGTCTGAAACCATATGGGATTCTACACAAGCCCTAATTAAAATTAATTGTGCAATGAATAATTAATATTTACTCTGAAGTTTGCATGGCTCCAGTACTAGGGAGCTACAAAACAATTGCCTTTGCTGAAAAAAATAAATGACACTTTTTAACCTTGGAAGAGCTTGTTATGTTTTGGAGCAAAGAATGTGACAACTTTACTTTATTATAAAGCCAACATTTTCAAATAACAGACACTGGATACCAGTTAGGGATTTGGTAACAAATCTGTATAAATATTTTGTGAGCAATGAGTGTCATATATATTCTAATAATGTTTTAATGGGGAAAAAAAACCAAAACCAAAACATAGCATATTTATGCAATGACAGATATCTCAGCCCCCTATGTCAGGCATTGTCAACCAGGAGTACTCATACCCCTGGGGTAGTTGGTAAGGTCCCAGGCAGTATGAGGCAACAGTGTGGAGAAGCAGGGGCATTTCTGGTTTCTCATCTGACACTCATTGATCAGCCACTGAGGGATCACCCCTCCACTCCCCTCCCATTGATTGGCCACTGGGGAACACCCCTCCCCCACTCATCAATCGGCCAGGGGACTCTCTGCTTCTCAACCAGCTGCCAGGGGGTACACCAACCAAAAAAGGTTGAAAACCCCTGTCCTATGTCATTACACCTATGCTGTAGTGTCTGCCTTATCATTCTATCAGCACTGATTTCCAAAAAGGGATAAAAGAACTTAAGCAACCACATCCTGGTTTTCTCAATTCCTTCACTACACCCAGTTGTAATTCCATTGCTGAGACAAAACAATCAGTTCTTGTAACTTATTTCAGAGCACAGAAAAAGAATTAAGATTAACATTCACAAGTTTTAATGGGGTGGAGGGGACAAAAAACAAAACATGCCTATGTCATTACATCAAACTGCACCTGAGTCCATCTTGCAGCAGGACCCTCTAAGTAGAAAGTTTGACTAGCGCACTAATATTTATAGTGCCTCCAGAACTAAATACCAAACATTCTTAACTATTATCCCTAACTTACACATAAACAACTTTATTTCAATCTAGCATTTTACTTTAACACGTTGAACAAGAACTGATATTTTTAATGCATAGGAAGTACTTTTATGTTGTAGAAACCTATGCAATGATGAAGTTTAGTACTAACAAATGCAAGGTGCTACACTTTGTGAAAGATAGTAAAAACAGAAAAACAAAATGGATGACAGCACTACAGAGAATGGTCTTAGAGTCCTGGTAAATCACTAACTCAATATGAGTCTTGCATGTGATGCAGCTGTACACAAGGCAACTGTGATTTTGGGATGTATCAACAGAAGCATTAGCATGGGAGTTGATAGAATCTCTTTAGTCTGCACTCGTTAGGCTTCCTCTAGAGTATTATGTTCAGTTCTGGGCTACACAATTTTAAAAGGATATGGAGTCAGAGAGGGTCCAGAAGTGGTCAATAAAACTGATAAAGGGCTTGGAAAGCAATTCATATGAAGAGAGGTTTAAGGAGTTAGGCATATTAAGCTTGCAAAAAAGGCAGTAAGGAGAGGACATGATAGTAGTCTTCAAATATCTGAAAGGCTTCCATAAATAAGAGGAAAAATGTCTTTTGTATCTTAATGCAGAGAGCAGAGCATGGACTAATGGCATGATGATGCCTCAAAGAAGGTTCAGATTGGATATCAGGAAAAACTTCACCGGTAAAACATAAGGTAGTAGAATAGACTGCTTAGGGAAGCTGGGGACTCTCCATCATTAGAGGTGTTCAAGAGTCAGGATAAACATTGGTCAGGGATGATCTAGGGGTAGGCAAAATAGCTGATCTGGCCGGTGGCTGGACTCCATTTCCCAGAAGCCCCTGGTTGCACTGCTCCCAGCTGGTCTCCATGGAGACCCCAGGAATGATAGGACCGTGACATCACAAGGCCATGGTCCGGTCCTGCAGGGAGGAAACCAGGAATGCCAAGGCTGCAACTGAACTCCAACTAGCTTGAGCATCAAGGACAATAAAAAGTCCTTTTTCAGGTATGTGGGGAGCCGGAGGAAAATCAAGGGCAACATTGGATCCCTGCTGAACCAGATGGGACAACTGACAACTGATGCCTAGGAAAAAGCCAATCTATTAAATGGGTACTTTGCGTCGGTCTTTCATCAGTCCCATGGGACACCCATGCCCGCTACAGGACAGTGAAGTCCGGGTGAGGGATATCCCCTGCCCTCCATTGTCCCAGAGTTGGTTAACCAAGCTCACAGTGTCACGGTTGGGCGGCCGGGCGGTGGCAATTGGACACAGAACAGGCAGGATTTTTGGCGTGGAGTTCTGAGGCACAGAAACGTAACGGTTTCAAACAAAGTGGGTTTATTTGACTTACGCTTTGAAGGCATAGGTTGCGATGCTTTCTTCAGTTACAGTTTTGAAACGTGAACAAACAACAAAGGGATCTGTCAGCTCATGGGGTTCACCAGCAAGCCCTTGCTATCTAGCCCTGGAGAGCTAGGGGTGGCTGCCTGCTGGCTAGTCCCAGAGCTAGTCGACAGCTTATACAGGGATGAACGAATAACAAACAAGAGCTGTAACTCGTAGTGATGAGACGATGTTAGGGTTGAGAGTGTGACGCCAGTCCAAAGGACGAAACAGGTGGTCGAAGGAAAAGCCGAGGTCAAGAGCCGAGAGGTGAATTAGGGATGAGCCAGATCGTCATCGATAATGGAAGCCAAGGTCAGTCAAATGCCAGGTAAATAAAAGCCAGAAGTAATCGAAGTCGGGGTCAAAACCAGTAAGTTTGGTAATCAGAATAATCAGTACGCGAGGAAACGAAATCAAAGGTATGAATTCGCAGTGTGAGATTGTGAGGAGAACCAGGGGATTGACTCCTAAATCGCTCTCTGCCTCGCAGTCCCTGCTGACAGCAGCCTCTGTTACAGATAGCGCATGGTCTCTCACCACTCTCACCAACGACGCCCACACAAAGGTGGGGGGTTTCACTCACTAATATAGCAGCCCCTTAGCCAATCAGGCCGCTTGGCTGTTAGAATTTTCTAGCACGATTACGTCATGCTCTTTTTAACTGAGCATGTGTGAGTTAGAGGTCTGTGTTGTAACTAGGCATGCGCAGGGCTGAAAAGTAGGTCACTGGTGATTGAAAAGTAGGTCAGCAGTGATTGACAGAGCTTCAGGTCACCCAGGGGGCACGTGCTGGGCATGCTGTGGAAATTTCCATGAGCCAGTGTTACCTGCGCATGATCAGACTTAACTCATGTGTTGCCAGCACCTCTCTAGAATTTTGCTTGGACATCCATCAATGCTGGCCTCGTAAAGGAACACCTTGAGAGGCTGGATACCTTCAAGTCAGCCAGCCCTGACAATCTGCACCCCAGGCCCCGTCCCCCACCCGCTCTCCCAGCCTCATCAATGGCTGCCCTGCCTGGCCCCAGCCTCCTGGGTCTTCAAAAAAAAAGCCCCACACTCACCATCTGCTGCCAGGCAGGGGAGCAATCCTTGCTTCCTCCCACTGCCCTGCACTGCATAGGGGACTCTGCCACAAGCCCTCAGAAGCCGTGACAGCCACTGCAGCTGACAGTGAGTGCAGGGCTTTATTTTTATTTTTTTTAAGAACCAAGATGCTGGGGCTAGGCAAGGCATTCATGGGGGGAGGAAAGCAGTCGGGGGAGGGGACACATGGCAGAGCCCCCATGCAGCATGGGGGGGGCAGTGGGGATTGCCCCCATGCCTGGCAGAAGCCAGTGAGTGGGCTTTATTTATTTTTTTTTAAAGAACCGGGGGATGGGTCTAGGTAGGGCAGCCACAGGTGGTGGGGCTGGGAGAGTGGGTGAAGGTTGGGGAGGTTGGGAGGGCTGCGGGAGCAGGCAGGGTATGGGGTCTGGCATGGGTCTCCCATAGTCCCCTCCCCCCTCCTCCAGCCCCCCCCCCCACACACACACACTTACTGTGTCCAGTTCCCTGCAATGGCAAGCAGGGACTGCCTGAATCTCCAAAGCTCTCCAAATCTTTTCTGAATTGATTCAGAAAGCTTCTAATCAATTCAGGCCTTTTTATTGGTTTCCTGATTCAGTTTCAATTCTGAGATTCAGCGGCTAAATCAGGCTGAATCTCCTCCAAATCGAATTAGCACCCAAAGCTTTGCACAGCCCTAATGTGTATGCTGGGCATGCATAAGTCACAAGATTTTATCTGGTAAAAACCCGTGACTAGGAGGTGTCAGACACCAGAGAAGGAGGAGAACCCTCCATGGTTTAGCACTAACAGCTGAGTGTGTTGGACCTGAACTTCAGTTGCTTCCTAGAATCATGATCTAGTTACCAGGTCATGGTTCAGCCATTGGCCCTCCTTTTGAAGCAGAGTAACTGAAACTTGTATATAATAATCATTGGATGAAATAGATGGAAAGGACTGAGGAAGTTTCTGTTCCATTAGGAGCAAGGGTCCAAACTAAAAAGCTCACTTCTAGAGCAGTAACCATATCACTGACTCACATATCTCCCACCTTGCTCTTTTCATCCTGACCCCACATATCTCCCCCTTCTTGGTTTCTAAAGGGCCAGATTCAAAGGGAAGTCTAGAAAAATAAATAGATGATGTCTGGCCTGTTGCTTGGTGATTACAGCCCTAAGCTGGGAATGCAAAACAGGGGTGATCTGAATCCCCTGTTGGGAGAGGGATGGAGAAGGCACTAAAAACTGGATTTCCTGCTTCCTGGGCAAGTTCCCAAATCACTCAAATCTTGAGGCTGAAATATGGAGTCACCACCCTCCTCCTCCTGCATCTAATACACAATAGTCATAGGTTTTGGTTTTTGGTTTTTTACTAGAAATGTGTAAAGTATATACATCCAGTGTACCTGTGTATGCTACATTTCTTATTGCATGAGTAACAAAATCACAAACTATATTTAAATCCCAGAATACCAGTGTCATAGGGCACTAAGGTTCCTGTCCCTTTAAGGGCAGAATCTGCCAAGAGAGAGGGCCCTAGGAGCCAGTCAGGAACCCCACATGGGTGAAGGTTACTATGGCAGCAGGGTAAAGAGGGAATTAGCCTGCATCTGGTCAGCTGACCAGAAGAAGGCAGGGCCCTGGGAACATATAAACCTCAGGGCCAAGGCCAGCAGGAATTAGTTCTCTGACAGCAGCCAGGGGAAGGAGCCTGCAGAAAATAACTGCCCAGAGACACTGTGGCCTCTGGATATGCTGCTTACAGGACTAAGTGGCTCCCAGAGCTCACCAGGTACCCTGGGCTACAAGGTACTTAATGCTTGGTGGGGAAGTTTGACTCTTTTAAGGGACAGAGCATACCCTCCACCATTTATATTACATTAGAGCTCAGGCGCATGTGTTATCCATTGTTATATAAACCAGTGGAATGGAGTGAGGCTACTGGGAAGGAGGACTCATTGGGGCACACTACAGTGTGGAGACCCCAGTGCCAGTGGGCCCAGTGCCAGTGTGGGCACAGAGACAGGCCTGTGGAGAGCCCAGCAGCAGTGTGAGTGTAGAGACAGGCATGTGGAGAACCCGGCTCCAGTGTCGATGCAGAGACAGGGTTGTGGAGAGCCCAGTGATGAAGGGAGGCTAAGCTATGTCAAGGCCTCAGAGGGACAATGTTTAAATACCATCTGTAAGGCATGGGGTGTGGTAAAGGGGTGGTTTTGGAGCCACACATCTAGCCCATAAGGCTGAGGGTGTCCCATGAGGCATCTATTTTGATCTGGACCTGAAAAAGTGTCCCGGAACCCACAAGGTTCACTGGGGTCCATTAGGACTGTGTCAAAACATATACTTGAGGGCAGCCTCCCTGTTTATCATAATTACCAGCAAGATGTGGCAGGTGAGAAAAGGGGTTCCTGTAGGGCAGGATTGGCACGGTCTTGGAGCCCTAGGGACATCACAACCATCCCTGGGGATCCCACACTGGGACAACCAGTTAAGTGTCTGAGTAACTCTAATTTAGGCATGTAAAGTGTAGAACTCTTCCCTTCAAGACCTCACATTGTGGCAACGCATGAGGATACATTGGTAATCTTCTACCTTCTTTTCCTTATTGGTCAGTAACTTCTGTTTAATAAGATATAAAGAGAAGAAAACTAATTCACCATAGCTGTGTCAAATACTGTGTGACTTGTACCTAAAAGCTGTTGTGATTTTCTTTTAGGGGCAAAGTAATTTATCTTCTTCTATTCTGCTATATTAATGGTTCTTCGGATATAACGCTTTGTTGGAAACTATGCTAGTAGGAAGTAGTGTAATAGCGCTATTGAAAAGTGATTTTTCTACGCTTTTTTTCCCCCTACAGGAAGAACAAAAGAAGTTTAAACTTCTGATATTACTGCAGTATCAGAGGCAGTTTAGAAAAGCTGAGTTTACCTATTAAACCACACTTATGTAAAAAATCTGAACCATCACATGAAATCTGTTTGCTTTCAGATGAGAGAGCAATTTCTTGAGGGCCAAACTTTTCATGGCATCTAGTACTTCCACCTCTTCTTAAGGAATAAAAAATATATAAGAAAAAAATATTCATTATTTTATTCTCAAAATTTTGATTCTCAGTTTCATTTCAGTTTTGAGGGGAAAACTGAAACTAATGTTTATTTTATATCATCATATTCATCCATTCTTCTTGATAGAATATCCATCATATCAATCACCTTTAAATATACACTTTTGGATACACAAACTCTGACTGAAGTGTGTCTTTAATCCTTCTCTTAGTGATTTCAATAGGATTTAGTCAAGATTGCTCTTGTCATGGCCCACAAGCATTTTTTTTGGCTGTTAGTAATACTTAGTCAATCCATTATTGAAACTCATATATAACATTTTCTCAACTTTTAAAAACACTAATGATGCAAAAGGTGTCTTCTTTGTCATGAGCAAGTGTGAATTATCAAATAAAGAACAACGTGCAATCTTAAGTGGTGACATTAAATGTTGTTATTCACTTTTACTATTACTTTACAAAGAAGAGATTATGAGAAATTATAAGATAATAACAAAAGTATATATTTATTATCTTTCACACACTATATTTAGATATCAGTTGCACCTTGGTTACTATTCACCAGTTCACAACAGAAGCTGCTACCCAGTACAGCACAGAGAAAGCTTCCCATTCAGTTCCACTTAATATTGTAGCTGTAGAAATGTGTTTTGATATTACTGGGGTCTGTCTCTTTGTTTCTCAAAACGGTTGTTTTATTTCACTTAATAATGAACCTCATGTGGCCAGGTGGAGATAACTTTCTTTCTAATTTTCTGTCTAAGTGACTCTTTTGGCCCAGGCAAAAGCAAATTGCTGTGTCTAACATACTTTCAAAGGTTCCAAACTTAAAAAAAATAATATGTCATCTTAAATCTCTGGGTACAGCTGTTTGATGTTTTTACTCAGTCAGGGAGGCCAGAAGCGGGGGGAGGAGTCAGGGAGGGCAAAGAAGCTGCTGTGTTGTATGTGGGGAGGGGAGGGATTATGTCTTCTGTAGCTGGGGCATGGATCTCTCAAGCATATTTTAAAAACTCTCCAGCGTTTTGAATGTCTGTCCCTAACCAGGGTATTGGTCCTAGAGTCAGAGCTGCAGAAGCCACTCAAATTCAATATGAGGGGCTTTCTCCTACGTTGTTTAATTGGGGGAAAACTTCATCTTGGATTTGAGTAAATGCAGTAAACCTGAGTGTTACTAATAAGGGCTATTGTAAGACTGCATTTTTGGGAAAGATTCGGTTTGAATTTCTTGGGGATATACCCAAGAAGACATATTTGCCAGACATATTAGTGCTGTGTTCAGAACCATGTTAACTATTATTTTAATTTCTTTCCAGAAAGAATTGATAATAGGGTATAACCAAAAAATGTAACCAAGCATCAGCTGCAACATATTACATCTCCAACATTTTTCCTTTAGCAGTATATTTATTTTTATGTTTAGAGGGAGCCCACTGCAGACAAAAAATGATATTTTATTGCATAAGATGAAGTTTAAGATTAATTATCAATGTTCAGATATTGTGAACTGATGATTTCCATTTGAATTCTTTCATCTGGATACCTAGGTCTCCATTCTGTTTTATTCTTAAATAGTCTGTATCATGTCTGTTTATATGATATTATTTATCCATAGAGTGATTTGAAGAGAGGAAGATTTCAAGACAAAAATAATATATAACACATCCACATAAGATGCTTTACTGTAAATTAGACTAATCTAATGCATAGTAAAGCATTAGCATCTGTCTACACATGAGTGGCAGTTACTGTGTAAGGCCAACCATGTGTACTCCAGCACAGGCGCAGTTTACTAGTACCAACATATACAGGTATTAGATAAACAATGCATTAACTAATGTGCAGTAGCACACTAGTAGACAATGAGATTGGGCACAGACTACACTCAGTCAGCCACACCAGCAGAGAACGAGCCTCCTGTTTAGGGCAGAGCCACATGGCTGGCAGTTTATCCAGCCACATGGCAGGGGCATCTTATTTGCTGCCCCAAGCTGGCCTCAGTCTCCCTGGCCTGACCTCCAGGGCCCATGCCAGCTGCTGCCTGCCCCATAAGATGTATATCAGTCAGAGAAGCCCCATGGATTCCAACTTTGCCCCCTGGGGCCCATGCCACAACCTGCCTGGCCCATGAGCTCTGTGTCCCACTAGTTTGGGCACATGCTAGGTCCTGCAGCCCTGCAGATCCAAGATCCTCCCTCCAGGCATTCTCAGGTCTGGTCTGCCTCCAAGATATTGTGTCCCACCCCAATAGGCATGTGGCAGATGACCTGATGCCCAAAACCCAAACCTGCCCCCCCGAACCCCCTGGAAGTCAGAGACAGCAGCCTGGGGACCCAACTGGATGGATCAGGAGACCATGCACCTCATTGCAATCTGTGGTCTGGTTGGGCCACCAAGGCAAATCCCCACATCTACACCATGATGTCAGGCTGCATGTGAGAGCACGGCTACCAGTGCTTCAGCCAACAGTCCAATGTGAAAGTCAAGGCCCTGCAGGCATAGTAGACCTGAGCGATGGAGCACAATCATCACTCCAGGGCTGCCCACAAGTCCATAGCCTTCATGCAGTGTCTGGACCAGATTCTGGGCCCAAGGAACCCTGGTAAGGCCAACCATGTGTACTCCAGCACAGGCGACTATCAGAACCTGCACTGCAGCACAGCAAGAAGGAGGACTCACTGGGGAAAGGTCCCTCAAGGCATCGTAGCCAGGCCCTGGTTCACTCCTCAGCTGCAGCCTCACCTGGCAGCTTGGGCAGCCCGGCTACTCTGCCAGTGCACCTCCACCATCTGCCCCATCTATTCTACCAGCATTCCTCAAGGCAGGATAACTGGATGATGATGTCCCCAGCAGCAAGTACCTCCAGATTCTTCCTGTAGGGGGCCACTGCTCAGGTGGTCAGGCACCGTGCCTCCATGCCTCGGGACATTACATTACTGCAGACCATGTCACTGCAGCCATGGAGTGAGTCCAACCACCAGGAGTTCCTGCCACACCTGTCTAGTAAGCCCCACACTGGGAAGAGCCCAGGGGAGAAAGAGGCACCAAAGCTACCTGTGCCCATGCCAGCCCACTCACTCACCCCTGTGCTGCACATCTGGAGGCAGAGGCCCTGCACGGGGCCCCATCTCCACTCTCCACCCTTGCTGGCCAAGTTTTCCCCCCACCCCAACAACATGCAGGGAGGTAGGAGGCAGTTCAGGGCTTTATTGACCAGCCAGTGGCCTCCTACTTAGCCAACAGAGGCCTGTCACATGCAGAGAAACTCACCGAAGGCAGCAGCCATCATTTTCCCAGCCATGGGAATTAGTCACTCATACCATAGGCAGAGATGCACCACCACCTGGCTATGTGTTACAGGGAAATATGGGCTTGCCTGGGGCCCGTTGAAGTTTAGGGCCCTTTGCCACATACTCAGCTGTGCCTGGGGAACTATAGTGATCAGCAGCAGCAGGGCATAATGAGTCAGACAACCCATTGTGCACTCAAACAGCTCATTACAGTGAACCTGGGGGACTCTGACCAGGGGCATACTTGGAACACAGGCCACACATGGTAGGGATCATGGCCTGGAGTTCCTCTCTGGAAAGGACCACTGGGATGGGAGAATGGGACATCACCAGCTCTGTATCCCAACTGGGCAGGAGCCCCTCACCCCCACAATTTGGGTGCCATGGGCTTGGTAGGATGGGAGCAATCTGTCTATCCTGTAGGGAGGAGAAAGGAGGGAGTTAGTTATGAGCTGCCATGGCAACTATCAACAGGAACCAGCTCTGGGCTGGCCTAGGTAGGGGAAAGGGAAGGGAGGATTCTTGTGGCAGGTGACACTCCTGTCCATCCGGTGAGAGTGGGGACACGGGGATTGGCCGGCAGCCTCCTGTGGAAGGGTTTGCCTGGCCAACAATATATTTCCTAGGCACCTGTGCGCAGACAACCCTTGAACTGAGACTAGGCAGTGCACAGCCCCTCAGTACAGTGCATGTTATCTCTGAAATGTTGCAAATCCTCACAAAGAACCTCTCTGTCCTTACTGTGCAAGTCCAGCAGCTGCATATGGGGGGGGGGGGAGTACCTACCAGCCACTGGCAGAGATGGGGCTACAAGGATGTTGCCACTATTAGCTAGTGTAACAAGTGGGTCTCCTGGGGCCAGTAGAGTCTTTGGCCTGCCCACTTGTCTCGGAGCTAACTGCTCACCTACCTCACCTGCCAAGCCTTTGATGAAACCAAAGTAAAGTTGTTAACAAAGTGGGAGACTGCCCATTTATTTGTCCTGATGCCAAGGGCCTATACATGGCTCCAAACCTTCCCTTATACCATGTCCTATGCTTTGCAGCTGGCGCCCATCTCTCTCCAGTGCCTCACACTGGGACCCTAATTCAAGTGCCTAATGTCAGGACTCTTACTCCCTCCCTGCCCTCACACTGCAGCTTATAATTCCTATGACCTCATGTCAGGAATCTTGATCCCTTTGCCCTCACACTGGGCTTGTAATCACCCACTTGGGGCTCCCAGCCCCTCCCTTCAAAAAAAGATCATCTCCAATAGGGACCTTCCAATGTATTGAAGAAAGAAACTTCAGTAAGTTTTCCCAATTTTTCCAAGTTTGTTGAGCTGCAAAAATTGTACGGACTAGAGAGTTAGAATACTGGTGATAAGTACATGTTACAATGTGTTGATAATGGAAGGGGAAACATAAGAAGCCATTCTATTTCCACCCATACAGGAGACTTTTCATTTGTATCAGTCACCCAGTATATAGCCTGGCCTACTAAGAAGGTATTGTGATCTCATTGAGGGTTGAAAAGATGAAAGCCACTCATTTCAATCGGTAGTTGCATCTTTTTTGATGAAAGTCAAGTCTTTTTAGCCTCTCCCCACAGAAACCTATTGAATATGTGATTGATTTTAACGAAAATAGAACTGAGGGATTACAATATGTTAAATTATGTAATAGATAAATTAGGTGATGCAAGACATCCATTTTAAAAATATTAACATGTCTTCACAATGATGTATATATGACTGGACTGGACTATAGTGAGTGATTCATTTAAGGCTACTTCAGTTTGTAAAATTATACTTTTTGCACTGCCACATAACTGTGCATATTATATATATATATATATATATATATA
>NW_017729033.1:49221683-49233939 GCF_001723915.1 Gavialis gangeticus
TATATGTGCATTTTTAGGGAACCTTTTAATGACTACATATCAGTTTTGAGTTGCTTACTGTGAAATTTAGCCTGGGGGGGTCACTTTTTTAATTTTGCTGTTTGGCTGCTGTCTTTAAAAATGGCATCCATGACTAATGAGATGAACAAATGTCAATATTGCAGTACCTATGAGGCCAACTTTGATTTTTCTAAATGACTTAAATAGGTATTGCAATAATCTTGAAACTTCTTTTGTCCTTTGAGTAATGGACCATTGTTTGGCAGCTCTAAGCCTTTAAATGCAAAAACCATCAATATTGACCAGTTTTTTGGCAATACAATAAGAGTACTTTTTTCAAGTGGAACATTTTACCATTTCTCTCTTCAAAGTCACATTTAATATTATTCATAAAAATGGTACAAATGATTATGGAACACATTTAAGTAAAATAAAGCACTTCAACTCAAATTTGAAGTCCAGTCTGTGACATGGTGTACACTGGACACTCTTAATCTAGATATTCTTCTTCTGTCTCTGTCATCTTCAGATGACTGTAGAACATTATCTTTTATTGGCTCATCTGAATATCCATTTTCAGAGGCAATTTCACTCCATCTGACAGTCCAGTTTTAGTATGCATCACAGGTTCCAACACAACCAGCACTCATGTCCACCCAAAATTTGTTGAAGCAACAGTTTGTGCATGTTGTGAATTTTTCCATTCATAGATTTCCAAGTGTGGTCAGAAGCAGTGTTGTTTGAAGCAGTAATGGTTTAAAGGAAGTGTAGTGTGCCATTTATATGCATGAGCAGTGGACAACCTATCACTCATAGGGTCATTATAAAATATACTGACATTGAATTAAGGCAGTTTATTGAACAGATCTTCATGAAGCTCCTAATTTTTTTCCAAGTTGTTGCATAAATTTCTATGTAATCAAATATTTTGATTGTAAGATTCACTTCACTGTAACTTTACCACAGCTAAAGAAGGCCCCCCTCTGTGTCTACTCCAGTGAATCCAAAAATCCCAAGAACAGCAGATGCTACATCATGCCCTGGAAATAATGAGCAGCATAGTCGTATGATGGTGCAACTCTTGATTTCTTCTTGTACATGTACATATCTTAGTCACATGCCTGATATAGGAAGCAGCAGTCCATACATCAGTATCTTCAAAATAATAAAAAAATTACGGTGTAGGAATTATCCATTTAAGCTACATGGAAGAACACCCTTGTGTCACCCACACAGGGAGATTTCAATATGAAGTGCACATCATGTTCCCCAGATTTTAAATCATAGCAGACAAAATTTACTGTGAAGTAGAGGTCAGCATGGTGGAAGTAAAAACACCATTCATTTAAGAGGAAATGTAATCTCATGCTGTTAGAATGCTTTGATAGTAATGAGTGCCAGAATGCTTTAGCAGGCATGTGTTGGTCAGAAACAGGGTAGATATTAGGAACAAACCCAAATGACTTTGAGCGATGCTGCTGCTTCTGCAGTTTTGTACTATTCTTCAATAGGGCTGTGCAAAATTTCGCCAGGTGTTTCATTTTGAAGCTGTTTCAATGCATTTCCAGCTCAAAACAGCAAAATTGAAATGAAACAAAAGCCTTTGAAATGGCTTCAAAATGAAACAACGGCACTTGAAATGTTTCAAGTTTTGAAGTTGGGCTTACTTGGCTTCAGGGCTGGTCCCAGCTAGCAGCAGCAGCCTCCTGTCATCCAGCGCAGATCCAGGGGCTGCAGTCCCCTGGAAGGATTCTGGCACATCCCCCAGCCCTCCAAAGGGTTCAGACCCCTGGATCTGCACACCAGATGACAGCATGCTGTTGCTGCTGGCTGGGACCAGCGCTGGGCACAGTCTGCGCTGGGAAGATTAGTGTTGCTGCTGGCCCCAAGTGGCAGGAGCAGCCTCCTGTCATCTGGCAGGCAGAGCAGGGGACCACACCCCTGGAAGCTGTCCAGCAAAGCCCTGAAGCCCTCCTGAGGGTGTGGGCAGGCCCCTGATGTGCCTGCTGGATGACAGGAGGCTGCCACTGCCAGCAAGTGGTAAGAGTTTTGCTTATCAACACCGTGAGGTACAGTTTCCCAAAAACCTCTACAACCATCTCTTTGAAACTCAGTAGACTTCATCAGAAGGGCTTACCATTCCTGCAAAGTTCACCCAGATCAGGCAAGAAATAATAAAGTTGTAGGCAGTTTTGTGCTTCCCTATTATAGTCTATGGGTGAAATGTCAAAACAGCGAAACAGTTTCAATGAAATGAAATGGAACAGTAGGGCTATGTGAATCTTTGATCCCCAATTCAGTTTAGCAGAGATTCAGCCTGATTTAATGGCCAAATCTCCAAATATATGAATCAAATTAGAGGACCCTTTAATCTGAGAGATTTAGAGAAAGATTTAGAAAACTGAACACAGAGGCAGCTTAATTATTTTTTTTCTACATACCTCTAGGTAGCAGGGGCTCTTAAATGCTGTGATGCTGACGTGTATGGAGCATCCCACAGGAGTGCAGAGGACACCCCAGTGCACTCAGCAGCAGACCCAGAAGTGGAACAGAAGCACTTCCCTAACCCTAACACCCCCGTGCCCCTCCCAGCTCAGTGACTGGTGCCTCCTGGGTCTGGGGGGGTACCTGGGGTGCCCCTACAGCCAATTGCCAAGCTGGGAGGGTGTAGGGGGGGGCCTTCATGGTGGACCCGGAAGTGAACCGGAAGTACATCCAGTCCACTTCCAGGTTTCCTACCGAGCATGTGGAGAGCTCTCCCTGACTCCATGGGACATTCCATGTGGCACAGCATTGCAGCGTTCACACGCCATGCCTGCTACCTCAAGGTATGTAGAAAAAAAATTTTAAAGCTGTGTCTATGTCCAAATCGCTGGTTCTCCAAATCAGTACTGAATCTTCAGATTTGAATTCACCCAAATTGAATCTGGGACAGTGATCCAAATCAAATCACTGTGCTCAATTCAGGCCTAATCTGAATCAAGGCAGGCCCACTTCACACACCCCTGTGGAACAGTTCTTTCAAAATTAAACTAAAAATTGTTCCATTGAAACGTCAAAATGGAAGTTGAAGTGGAATGATGCTGTTTTGCACAGCCCTACTCTTCAACAGTTTTTCATAAGTTTCATTAATGAAGTGAAATGCCGTTCCTTGTGGGTACTAACCAGCAACATACTTGAAGAGACTGAGGACATATTCAGACAATGTCATGCTTGATGGGATTTTATTTCAAATCATTTCAACATTTATTAATACATGATAATGTCGTGGTGGTGAGATTGACTAGAGGTTCATCAGGGTTATGAACTTTGATTTGACATGTTTGTGGAATGTCCCTGTTGCTATGCAGAACAAAAGACTCACAGAAGTAATTTTGTATTGCATGATTTCTCCTAAAAGTTATGGTAGTCTCTTTTCCACTGGTTAGAAGGTCAATGACTTGTTTCATTGCATTATAGTCAACTGTGTTCCTACACTCTTGCTTGCTCTTGGTTGCAGTTGCCTTTGTCATAAAGGTCTTGGTTTCCCTTGTGGTTATCATGTCATATATTAACTGCTTTCTGGAAGAAAGTCATTCCAGAATGTTTTCCACTGTCACATTACCCTCATCATGGGCTTTGTGAAGACTCTTCCTTGCCTCTTCTGTTGCTGGCTCTCCAGAGCAAAGATTTGGTTGATTCAGGTCCCCTGGGTCCAAATCCCATTCTTCCAGAGCTTTCTTCACTATATCAACAACTTTGCAGTCCATTTCCATTCTTGACAGACCCAGTTTTGAATGGTGATAAAATGGTTACTTGAAATGAGCCACTTTTAGTTCCCTAAACCACATAACTGGGCTACTGAGTCTGTTGATTCCAACCGTGTGTAGATTCAACTGACCAATCTGAATCAATTGTGGTGTAATCCACTGAACTATGGTCAGATTTGTAGTGTTCCAGCAGTGCCCATGCTAAACGTTCAACAAGAACATTGTTATAAGAAATGCCAAGTTTCATTTCCTTCAGGATTTGGAGGAATACCTTAGTACCCATCATGTTGTGAACTTACATATAATGTGACTTGTATTGGCTGTCACTTTTCTGCAATTAGATGCAACATTGACTGCAACCAGCTGCACATTTTCTGCATGAAGTATTCTGGAATTACTGTGCAGCCTACTTCTAATGTGGAATGAGGATTAGCAAGTAATGCCACAGGATTGTAAATGTCATTGGGTATGTTGTCCTCTTTCAGTTTGTTGATTCCACATGGCCATGGGATTCCAGCCTCTGTTTGATGCTTGGAATACAGAAGCTTGGCTACATTCTGTATCTGTTCTGGAGTGTCTGTACCCCAACTGTTCGCTGCACTTTCATGTGCTTCTCTGTGCATGGGGGAATAAGCTATGGCTGATTTATTTCTGTTATACCTGCTCTAAAATCCAAGGTCTTTTACAAAATAATGTTTAACCTTCTTGCATAGACATCATAGAGCATGTCTGTAGTCACAAGTACTTTGAATTTTTTCATTGTTTGTGATCAAATCACTTTGTAGCTGCTCATAGTCAGAGATTACATCTTGAAGTATATATACACTCCTTTGTATATATACACACAAGGAAGAAGAGAAGCATAGAGCTACTGGAGGGCCTCATTCTGTTTCTCTGCTACCCATTTTTGCCATTGTTGAAGATCTTTTTGTTTAGTTACTCACATGCTCATTATAGATAGGTCTGCAAAATGATTTCTAGCAGTCTTTATGATAATGTATATCCAACACTGCCACTTTCAGTATTCCACCATCACTGTTGCAGTAACTAAGGCTTACAAAAAAATCCTTTTATTCTTGTCTTGAACATATTGGACTGCACCTACGAATGTTTTCCATGTTTCAATCTGTTTCAATTCAGTGAAATTTTACAGATAACCTTTTGCCTAGAGAGTCTCTAATGCTCTTCCCTTCCAAGGGTTCCTCACAAATTACTTAGAAACTAACGAGGAACATCCTTGACTACTTCTTACTGACAATTCAGTTGGTTCATCAGTAACTTCAGTTTCAGTCTCTTTTGCAACACTTAACAGATTGCGTGCCTCTTGTGCACGCTTCAGGTTAACTCCTACATTTAACTTACAGTTTTTATGCACTGCCTTTGGCTTATCGTCAACCTGTATTCGCTCATAAAGAGTGCCAAAATGTGTGCTTAAGTCCTTCCATTCTTGAGATTTTTGTGCAAATTTATTCCATGTATCCTGGTAAAGTTGCTATTCAGGGTTCTTTTTGGATGTTGAAGGTTTTTTTCTTATATGGCACACACATCATTATGGAATGTTTTAGGTTTTCTTCTTGGCTGATTCTGGCAGTGCTGCAACTGAAAGTGCCTGTCTTTTGTTTGTTGGGAAGTTCGAGCTGCTATTATGTCATCTATTGTTCTTCACTATTCATCATCTCTTCATTCACTAAAAAAAATTGAAGAAACAAATAAATAATGTAGATAAGAAGTAACAACAAAAGGATAGTATTATCAAAACCTTAGAAGTGGATACCATTACATGCTATATAAATTGGCATAGATTGGAGGTGCCTTAAAAAGAAGAAGTCAGCAATGTTGTTATTTTGCATTTAAAGGCTTAGAGCTGTCACACAATGGGCCATTACTCATCAAAAGACAAAGGAAGTTTGTAGGTCATTGCAGTACCTATTTAAAGTAATTTAGAAAAATCAAAATTGGCCTCAGGTACCAAGATATCTACATTTATTTATCCCATTAGTCATGGCTGGCATTTTTAAAGATGGCAACCAAATACCATCATTAAAAAAAAGTGACTCCCAATCTAATTTTCATGTGTAGCACCTCAGTTAATTAAAAAATAAGTCTCCCCCCCTGCCCCCCCCCCCAAAAAAAACCAAACCAAACAAAAACACATGGGATTTATATATATGAACCATGAGATACTTACCTGGGCTGATCTTGTGGGTATCAAAGAATCTACTAAACAGCAGTATAAGGGCATTCCAGGGGCATCCACCAGGGGAATTAAGTGTATATATATACACAAATACCAGGAGCATGGGAAACAAGCAGGAGGATCTAGAACTCTTGCTTGCGAGCAATAACTTTGACCTAGTGGGACTAACTGAAACCTGGTGGGACTCTACTCATGACTTGGTGGCAGGAATAGAGGGTGATAGGTTGTACAGGAGAGATAGAGAAGGGAAAAAAAGGAGGGGGTGTTGCTCTCTCTGTCAAAGAACAGTACACATGTTCCCTAATTAAACTGAGATCAGAGGATAGACAAGCGGAGACTCTGTGAGTGGCAGCTGGAGTACTGTGTCCAGTTCTGGATTCCACAGTTCAAGCGGGATGAGGACAACCTGGAGAGGGTCCAAAGAAGAGCCACTCACCCGATTGGAGGCCTGCAGGGAAGGCCCTATGGAGGAGAGGCTAAGGGACCTTAACCTTTTCAGCCTCTCCAAGAGAAGGCTGAGAGGGGAGCTTGTGGTGGCATACAAATTTATAAGGGGAAAGCAACATGAAGTAGGCAATAATCCATTTACCAGGGCACCCCCTGAAACAAGGAACAATGGTCATAAGCTACTGGAGAGGATGTTTAGACTGGACATTAGGAAAAAGTTCTTCATTGTCAGGGTTGCCAGGATCTGGAATGGGCTTCCAAGGGAGGTGGTGCTGGGCCCATCCTTGGGGGTCTTCAAGAAGAGACTGGACAGGCACCTATCTGGGATCACATGATCCCAGGTTTGGTGATCCATTTCTTGCCTGCCAGGGGTGGGGGTGGGATCAGACTAGATGGCCCATTGAAATCCTTTCTGACCTAGAATCTATGAATATGACTAAACTAAGTATTGCACCAAGGAAGACAGAGGCAGAGCCTAAACCAATGTAAAAATAAATCAATAGACCTATAACAATTTATAAAGTTTATTATTATATCTGTATTATTATTAGACATGAACAAATCTAGGACCTCCAAGAACTGAAAGTATTGAGTGGAACTTTAAGAAGAACAAATCCACACCTTAAAATATAGGTGTAAAATGCTTAAAATGTAACCTGTATTATAAAACTGTTGGACAATCAATTTAGGATTTTTAACTATTATTATTAGTACTACTACTAGAGACACTTTGGCACCCTGAATAGAGATGCTGCTGAGTGAAAGGTATGTTGAGCACTAGAGAGTGGGGCAGAGGTGGATTCAGTGGCATGGCTGCATCCCACTTCTATACTGGTCTATAATGCTGGAGCCTTTGGGGGCCTTTAAAGCAGCCTCCTAAGTGGAAAAGAATCACCACTTCCCTTCCATAATCATAGGCATGCCCCCCCATTCCCCACCGTAGCTGCTTTCCCATCTGGCCCAGGGGTGAGGGAATCTTTAGAGCATCTGTTTCTCATTCTGGTTGGGCTGCATGATGGCCGAGCTCACCTACAGCAATGAGAGAAGCAGCGACTTCCTGTGCCTACTCCCAAGGGGATTGGGCGGTGTGGGGGAATCCCACCCCCTTCCACATTGCTGCTGCCTCTGTTCTCTGCTAAGCCCAGCTCTTGCAAGCAGGAGCATCAGAAAGCAGCAGTGGCTGAAGGAGGAGGGGTCAAAAGTAGAGGGGAAGAGGATGTGCCTCTGAAAATGGAGAGGAAGGGGTGGGGGAGGATACTTACCCCTTTGGGGACTTTAAAAGTCCCCAGAGACTCCTGAAATGTTGTTTTGCCCCACCAGTGAGTCAGGGTAGGGGAGGTTGGGAGTGGGGGTGTAGACACCCTTGCAGTGCCTGGGGCTGCTGCCATTTTGGCACCCCTTCAATGCCTGGGGCTGCTTCCCTGCTTGCCCACCTCTAGTTAAGAAACCAATTATTAGTATTATTTCCTTCTGTATAAAAGAAGAAATATGAAAGATACCATAGATGCATGAGCACTTCTTGGACTGGTGGAGATTTTTGTATCATATCTTTATGAAAATAGTTTAATTAAAAGGTTTCTTTGCTTACAACCTTTCTACAATGTAAATGTTAGATAACAGTTTGTCACTGTACATTATGAATATTCTAGTTTGATCTTTAAAATACTGCAAACATTACAATCATTTGTCACTGATGTTAGCAATTAATCATCTTTTTGATCCATTTTGTATTCTGATATAACAGATATTATTGCCAGCTTATATCTTGTGGCCAAGTCTTCTGATTAAAAATAAATAAATAAAAAATTCTCTCCTTGTGGAATTACAAGGGTCAACTAATCTCTCTGAAAAGTTACTATGTTTGTAAAGATAATGTCCCAGACTCTCAGAGGGTATAAATCACTACAGCTTCATTTTTTTTCAATACAGCTACATAAGCGTATCCCTGCTAAGGATCTGGCCCATTGCATCTAGAACAACCCCATGACTTCTATTCTTTATGTACTGAAGACAACTTGAAGCTAGCTATGCCTCTGTTTTAATGAAATTACTTATTTTATACATGGGATATTTATCCTCTGTCTGCAAATAGTAGCCATTGACTCTGGCTGAGCAAAGCTATTCCTTGGACAATTAGTTTGGCATATCTACTAATGAAACATTTCTGAGAAGAGCCAATACTTGCTCTACCAAGGTTTCTTTTCTATAAGCTTTATTTCCCTATATACTTACCTGCTTACTCTATTTATTCTTTAATATCTTGAACTGTCATGATATACGAGTAATTTCAAATTATTGTTATTGCATGCATTTCCTCCTCAAAAGCATAACATCAGTTTTATATTTCATAAAATTTTAAATCCTAAGATTTAAACAACTTGATGCCGTCTCCTGGTACCAAGCTGCATTACAGGAGAAAGATCTAGCCAGTGGAAGACTCCTAATTCACAGGTTAATTCTTCAGTGACAGAAAACCATTCTAGTGGCTTAGAGCAGGGATTAAATATTTGGGGGAAACTCGTCATGGCTAGGGCAACCCCTATCATTAATTAATTCCAAGTCTTTGGAACAACTTGTAAGACTTTGGATTTTTAGTATAATTTAAATAGGTTTTCATCACACTTCAACTACAGTGAGGACTGAGACGATTTAAAACCAGCACAAAGATAAGAAACAAACTAAGAAGCTTGTGTCCAGTACTCCTCAGAAAGCTGGGGGCATGCTGCAAAGCCACTAGTTAAACTAGCCACCACTGTTGGTTTTTAACATATATTGATGATGTTCCATAGGACTGAAATGAAGTTAGGGAGCTAAACAGGGGTGTTCAACTCCTGGCCTACAAGCCAAGTCTAGCTCCTAGCATTGTGTCATCCAGCCTGGAAGGCCACTTCTGGGTCTGACAATTTGGTAGTGGTGGGACGCAGTGGCATTGCTCCCCTACTGTCAAATTTCCATACCCTTGGGGAGCCCCACAGGCTGGATAGCATGGCCCTGTGCACTGGATCAGGTGCACTGGTACAGAAAGGGATGATGTGGGGCCCTGGGGCCTGATCTACATGTACAAAGGCCAACTGAGACTGAATGGGGTCCAGTCCATGTGTGCAGGCCAGGCAGAGGCATAGCAAGGCCCAATCCTGGCGTGGGGGTCAATCCAGTCTGTGGATCATCCCCACACCCCTCATCTTGCCCACAGGGCAAGAAGATTCATCACCTCTGAGCCAAAATATAAAATGGGAAGACTTGTTACCTTGATATTTCTGCAGATCAAAAGTTATAGAAGAGCTGATGGAGGTTACTGCAAGTAACCCCTTGCTAGTCATTGTCAACATAATTTTCTAGAAAATAATTTCTTTTTACATAAGCTTATCACATACACTATTTATTTATTTTCATGGTTACAAGTTTGATGGTAAAGACTCTCAAAAGCAGAGCTGGTCAAATCTTAGACTTACTGTTTAACGAGTAAGTATTTCTTTTTAAAATTTCTCACTAGGATCATAGAAAAGTTAGGGTTGTAAGGGGGACCACAGAAAGCCAACTAGTCCAACTCCTTGGTCAAAGCAGGATCATACCCAACTAGATCATCCTAGCCAAGGCTTGTCTATGCAGGTCTTTAAAAAAGCTCCAAGAATGGAGATTCCACAACCTCTCAAGGTAACTTGTGCTAGTGCTTTACTACATTTTTAGAGAGAGAGATTTTCCTAATATCTAACCTAAACTTCTCTTGCTGAAATTTGAGACCATCACTCCTTGTTCTGTCATCTGCCACCACTGAGAACTGTGTAGCTCCAACCTCTTTAGAACACTCTTCAGGTTGCTGAAGGCTGCTATTAAGTACCCTCTCAGTCTTTTCTCGACTAAACGCACTCCTACAGACACGTGGGGAGCCTGCTACGATGTACTGGATATCCAGTGAGTTGGAGCAGACTTGATTAATTGGCGTGCTCTGGCAGCCTTCTGCATCACATGTATCAGTGAAAAAGTGGCAGTGGGGCATTTTGAAATAAAACACATTCAATGAGCTTTAGTTAAAAGCACTCCACCTTTTGACAGGGATGCATGGGGATGCTGATACACAACAGGCAGTCACTTTCAATTAGCATAGCTTGCTAATTAAAGCACCTGGCACTATGTCCCAAATCACATGTAAACATAGGTCCCTCAGATCCTCCTCATAAGTCATGTGCTCCAACCCCCTCACCATTTTCCTGTCCTCTCCTGGATTCTCTCCAATTTGTCCAAATCCTTTCTGTAGTGGGGAGCACAAAACTAGACTACTCCAGATGTGGCCTCACCAGGGCTGAATGAAGAGGAATAATAACTTCTCTTGATCTGCTGGCAATGCTCCTAACAATGCAGTCCTGTATGACATTAACCTTCTTGTCAAGGACACACTGCTAGCTCATATTCACCTTATTGTCAACTGTAACCCCCCAGTCCTTTTCTCCAGAGCTGCTGCTTAGTGAGTTGGTCCCAAGCCCGTACAGGTGTATGGGACTGTTCCATCCTAAGTGCAGGATATTTCACTTGTCCTTATTGAATCTCATGAGATTTCTTTTGGTCCAATACACCAATTTGTCTAGGTCTCTCCGCATCCTAGACCTACTCTCCACTTTATCCAATAACACCCCAACTTAGAGTAGATCGTCAACAAGTTTACAGATAACATCATCCCATGTTCCAGGTGATGGATCAAAATGTTGAACAAAACTGGCCCCAGGACAAACCCCTGGGGAACTCCACTTGATGCTGGCTGACAAGTAGTCAGAGAGCCATTGATAACTACCCTCTATGCCTCTATGTAAAGACAGAAGTGAAAAAAGCATTGAGTACTTCAGCCTTTTCTCCATCATCTGTCACTAGGTTGTATCCTCCATTTAGTAAGGGACCCACACTTTTCCTGATCCTCCTCTTGCTACTGACATTCTTGTAGAAACCCTTCTTGTTACCTTTCATGTCCCTTGCTGGCTGGAACTCAAATAGTGCTTCGGCCTTCCTGATTTCATCCCTGCATACTCTTATACTCCTCCCTAGTTGTTTGTCTAAGTTTCTACTCCTTATAAGCATCCTTTTTGTGATTTAGTCTACTGAAGAGTTCCCTGCTAAGCCAAGCTAGTCTTCTGCCATACTTGCTAGTTTTTGTGCACATCAAAATAGTTTGTTCCTGCACCCTCAGTAAGGTTTCTTTAAACTACAGCAGGCTGTCTAGAATTCCTCTTCCACACAGACTGGCCTCTCAGGGGATCCTGCCCATCAGTTCCCCAAGCAAACTGAAATCCAAGGTCCTTACTCTGCTGCTGTCATAGGTAGAGAGAGAAAAACAATTTAGGGGCTGACTGCATGCACATGTGCACCCCTCCTCCCGCACGCTCCAGCAGCAAAGTCTATGGGGTCAGGGGGCAGACTGAAGCCCCTGTAGTAAGGAAGCAAGTGGGGCACAGACAGGACCCACCAACCCCAGCTCCTTCTTCTGCCTGTGCCCCGCTCTGTCCCTCAGCACTGGGGCCTTGATCTGCCCTACCCCCCCTCCCCCAATGGTGGTAAGGGAGGGATTCAGACTGGAGCAGGGGCGGGCCCTGCACAGCCTAGAGTATGGCATGGGGCTGCAAGATGTTTGTCTTGGGGCATCCAGCATGGGTAAAGGGGGGCAGTTCCTGCTGCTGCATGCACCCCAGGAGGGCATGGGGGGGCATGTGCCCTGGGTCTGTGTATGGGGTGAGTGAGAACTGCAGGCTGGGCTCTTTCCGGTGAGTGGGCAGGGATGCAGCAATTTTTGGGGTAGGTACAGCCCCTCCCCCTAACTATCCCTCCCAGCACTGCCACTTGCCCCCAAGAGCAGCCTGGCCCAAGCCTCCCCCCCCCA
>NW_017729033.1:49238939-49240957 GCF_001723915.1 Gavialis gangeticus
CCCTCCCAGCACTGCCACTTGCCCCCAAGAGCAGCCTGGCCCAAGCCTCCCCCCCCCCAGCCAGGAAGAGCCAATTGCAGCCCTGACCCCAGCCCACAGGAGCAGCCCTCCCCACCCCACACAGATCCAGGGGCACATGCCCCCCCATGGCTCCTGGGGTTCATATAGTAGCAGGAGTCATGATCCCCAGATGAGCCCCTTGTGGCTCAGTCCTGTGCCCTGCCCAAGCTGTGCAGTGCCTACCCCAGCCCCACTCTCTTCCCCACCCTTGTATGCATGCCCCTCCCCATCCCTGTTGCTGCTGCTGAAAGTCTGCAGCCAGGCTGCCTTTTGGCTCTACCACTGCTCCACATTTGGGGGGGGGCTAAGCCCCGTTAGCTCCCACTTCCACTGCCTATGGCTGCTCTCCATCCTTCCTTTCCTCAGGATTCTGAACTCAATCATCTTTTGGTCACCGCTGCCTAAGTTGCCATCCACTTTTACATCCCTCATCAACTCATTGTTTGTGAGTATCAGGTCAAGAAAACTATGGCCCCTATGTTGGTCACTCCAGTACTTGCACCAGGAAGTTGTCCCCAGCATTCTCCAAAAGCTTCCTAGATTGCCTATGCACTGCTGTATTGCTCTCCCAGCACATGTCAGGGTTTTTGAAGTCCCCCATGAGAACCAGGGCCTGTGATTGGGACAGCTTCCATTGCTGTTTGAAGAAAGTCTCATCGACCACCTCCTCCTAGTCTGGTGTTTATAGCATACCCCTACCATGACATCACCCTTATTGCTTTCCCCTTTGATCCTAACCCAGAGATTTTTGACAGGCCTATCTCCACTTCCACACTGGAGCTCTGAGCAATCATACAGTTCTTTTACATAAAATGCAACACCTCTTCTTCTCAGTGGTGGCCTTAGGGCTGTTGGGGCCCTGAGCAAAAGAGTTATCTGGGGCCCCTTAGGGGCTTAATTTTGATGACCCATGTATCATGGATCTTTTTAATACTCTTTGGGGGGGATTAGATAATTAGTCAAGTGTTAAAATTCAAATAGTGCCACTTCCTTGCAAAAAATACTTAACCCCCCCAAAAAAGTGTTGCAAAATTTTGGGTTCTCCCTAAAGTGTGGGGCCCTGGGTGGTCACCTAGTTTTCCCTTCCCCAAGGCCACTACTGCTCTTCTTCTCATCTGCCCGTCCTTCCTGAACATTTTATACCCATCCATGATAATGTTTCAGTCATATGAGCTTTCCCACTAAATATGTGTTATATCTAAGCTAGCAAGTCTGTCTGCAAAGATGCTCTTCTCTCTCTTCATCAGGTGGATCCCACTTCTTCCTAGCAATCTGTGTTTCCCTATGCCCAGAAAAAAAAATAAAGACACCAATTTGCTCTCAAAGCAATGCTTATGTATGCTTTCTTGTCTGATCATTTACATACTTCACCAATTGGAGTTTTGGGGAATCCACACTATGCATATCATTCCTGGCCCCAAAGGTACATGTTGACTAAACTAAAATTCTTTCCTAATGTAATTAAGACCAGGAAAATGTGTAATCTTTTACACACAAAGATTACTAATCCTAAAGACACTCTCTTTTACTCAATTCCCCCACAGTGAAATGTCCTTTCCTCAAATAGTCGGGTGCTACATTTATGGCACTTTTCTTCTAAAATGTAAATTTGTCATTGTCTGGAAGGGCTGGATTCATATACCACACAGCATGTCCATAAGGGTGATGAGTCATCAAGCGCGTGTCAAATGCTAAATTCTCAGCAATTACATCTTCTGAGTTTGAATCTTCAAGGAACATTTAACTTAATCACTTCCCCACTAAATAGTTTTGGCTAAAATATAAAGATGTCAAAATTATGTTCATATCAAATACTATATTTCATGCAGACATAATAAAGATAAGGCTAAATGCAGCATGGTGTAACCTATATGTAGAGTCTACACATCAATATAACAAGGGCAAAAAAAAAAAAAAAAAAAAAAAGCCATTCATGATACCCTGCAACCTCCCCCCAT
>NW_017729033.1:49240967-49248349 GCF_001723915.1 Gavialis gangeticus
AAAAAAAAAAGGGAAAAAAAAAAAAAAAAAAAAGAAAAGCCATTCATGATACCCTGCAACCTCCCCCCATGCCCAAATAATTATAGGTTCATGACACCCTATTTTGGCATTTTACCAATGATTTGTGCCAAGACCTGCTGGGTCTTTACATTGCGGTTTATGTGGATGACATCCTGATTTATTTGGGGAAATCATATCACTCATGATAACCATGTACAAAAAATTTCAGTCTGGCCTCTATGCAAAGGTCAAGAAATGTTTCTCAAGACAGCCATAGAATTTGGGGTTTAATCATGTCACCAAAGGGGATTCAACACAAGTAAGAGCCATACATAACTGACCTGAGCCATGAAGCATTCATGACATGTAGAGGTTTACAGAATTTGCCAACCTTTATTGTTGTTCCTCAGTCACAGCTGTTCTGCACAAACCACCCAGGCTTCAGTGGCCCTATGAGGTCAGCTGGCTTTCCAATTGCTAAAAGAGTCTTTTGCTACTGCACTGACTGAGGGGTCAATAAGAGATACATCCCAGCTCCTCTTTTTCCTGGTAACTTAGGTCAGCCAAGCAGAAGAGTCGCTTGACGAACAAGGAACTGCTGGCCATCAAGACACGATTTGAAACTTGGTGGTATTAACTTAAAGGAGCCCAACACCTCATATGTGTTTACATGGACCACAAAAATTTGGGGAGCCTGAAACTGGACAAAATCCTGGTATCAGGAAAGATTTTCCTTTTGAAAGCACCACTGTATATGTATATATATATATATATACATACATGTGTAATTACTTCAGGACATAAACCATAATTTTTGCATATTTCTTCCAGGATAGATATGAAGTTAAAAAAAAAAGATCGGCTGGACTTTTAAGTACAATTTCACCTCCTCCTTTATTGTACCTATTCTGCCATTTAAAATGGAAAGTTATTTTTTGCAAGTTAATCTTTGCTGTAAATAAAGAGTTTGCTATAACTTTTGTAAATGTCCTCCAGGAAGCTATAAATTAGATCTATTTTTCTATATTAAGATATTTGGTTTTAATATTTAGCTCTGGTTTATTGTTAGGTTTGTTTGTGTTTTATAATATTGATTCTCCATATGTATATGGGAATCAAAAGTGAAGTTGGCCAAATTTTTTTATTTAGAATTGCAATAAAAGAATTCCTTTATTTCTCCTAGGTAGTGATTCAATTATATATTTCCATATTTTAGGAAAAATTTTAAATCTAATGTTTTGGGGAAGATATTCCAATCCATTGAACAAATGCAAACCGTTGAAAGTAGCTGCAACATTATTTCTGTATAGCTCCATAATCCTATTACTGGGCATTAATTACACATTTATTTAAGCAATTAAGCATGGAAGTGGCATTGTCAGAGATGTGATGTATGACCTAAATGTAATTTTCCTTAATGAGGAACAAGAAGTGCTTGCCAACCAGGACAGGTATTCTGTTAGTGGCATTGCTAATTACCTCTGACAACCTTCAAATTGTGTATTCCAGATCTAAAAAGGTCTCTTGCCTACCACGCCACCCTGAAAAAGTAGGTAAAATAAAAAGTTCCTCTTTTCCATTTTGAATATAGGCAGAATATTCCTATCCATTTAGTTAAAGTGAGATCATTGTGCAAAGTCAGCCATTATTGTGGCAGACGCTGTGCAAGCACCCTTGCCATGTACATTAATCAGTAAGAGTAGATTCTCATTGGTAGCACTCCTGCTATTTCAGTCTCCACTAGCCATTAATATATTTTTTTCTTGATCAATATTCTGTAACTGATTATTGATGTGTACAATTGTAATATAACCAGGGTTTTTTGTTTGTTTTTTTACAAGATGCCAAAAAAAATGAAGAGATGAACATGGTTTTGTATAAAACAAACAAAAAAAGTCTACTTCACTTTCAAATAATTCATTTTTCAAACTAATATTGCAGGCTCTGATCTGTAAACCTTCACACAAGTACTTTAAGGACACAGATAGTTCCAGTGAATAAACCTATACCAGTGAATGCCAAGCAGGGTGCTAGGGTCACTCTGTGATACCATGAGATCTTTTGGAGGGTGTTGCAAGGTGTAAGGAAGGCTCAGGGTCCTCCTTGCCTGCCACTAACCTGCCTACACTGCCAGGCTTCTCTGCAAGGAGGTAAGCACTGTAATAAATAAATTGGTTTTTGAAATGAGGAGCTGCTCAATTCACAAAGCTTATGGAAGTGTGCCTCAAGTGTAAAAAAAACCCATCACTTAACTATATATATATGCTTAGTGCTATGCACATGAAAGAGCAGAATCTCAATCTATACAGCCTGCCTAACTACTTTAGGGTTAAGTTGAGACACACTAAAATCTTTTTAGTACAGTTTTATGGCAAATTAACTTAGACATAGGAGCCACAAAAGAGTCTAACCGAGTGCCAGCATTTAGTGTATCCTTCTCTGTAGATAGAAATAGATGATTTTGTTTAGACTTTATTTGCCCTTATACAAAAGTGATTTAAAAAAAAGAAAAGAAATCAGAGCATCCTTAGTCTAAAATATAAATAAAATTAAAACAGCCAATAGCAAAATTCTGAAAAATAAACTATCAAACTTTTCTACACTAAGGTGGGGGGGGAATCTCTTCTCCATAATTGTTCTTTTCAACCCTTCTATTGTTTCTCATATAGAGAACTTCTGCATACAATCTCAGTGTACATCTGTATCTAGAGTGCATAATATACATGCTTGACTTTCTTTTAATGTCTCTCTCAAGTTCTCTCCCCAAGTCAAATTTACAAAAGACGTCCTGCAAATTTCATATTATACTTTGAGTAAATTAAAGGAAAAGACAGGCAGACAGACAGAAGGAGAGAGATTAATGACGTGGAAAAAAAATGAAGATTAGAAGCCGAAGGGTGGATCCCCATGAATATGCGTGTGCAACTTGCAGCACCACAGACCCATCTTCAGGACCACAAACTGCCCACTGCACACATGCACTCATTCACCACACTGATAAATTTGCAGTGCGGCAGGTTGTTTTGAAACCAGGAGATCCCAATGTCAGACAAAAATCATGCTAGAAAAAAAGTGAAGTGGTGCATGTGGTGGCAGTGTGTGCTGCCTGAAAATGGAGCCTGGCCTCAGACCTCTTCTGCCCCACCCAGGGCAACTTATGCCAGAGCACATGTGCAGGGGTGTTCCCCAGGGTCGATTAATAGCAGCACAACAGTGTGCTCCTGCTATTTGTACCCAGGGAATGCACATTCCTGCTCATGGGGAGGCACCCTAAGAAAAGTGCAAATAATTAAAAAGAAAAACCATATATTTTTACCAGTTTCACCCATTCCCAATTATAGTTCCTACAGTATTTTCTTACGTTAATACATAATGAAGTTTAATATTTTATAAGCTTCTCTCAAGACATTTTAGTGTAATATACATGCATACATTCTTAATGATTTGCTGCTCACTATCAGGAAGAAATTCACTGAGAATGCGAAGGTGGAAAGCAACTGGGTAAAAGTCACCATAAGATGACCAAGGCAGGAAGGGGGAGTGAAAGTCTCCTTCCCCCTCCAGTCCTTAAAGGAAGATTCCTCCACAGCCACCTGCAAACAAGGAGAGGGAAACCCCTGTTTGAGTTGCCCCCCTCCACACTTGCAGGAATACACAAGGAAATTCCCTGCAGAGAATTCTCCTACTCCAACACAGAGAATACATCTGCAAGCAGGGGTTCTTCCATCACCTGCAGACACACCCTAAATTTCGGTGCAGCAAACAGGGTTGTCTACAGACATCCCTGAAGTGCAACTGGCCATGCCTCAACAAGTCAAAGCAGAACAGATTGTGCTCCACTGTAGACTTTTCAAAACAAGAAAACATTTGTTGGTCAACAGGATTCATGGAAGTTTTGTTAGAATAAAAAAGCAAAGCATGTTGGCATGTTCTCTGTACAACAGTGTGAAGAATTGACACAATATTTTGATATCTTAGTGTTTTTTTTCTAATGCCAGTTACTGTTTTCACACGTTCTGACCCTTGAGTGGACAATGATTAAAAGTTAGTGGGCATTAGAAGTCAACACATAAATTGTTTCAGTCCTTGATAGTTTACTTATATCAATCAATATGATTACTGCCTATATATGTTCTAGCCAGTAATCATATTGGTTGTTAAGAATGAACCAAAAGAAGAATTCATGGTCTAGGAAAATAAATTAAACTCTTTAAATCCAGTAGCTCACAATGCAAAAATAAGTAGGGAAAAAATAAGTCATGCATCTTCTTACTTAAAAAAAGAGAAAGTTTCTCATGTTCTCCCTAATAATACTTTTCCTTTTCAAAGTTATTTGCAAACTTTAGCTAGCTAAGCAACTAATTCACACCACATATCAACACAGTAAACCTCGCCTTAAGTATGAAGTAACTGAACTAAAGAGATTAAGATCATAGAAAGATTTATTATAGGATCTAGGACTTGAGCCCAAGCGTTATGCATTCTTAGGCCTGCACTCAGGGCAGAAAAATAATGAAGAGCAAAAATATAAAGTTTTGATCATTTCAGTAATTGTTACTTTTATTTTATATATACACATTTGTAAATCATAAAGTTTATGACCGCACATGTGTCTGTGCATACATTTATGTATGTAAAGCATAATGTGCATGGGAAATGTGGCCAAAAATATTTTTTATTTGAATGTATTAAGTCAAATTGTAGCAGGGTGGGGTCCGTAGGCGTGGCCGTGTTACTCCTAGGCTCCTTAACCATGCCAGTCTTGCCCTACAGGCACCCTCTCTTGCCCCCCACATCTTGCTGATATAATTGATATAGGGAGGCTGCCCTTGATCTTTGGATTTAGATATGGTCTGGTTAGATCTTACTGAACCCTGTGGTTCATAGACCCCTTGGTGTATCACGTTATGGTGTATGGTTCCCAAGTCTCTCAGCCTTATGGGCTATATGCGTGGCTCCAACTGCCCCTTTACCACACCTCAAGCCTCACAGATGGTACTGGCGTTCTCTTGCCTAGGCCTCATTATAAAATTTAGCCCTTTGTCCTCACTGGGCTCTCCACAGCCCCATCACTGTGCCTTCTCTGGTACCAGGGTCTGTGCCCCCCTCCAAATGCTGCACCTTCTCTGGCTCCAGGGTCCCCAATGAGGCCTCCTCCTTCCCCAAATAGCCTCACCCAAACCACGGGTGTTATCCCACAACAAGCAAGCAACAGCAATCAAACAAAAGCCCCTGGGTTATAATGTAACAAAATGTAAGGCATGCTCTGCCCCTTTAAAAGAGTAAAACTCCTTCTCTAATACTGGGTGCATGTAGGCAAGGGTACCTTATAGGCTACTGGTGCTCCATTAGCCCTAAGGGTGGTGTATCCAATAGCTATAGCATCTCTGAGCCCTTCCTTCCTGAAGGCTCCTTCTCCTTTGGCTGCAAGCAGGGAACTGAACTGCCTGGTCCCAGCCCTAGTATTTCTATGGGCCTAGGGCCCTGCCTCTTCCGGCCAGCACATGCAGCCAGTTTCCTCATTAGCCAGTTGCCATAGCAACCTGCACCTGGGCTCTTATCTGGCACTTTGTGTTCCCTCCCCGGGCAATCTCTGCTCTAATAGGAGCAGGCACCTTAGTGCCCTGTGACAAATTATCACAATAACTTCAGATACAGAGGAAACAACAAGCTTGAGCCCAATAAGTCACTCTTGCCAAAAGCCTGAACGTTCTTTTTATAGACTTCAAAAAGCTGAAGCACCAAGAAAAACAATCATGCAAATACTGCTTCATCAGTTCCCAGAAGAGAGTCTGAAATGAACACTAATTTACCAAAAGTGCATGGATACAGGCATGCAAACCATAACAGACAATTAGCCTTGTGACTAAGAAAAAAGCTGCTTACTTGTACTGATGTTCCATGTGAGCAGCACAACGTGCAAACATATTTGTTGTCCTGAGGGGAAACTACTTTTTGACATGGCTGATTGACTTATAACATTAGTGTTCTCTAGAGGGAAACTATTGGGTAAACACATATTTGACAATTAAAAAAAAAAAAAAAAAACCCCCAAACACCGCACAACACAAAATTGGTGAATTTCTTATATCAATAACCAATCTCCTTTGCTCAGAAATCAATTGCTATTTACTTTGTATTTGCTCTCCTACTGAGCTTAGAATATTTTAACATATCTTCAAGACTCAAAGGCCTATTAAAGTGAGGTAAATCCTTCACCTGAATTATCCCTACACAAGGATAATGATAGCACTTGCAAATGTCATTGTGGAAATCCAGAGAATTTTCTCATTTCCTATTTATTAAATTATTTCTTGCTAAAATTTATTTTAAGAATCCATTAATAATTCATAAAAAGTCAATGAGTAATAGATTTCTTATTAATTTTTAAGCACTTGTTATAGAATTCAAGAGGTTAATAAAGCACTTCATACCATAGTCTGTATCCAGCTATGGCATCTACTGATGTGTGTGTAACCACTTCTAATATCTGTAACATGCTTATCAATAATGTGTTAGGCCTTTAAAAGTGGGAAACTAGTAGTAAGTGTCATAGCATTGCCTCCAAGTTCTCTTTTACCCCCTTCGTATACGTAGCTATGACTGTAAACCTTCAGTTTCCTCATTTTACTGAGCCAGCATTTAAAGGGGGAAAAAAACCCCAGAAAACCTGTTTTAAATTTTCCCTGAAGAAATGTTCATAATGCCTGCATGCAAGTGGTGTTCACAAGGTCTTCAGTGGTATGGATTCTGACAGCCATGGAAACTATTTATTATAATTAACTCCATTGTAATGAGTGCCTAAAGGGAGAGGGCCCCTAAATTTAGTCTGAATTTTAACACTAGATATGAGCAACCTAAGGTATCTCACTTTTGTATTAATTATTTTAGTAGAAAAAAGTGAATCTACAGAACTGAAACCACTGACATCTGTGAGTTTTCTAAATGAATGAAGTTCATTATTTAAATCTAAATGTATAGGTTTTAAGATGTTTCCTCGTTTTTCATTTGCTTTTCAGTCATCTTTGGTTTACAGGTTTAGTCCAATGAATCTTCAGATCATCTCCTCCCTACTGATGTTAATTAGAGAATGAGTAAATATAAGATCATAAAAACAATTTTTCTTCTCAAAGAGCAAATCTATACGTCACCCTACATTGCCATAATGATGCATTACATCACTGTATGGCATGCTATGGTGACATAGCAATCACAGTGAAAACTAACTGTGCACTATGCACATGGCACAGTACGGGTGGTTACTGCATCATGCTTTAGTACAAGCGACCCTCACATTCCCATGACCCCTGCAAATGGCAAAACCTGTGAATAGGGTTCATGAAACTGCGTTCATGAATGCACGCCACGTTTATGAACTCAGT
>NW_017729033.1:49248496-49266880 GCF_001723915.1 Gavialis gangeticus
GTGGCTGGGGGGGGGCAGGGGGGGAGGCATGGCTCTAGTGGCAATGGCGGGAGCCCAATGGCAGGTGCAGGAGCCTGGCAGTGGGATCCCAGCGGCAGCAAGCATGGTGCTCCCAAGGAGCTCCGGTAAGTGTTTAAAGTACATTTAAAATGCGGGTTCAGCATTCGCAAATATTTGACACTGTGAATGCTTGAACCCCTGAATACCGAGGGCTTCCTGTAATTCTTTTTCAACTGTTGCCATACAGTGGCATGTAGACATGCCCACATTGAGCTATATTCTTCAGTTAAGTATTGGTAAGTATGAAGCTCTGTGGCTTCAAACCACTTTTAAATCCCTTGATTCATTTTTGGTCTCGTAGTAGCCTCTAGAAGTATTTAAGCTGTTCTAGAGAGAAAAAAAAAACCGACAAATTTTATTCAAAGGTTTATTCAGCTGTGGCTCATTATCTGAAATATGCCCCTATCCTAAGCTGAGTGGTTAAGATGGCTACAAAAAAAAAATTTAAAGAGCCAGAATAAAACTTAAAAGTTAGGGTCATGGATTCCATAGAAACTGTATGTATTCTCATGTCCCTCCCCTCAGAGGCACTCCCACATTGAGATTCCAGGAGGAGCTCTTCAGCAAGTAGAACAAAATGGCTCAGGAGGGTTCTTGCAATGACCTTTCTTGTGGCAGACAGTAAGGCAATCTCTGTAATATCCACAGTCAGATCAGTCTCCTTTTTTGAAGATTGTCATGGCATCCCTGAGGTCATCTGAGAATTCCTCATAATTCCAGATCCTTATAATAAGAGTATAATGTGAACTCCTTTTCCCCCTGCTTGAAGTTTTTGGCAGGGATTCCAACTGCTCCAGATGCCTCACTGTTCTTCATCTATTTACTCACCTCATCAAGGTCTAGAGGGATTCTGAGATTGTTCTCAATTCCATTATGCAACACTCAGTCAGAGACACTCTCATTAACAACAGAGTCTCAACTGAGAAGTTTTTCAAAATGTTCTTTCCAACAGATGCCGATGGCTCCCTTTTCCTTGATCAGGTCTTTTCCATCCTTCAGTCTAAAGCAATTTGGTCCCCGAGTGCTTGGAACATAGATGGCTTTGTTGGCACTAAGGCCTTGCACTTGTAGTTGATCAACAGTATAAAAGCCTTAACTCAGCAGCAGCTGGGAATGGGTTAAACTAGTAGCTATTGGCCATATAGCAGGAAGTGGGGAATGAGGCTGAGGAGAGGAATCCTTCTGTGCGAAGCCAGTGCAGGAGCCTCCAGTCCCTGCAGAAATTTATTTTTTGTTTAATATACACACCACAATTTTCCATCTCTATTTTTCTCTTCCTGCATCACCAGATCCATGCAAATTTCAGGAATCTGTAAAGAAGGCCAGAATATCTGTAGAAGTAGCAGCTCATCTATTCTCCCTTGGCCCTCCCCTTCCTTTGTAGTTTGGTTTTCATCATTAGATTTGTTGTCAGAGGATCCCAAGCTCTAACTAAACCCTGTTCCTTTTCCTGATGGGTCACAAATCAGGAAATGTGACTTTCAATACCCTGTTAAGGTAGGCTTCTTCTATCTGTGAATTTTGAATTTGTGAAAAATAATATCTTACGTTATCCATTTTCAAAAAGATAAAATAGAGAATAAAAATATATTGTGATCAGATGTGCCACAAATGGGCTCTCTAGCCCAGATCAGCCCCACCAGCTCCCATTTACCTAAATTGGGTTCCCAATGCCCCTCTACTGGCTGCCCATATTGGTCTGAGCCAGCCCCCACCAGCCTGGATCAGGTCCGTGTGATCCCTGATCAGGTGTGCATCAGGTCTCTTCCAGCCCCAATCGGATCCCCACATTAACTCCCACCATCTCAGATTGAGCCTGCTGTCCCCCCACCTTGCTGGATCAGGGATGCTGGAGTATCACTCATCTTAGTCCTGTGGAGCATTCTAACATGACTGCAACACAAGCTGCCTAAAATAACTTAAAGATAATCCTGTCTGGAAGAGGTCTCTCTCAAAAAAAAAAAACAACCTCAGAGGGCACTTAGCTACCTTTTTCCTACCCTAACATGCAGACACTAGGGCTCTGCAAAATTTTGCCGGTTGTTTTATTTTGAAGCTGTTTTGACACATTTCAAGCTCAAAACAGCAAAATCGAAATGAAACAAAAGGCTTTGAAACAGCTTCAAAATGAAATGAGGGCACTGGAAATGTTTAAAAAAAAAATGTCAAAGCTTTTCAAGTTTTGAAGCCAGGCTTACTTGGCTTCAGCACTGGTCCCAGGTGGCAGCAGCAGCAGTGGCAGCAGCAACCACTTCTCACCCAGGGTGCAGATCTGGAGGCCTGCACCCCCGGGAGGGCTGTGAGGCTGTGGCGGACTCCTCCCGGGAGTGCTAGCCCATGGATCTGTTCACTGAATGAAAAAACACTGCCACTGCTGCCTGAGACCGGCAGCAGAAATAATCTTCCCTGGCACTGGGCTCAGGCTGTGCCCATCATTGGTCCCAGTGGGCAGAGGCAGCCTCTCACCTGGTGTGCAGATACAGGGGCTTGCATCCCAGGAGGAGTCTGACACAGCCCAGCAGCACTCCCAGGGGTGTGACGCCCCCAGATCTGTGCCCCAGATGAGAGGGGACTGCCTCTGCTACCTGGGACCTGTGCTGGGCACAGGCTTCACTGGAAGATTGCTGCTGCCACCTGTCCCAGAGGGCAGTGGCAGCCTCCTCCCATTCAGAGCATAGATCCTGCAGCTCACATCCCTGGGAGGCTGCTGGGCTCTGCTGGACTTCCCCCACGGTTGTGAGCCCCCCAGATCTCACACCCAGGGGTGTGAGCCCCCAGATCTGCCAGCAGCAATCTTTTCTGCTGAAATGAAACAAAGCAACAAAATTAAAACTGTCCCTTTGAAATGGTGAAACAGACGTCGAAATGATGTGGTGTTTCAGACAGCCTTAGTGGACACTCCTGTTTAAGAGCCCTTAATACATCTGAAAGGTAATGTGTAACAGCACCCTAGGCCACAAACCTCTTAACTTTCTGTGTCTCCTCACCCTACATATCTTTGTCCTGGTTGCTAAGCAGCCAGCCTTAAAAGGAAAGTTAAAGACACTATTTTGTAATTTTTAGTTTATGGCATGATGATTCATGTACTGGACATGGACAGTCAGAAAGAGTCATGTTTAAACCAGCTTCAGTTAAGGAGTGTCTAAATCATGCTTCCCAGGCAAGTGCCCTAACCACTCAGCTACTAAGGCTAAAATATTGGAGTCTTTTTTTTCCTTCACTAACATATAACCCATAACCCTTTATTTTGTTCTGGCTACATTTTTGTGATTCACAACGGACACAAATATGTAGCTTCATACATACCTAGACAGTGCATAGTCTACTATGCTTATACATGTTCATGCATCCACAATGCAGGGGTGACAAAAATCACAGAATACAAATAAAGTGCCAAAAATCCTGCTTATGTGGCTAGAAAGTTACCACTTAAGTGAACTTAAATCCACTCTTTGAAGCCAGCATTGTTCAGTCATTATAAAATGTATTTCCACAAACCTTATGATTTGTTTACAAATCATTAGAATTAGGAAAAACAATAAAAGTGTAGGTATTTTTAATTAGTTTCCTTTCTATCTTGGGTTAAATTTTCAACCTTTTTTGTTTAAACACAGGGATTTAAATCTAGTACATTTACATAAAAAGTAGAGATTTTCCCACAAAAAAACTATTCAGGGAACTCAGAACTTGAAAGAAAAAAAATAAATTAAATCAAAACATAAAAACAAAAACCTGAAACATATCACATCATGTCACATAACATGTGAAGCTCAATAAATATGAAGGAAAGGTAAATACTGTAAAGGAGTTGTTGCCTCATAGAACTAAAGTCAGCTACATTTTGCCATCATCATTATCTGTGTATCTGCATACCTCAGACATGGAGGCAATCTTATACTTCCTAAACTATTTAGGGGCTATAAGTGCCTAACATGTTTCACCCACAATAAATGCAATTTTAATCAAATACTTCCACTAGGCTATAGTAAGAATTGTGGGAATGTGACCATAATGATTTAATGTAGCTATAGTCTTCCCAGAGAACTAGACAATATCAATTGGTTGGAGAAAAATAAAGTATTTATAAGTCATTAAAGTATCAACCCTAAATTTTGTAGAAACAGTAATGGAATCTGGAGAAGAAAAAACAGGATACTTAGGTTACAGAGGATGCATCTATATGACATACTACTGCTCAGTACCATCAGGAAAAAATATGTGGCTATGGTACTGCGCAGTAAGCACTAAATCAATGTGCAGCAACAACCACACAGTCTGCTGCTCATGTAGACACAGCCAGCGAGTAGAGAACATTTCTACTTAAGGTAACCTTTTGCTTTCATATGTATTACATATGCTGAACTACTGCATATTTTAAAAAAAATATTTCTATTGTACCCACTTGTAACAGGTTGCCCTCCCCAGTGCCATCTTCCCCATTATCCGCACCTTACATGGGGCGTCCTTAGAGTCCCCTTTAAGGTTCTTGCGTCCTGCTCTCTATTCTCCTGCCATGTCTTGATGGAAATTATTATACTGATGTTCTTGTAAGTGGGAGACTACCTATTGTATTTTGTATGTTGGGGTCTTCTGCCTCCATGGGCCTTGACCCCCGTCTTTCTCTAGCTAGGCCTCCCCATCTAAACCCACCAAACAGGGTTTGACTCCATGGCTCTAGCCTTTTATTTTCTTGTCTTATGGCTCCTTTCTGCTCCAGGCTGGAGTCCACCCTTCCTGGCCTGGCCACCAGTCCCACAGCCAGGGGTTTGCAAGTTCAAGGCCAGGAACAGCCCCGTACCCATACTGTCCTAGTCCAAAGAAAAACAAGAACTGCACCTCAGGTGCACCAGACCACCCTGGCCATTTAGGATTGTGCCCTCTGGCACTGGGGTCGGTACACCCCTAAAATCATGTCCCCACAGAGGCACTGGGGCTTATGTACCACAATTACTACTCCTTCTCTGGTGCTGGGATCAGTGCACCCCAAAATCCTGCACCCACACTGGCACCAGTTCCCCACACTGTAGTGGGGTCCCAATGAGGCCTCCTCCTTCCCCAATAGCCTTGCTCAGACCACCAGTGTTATTCAATAACAACAACAAAAAAATGAACAGTCCTTTCCCTGGGCAATAACTGCCACCAAGAGAAATGTGATTGAAGAAGGCAGCATGCCGGCTTACATTTACACAGAGTTCATGCTTCAGCTCCCCACTGTCAGGTACAGTCCTTCCTCTGGGGTTGCTGCCATCTCTCTGGAGAACCTCTGTAGTTCCCCTCCTCCAGCCTTTGTACCACCCACCAAGCCTCTCCATGGAGCTCTAGGACACACACCTTCCCCTTTGGCTGCTCACCCCTACTGCCGCTCAGCCCAGGGTTTTTATAGTCCTGGCCTGCCCCTTCCAGTCAGCTGACTAGCTGGCCAGGCTCAGCTTTTAACCTTACTCAGCCCACCTTACTGGCACTCTGTGCCCAGAAAGTTCTGGCTTTAAAGGGACTGACCTTTTTTTTGGTGACAGTTACACCACTATATTTGTGCTTTTTTTTTGTTTTATTTTCTATGCTGTTTTTTTCATTCATTTAACATGCTCTTCTATCCTTTGTTCCTGTTATTTTTGCATTTAGATAAGCTATTTTTCATTTGTATTTTAATGAAGTGAGAATCTAATGATATACTAGAGAAAACCACTTAGTTGTTCTAACAATTTACTTTGCACAATTTCAGTCAGTAGCCTCTTTGTTTTCCCTGGTGTTTTCAAAACCTGCCTCTTGAAAACAAAAATAATAATTAAACATTTTAAAAATAATTACATCTGTTGTTGCCAATAACAACCCATTTCTTGAGGGTTATCTATAACTGCTGGCAAAAAAATCAAATGATCCCTTAAAAAGTCTGACAACTCTTGCACTTTATGTATCCCTTTGCCATTTGACACATTCTACCATTTCTAGTGGAATTGCCCATTTTGTAGACATAAAATAACACTAGAAATAGTACAATTATTCAAAATGATAGGCACTGAAAAATACACCCACTACATATGTCAACTCCATTGCATAATGTCAGTGTAATAAGTTGAGTAACTGTCATTGTTTAACCCTATATAACAATAATCAATAACCTGATTCTCTTCCACAGACCTGAGAAAAGTTATTGTTGTACCAGAAAGCTTGTTTCTGTCCATCCCAACTATACAGCTGGTCTCACTTTTTTTTCTGGACCATCATGGCTACAGTATCACTACACCACTATCCCAATAATCATTTCAAGATTTTACAAAACAAAGGAAAAAATCTGTGAGGAATGTGTTGAGTGTAAATCAGGTAAATGTCCCTACAGTAAGAACTATAATACAAGTACAAAAATGCATGGCTTTAGTAGCATTTGCATGTGACTTGTGTTTTAAATTTATGTCTAAGTCCTCCACTCTTGCTTATTATACCTTTGTACTTCCTGACCATCAGTTAAGTTCACTGTCAAACATCTGCTCCAAAAGGTTTTTGAAATTTCATCTTTATCATGCATTACCATTACTTGAGAGATCCAGATTTTATAAATATTACTGAAAGTGAGCAGTATCTCAGTGATATATGCAGAGCTATTTATAAAAGGAGAAATTAGAATGCTGAGTGAATACTGTCAGAAATTGTGTCACATCATGAGATAACATTAAAACCTGCCTGTTTGATAATTTATTTTATGCAAACATTTCTGTTATGCACCCTCAAGATCTAATGTAAGTGCTCTTCTCATCACATTCTTAGTGATATTGTATATTAATAGTGATATGTTGAATTGTGTTGTCTTCATAAAAGATAATGATTTTAAAATTATAAATTAAATTAATAATTATTTTTCAGTATTAGGAAAGAATAAACCATTAGCTAATGAGACCTTTTACATTATTTTGTGATTTTGTAATAAACACTACAGGAGAGAAACTTCAGCCCTTTTTATACCCCCCTCCCCCGTTCTATCACAAGATAACTTATTTGAGGGAAAAATTAGAGTAATCTAAGTCTGGTTACAGAAACAATTGAAATGTTCTAAAGACCTAGGGAGGGGTGTAAAGGAAGTTTACCAGATAGTATTTGTCAAAAGGCAAAGTTCAAATGTCTCATCACTTCTTCAATTTTAAGTCAATTCATTATCTCTAGATAAGGTCTATGAAGCTCTGTTATACTCAGATTTATCTGAACGAGTCTACCACATAGTATTCTGGTGATTACTAACAATGGCCTCACACAACATGTTATTGATCCAAAAAGAAAGTTAATTCCTAACTCTACAGAAAGGACCTAAGAACAGTCTACTTTTACTGTGGCTATAGATAACTATGAACACTGCTTGTGAATTCTTTTATCTACCCATTTTTGGGGTGGATAGTAAGGTCTCTTAAGAATATTTTCCATTCTATTCGAGAAGTGAGCAATAGTTAGGAAATACTGCTGATTGCAAAATAAAACATCGGTAGCCTTGATTTTATGGTGTTTTTTACAATATAGTGGTTTTAAAACGCTACAATCCTTAGTTTCCTCCATGATTCAGTAAGAGAAACAAAAATTCTTTGAATTCAGAAATTTAAAGAATGTTTAGGATGTCTTATAAATTTAGATCCATTACAAGCAGATGGACATTGTTAGTTCTTTCTGATCTATGTTCTCTCTAGTCCCCCTGTGAATTTTCCATAGTAATCTTAATGGCTGTTTCTGAATATCTTATAATGATATAGAGAGTCCATAGCTATCTTCAGGGGAAAGTGGACCTGATGGCATTTCATAAAAATATAGAAAAGGAGGGCTGGAAGGGGCATCAGAAGATCATCTAATCCAACCCCCTGCAAAAGGCAGAATCATCATCTAAACATCTGAGATAAGTGTTTCTCTAAATTGCTCTTAAAAAACTTTGGCAACAAACTAGGTATGTCTGCATGTGTTTAGAGCTCACCTAAACTTAATGTGTCTTTACTTAAGTAAAGACTCTGGGCATATATCATGCCAACCAGCCAGGGAGCAAATAGTGCTCATTGAACTTATGGAGCTCCCAGCAGGGGCTCCAATGACTAGCTGGTGAGCTGTGAGAGCTCACCAGCATCCAGAATCACAGTGGGAGTTGTCACCACACCCTTTTTACATGTGAGTGCGGCACATGTATAATGATCTCTCTGAATCAGGTGTACCCAATCTATATTGATGGAGTCCTGGATTTGTACATAACTCCAGTGAAATCAATGGGATTTTTGCCATAGCATTCATTAGAACCAAAATTTCACCTGTAGGATCAGATTATTCTGGGAAGCACAGTTAAGATCTCATTAAAAAGTTGCTCTCCCAAAAGTGAACTCTACATGCATTAATATCCTATAAACAGGCCTCTGTGAGCTGGTAACTGTCAGTGCACACTATGGCCCAAAATGTTCAGAAGAAAGTCAAAGAAAGGTCATAAAAGAGACTGTAATGGTAACAGCCAGTAACAATTTAGTATGTAAAGAACATAACATAATAGCTGTAAGCAGTTGGCAATCTTTAACAGATAAGCCAAAAATATCAGTGCATCTGCTGCTTGTAGAAAAAGAAAGCATGATTACTTAGAGGTCATGGCATACTGACAGTTGGTGGCTACATGAAGTGACTGAGAGAGAAGCACAAATCAGAGGTCTAGGTCATTTATTCTCAGTGAACGGTGAAACAAATTTACCCTTTGTGTAAATTACACAGAGAAGATGTTTCATATTTCCAGGTAATGGACTATTTTCTAGAAGCAGAATCACAGACAATCAATGACTGTACCTGGTGACTTTATTGAAAATTCCAAACAACCAACCCTATAACAGGAGTCCTAGTACAAATAAGAATATATAGCTCAATTGTACCCACAGTTTTGAAGATATGGCCCCAAAGTACCTATACCAAATATCTTATGCATGGAAAGGGAGTAGGGCAAGTTACCAGGGGCTATGAATTGAGAAAGAACATAAGAGAAAAAGTAGTAAGTGGTAGCATTATAGAAATCATATATATGTGGCAAAATTCGAATAGTGAGGAAATTCTATGAAAAAATAGGGTTGGATCCAACCTATTCCAACTGTGCATCCAGTTTAGGATACTGCTTTGATACGATCATAAATGTGAGCATCTTGATTTATTTACAGCCCATCCTGCCTTTCCATTTACTTTAAAGCATGATGCAAACCCTGCATTGTGAACTCACGCATATCTGATATGCATGTACACTAGGGCTGTGCGAAGCTTTGGTCCCTGATTTGATTCAGAGATTTGGCCCAATTCAGTCACTGAATCTCTGAATCCAAATCAAATCAGGAGACCCTTTAATTTGTCCAAATTGAATTGAAGAGATTAAAGGGTTTCCTTTCCTGCCCAGGGCAGGAGGTCGGACTTGATATAATAGGCCCCTTCCAACCCTAATAACTATGCAACTATGAAACTGTGGAACCCTCCAAGTCGATTCAGAGAGATTCGGAAAGATTTGATGATTCGGATATAGACACAGTTTTAAATGTTTTTCTGCATACATCAAGGTACCAGGCAGCTTGTGGATTCTGTGATGGTGGGGTGGATGGAACATCCCAAAGGAATGTGGGGGGCTTCCCAGTGAGCTTGGCAACAGACCCAGAAGTGGACCAGAAGCGCTTCCAGTCCACTTCCAGGTCCATTGGGGAATGTGCTGGGGATCCCCTCAGACCTCCCCAATGAACCTGTACTTGACAACTGGTGCCTCCTGGGTCTGGGGGACACCTGGGGTCCCCCCGTGGCCTATCACTGAGCCAGGGAAACATGGGGGAACATGGGGGCCCCCCTGTGCACTTGGCGGTGGACACATAAGTGGACCGGAAGTACTTCTGGTCCACTTCCAGGTTTGAGGCTGAGCATGCAGGGGGGCCCCGCCATGCTCCTGTGGGACACTCCATCTGCCCCAGCATCACACGAGCCATGCCTGGTACATTGAGGAATGTAGAAAAACCATTTAAAACTACATCTGTGGCTGAATCACTGATTTTTCGAATCAGCATTGAATCTTCTCATTCGGATTCGGCTGAATTGAATCGAATTGGGGACAGTAATCTGAATCAGCTAATTGAATCACTGTGCCTGATTTGGGCTGAATCAGAATCAAATAGCCCCTGCATTGTAATATCCACATGCCCCAGCCAGCCCTGGACACCATCTGCACATGTGTTGCAGTACACATATATATCATAGTATAGTACTTGTGTCAGTCAGTACTATAGTATGGCAGAGTTAATCAGTTCTACTCCCACCTAATAGCACCCCATGTATAGATGGTGACACTTTATTGTGGAGCTAATTAGTCAATTCTACAGGAAAGCACATGTGTAGATTCCCCCCATGAGGAGCACATTACTTCCAAGCCCAGATTAAGATGTTAAACACATTTGTTAAAAGCAGCAATACTCATTCACTGAAGTTGCTTAGCCCCCAGGAACAACACACAAAAATTCTTTTAATTTTACAATTAACAGAGCTCTCCTTGAAAGCAATATTACCCACATAGTTAGAACACATTCAGCAGAGTGCATCTGGTGTTTAAAGAAGGATGAAAACACTGTTAGCAGACACTGGTATGCTTGATCATGACTCAGTAATTAGATTTATCTTAATGAGATGCTCACAACAGCACTGCTGATATATAATTTGAATTTGGCAACAAAGATGGAGGTGGCTGGATGCACAGTTGCAAATTCAAATGACAAAGTCACTGTGATTATATGAGTCCTATTGAAGTTCAAAGTAAAAATAATGTAACAATATTAAACTCTGCATTGGATACTAGCTAGATTTGGAAAAGCTACAATGTTAATAGACTCTCCAGTATTTTGTATCACTGGACATAGGATTTTTTCCATGAACTCTTGAAAATGTTTTTTAAAAACAGGTAATTTCCCCATTCTCTTTGTCCTTTAAGAATTGTACAAAACTTCTCTCAAACAGATTGGCAAGAACATCTACATATTTCCCAGGGCTGTGTAAAGAAGCACTGTTTCTTTTCAACTTCCATTTCACTGTTTCAATGGGACCGTGTTTCATTTCACATTTTGTTTCATTTTGAAGCACTGTTCTGTGTTTTTTCATCAAAACTGTTTTGCTGTTTCAACTCGTTTCGATGTTTCACCCATAGTCTATAATGGGGAATCATGAAAATGCCTATAACTTTGTCATTTCTTGCCCAAAGTGCATGCAAACAGTAAGAAACGTAGCCCCTGCTAAGGCCACAAAGCTTGTCAAGTTTCCAGGAGGTAGGTGCAGGAGTTTCTGGGAAACTGCACCTCAAAATCTTGAAAGCAAAACTCACGTCACTAGTAAGTATGATGGTACAGGATCATGAAAACAGCAGGTATGGTAGCCCCTTCTGAGGCCACAAAGTCTGCCAAGTTCCAAGGAGATAGGTGTAGGGGTTTCTGGGAAACTGCACCTCAAGCTGCTGACAAGCAAAACTTGTGATGTGTGCTTTGTATGTGTTAAGGTGTGCCCTCACTGGCACTGTGGCCTCTACACGACATGGCAGGGTGCCCCAAAGTGGTATCCTCCTCCCCTACAAATAACCTGTTGTTATTTAAAGTAATCCGCTACTTTAAATAACAACAGGTAAGTAAGCAGCACTAGCATCTCAGGCAGCCAAACTGTGACAGAGCCTTACTTTCCTTTCCTGCAGGAGCTTCTTCTCCAGCAGCTGCCAGAGAACTCTCCCTGCCAGCCCCAGCCCTGGGCTTAGATGTGCCCAGGGCCCTGCATCCTTCTAGTCAGCTGATTGGGGACAGGGATCTAAGGGTGTAAGTTGTAGCCATGCTGGTCTAAGGACATGGCACTGGCAGACAAGGTTCTCTGGGTCAATCTGGTATCTTTTAGTAGAACAACTGAACAGTTGGATAAATATATCTTAGCAAGCTTTTGGGTTGAAAAACCCTTTGTCAGCCTGTCCCTCACTGATGCCTCCATTTCCATTTTCACTGTCTGGCTTTCTTGCCTGCATTGCATGCCAAGGCAGCCTCTGGATTCTTTACTATTCCTTCCATCTAGGAACAGCTAATCCGGAGCCTCACAACTCTACTGCAACCATCATCTGTACCTGGAACTTCAGGAATGGGAGGTTCACTTCAGGAACACCAAGATCGAATAATCACAAACACCTCCATGACCATTTCAGGCTGGACATAAGGAAGAATTTCTTTACTGTCCGAACCCCCAAGGTCTGGAATAGACTGCCGCTGGAGGTGGTTCATGCACCCACATTGAACACCTTCAAGAGACATTTGGATGTTTATCTTGCTGAGATCCTATGACCCCTGCTGACTTCCTGCCCCTGGGGCAGGGGGCTGGACTCAATGATCTTCCGAGGTCCCTTCCAGCCCTAATATCTATGAAATCTATGAAATCTATGAAATCTGCTTCACCAAACCAGGATCCAAGGAGGTGCAGTGGGGTGTCACTACATCACCAGTAATGCTGAATACCCTGTCACTTGGAACACTGGTTGGTGGACAGGGCAGGTGTTCCTAAGCAACCGTGGCCAGATCCAGCTACATCTGGCTGTGGCTTGCCGAGTAGGCCAAGGGGTCGCACAGCAGTAGCTCCACATCTTTGGTGAGATAGGAAGCCACCAAGGCCTGAGTGCTACCTACCTGATGGTGGGGTCTGGTGCCTCTGGACCCCACCATGAAAGCGATGTCCTTGGCCCACATTGGTAGCACCTGTGGTGGAGGAGGAGACTGGCTGGTGGATGGCATGCTGGCATGGGACAATGGATCCCCCTCTTCCACATCCCCCCACCTCCACCGTTCTGCCTTTCTGACTCCCTTCACCAGCACCTCTGTCCACTGATTCAGGCTTTGGCTGCTGCATACACTTTCCTTCACTCTCAGGTCACACATAGTGGCCAGCATGTGGACCTTACTGGACCACAAGGGATCAAGCCATTTCCTGATACCCTCCGTCATCTGCCTCACTACTGCCTGAATGTCTGGTGACAGTGGCTTGCCCCAGCCAGGAACTTTGATCCCCTGGAACTTCTCCATTTGGCTCTTAAGTTCCCTCACTACAGGGATCACCTAGCTAAGGAGGGCATCACCAGCGCTGAGGGTATTGGTGGCATTGAGGAAGAACTTGAGGACCACCAAGATCTGAGAGATGGTATCCCACCCGGTTCTGTTAAGGGGGCCACTGATCCCAATCTCCGTGAACAAGGCCATCTCATGGATAGCCTTCTGTTGCTCCACCAGCTTCTTGAACATCAGGTATGTGGAGTTCCACTAAGTCTCCACATCCTGCATGATTTTATGCTGTAGGATGTTCGGCTCTGCCTGTTTGTTCCACAGCATCTTTCCCTCCCTGATGCTTCAGTGGAAGTAGCCTGGCACCTTTCTGTATTATGAAATGAGCTTGCTGGTGCTGCTGGTGCTGTCACTGGCAGCCCTGTCCCCCTCCAAGGCATCCCTGACAATGAAGTGGAACTTGTGCCTGCCCAACAAACCACCCCTTCAGCAAGTGGTTCATTGCCTCCATGATTTCAGTTACCATGTGGGACTCATCCCTCACCTCGGCTTGAAGGAGAGCCCACCAATGGCCTAACTTGTTGCACCAGTGTCTTGTGAGGGAGAGGTATCATGATCTCCACCCCAGCTGCTCCAGATGGCCAAAATGAAATTTAAGGCCACCTGCACACCTGCCTTGTGCAGCTCCTCCCTTAAGTACTCCCTGCATGCCTCGTACAGGGAGGGCACCACTGTCCTGCTGAAGGTGGTGCATGCAGGCACTTAGTATAATGAGGCCGTAAGTTCCATGAGGCACCTGAACCCTGGTAGCTCAACTAAGGGTAAGGGTTGCTCATCCACAGCAAGCATTTCCCCAATGCTCTGGGTGGCTCGCATTTGCAATGCAACCCCCTTTCTGTCCACCTTTCCCCCACTGTTCAAGGGTGGCCTACCTCCACTTTGGGGGATGGGGGCTTTGGAGTGATAGGGGGACTTCACTTTGGGCATTCTCCCACTGGTGCCAGGCTGAAGAGGAGCAAGGGAAAGGGGGTGGTGCCTGTAGAGATGCATCAGCATCCCCGTGATGTCTGTGTTTTGTTCCCTTGCCCCGGATGGTTTTGGCTTGGCAGTGCAGGCAGATAGCATATGGGGGATCATCTGCCAGCTTAAAATGATCCCAGACCACACTACTTGCTTGCTTCTGGGGTGCAGGTGCATGTGTGGATGCTGATGCACTTTCCCCCTCCTCAGCAGGCAGAGGCACAGCAAGAGGAGGAGTAGACTCAGCTGAGCCACTTGCCTCTGCAACCTCAATATCAACCTCCTCCGACGTGCCTCCTGGGGAAGGGGAACTCTAGAGGAACCTTGAGGAGTGTCAAGCACAGACTCAGCTGATTTTTCCTTCTTCCCCAGTATTTCCCTTGCTAGGGCACTGAGATCCAGATCCAGTGCCAGCACTTCCTCAGGCACTGAAAGGTTCAGCACAGGAAGTGAAATGGGGGTGGGGAAGACTGTCATGCTGGTGCTGCTGCTTGTTGTCATGGTGGTGGGGTGTGTGTGGTGGGGGTTATGGCTGGTACTCTTGGAGGGGATGCAGACTCAGGCACAGGCAGTGGCACTGGCACTGCTCCCCTCTCCTTGCTGCCTGTACTACAGGAAGCCTCATGCCTGCTTGTTGCAGCAAAGAGGCTGCATCTCAGTATGGGGTGTAGGGAACTTAGAACTCTCCCTCCACCCCTTCTTCTGCCCTTCCCTGAAGGCTTGCCAACTGCCTTTCCACCATGCTTTATGGTATGTTTCATAGTGTTTTTGCCTAGGTGTGCTGGAAAATCTGTGTGTTCTTTTGTAATGTTATCTAATTTATGTAATAAGTAGATAATTGCATATACTACAATTATCAAAACAAGAACAGTCAGCAAAATTTCTCACAGCCCTAATATTTCCTGTTGTCATAGTCACTGAAAATGAAGCAGACAGTAGTAAATAAACAGCACTGTGCTTCTGGTTTAGACAATTAATCTTATGCCTTTTAATTGTAGACTACTTTCTAATATCTTATATTTTATACCTGAAGCCACTGCATGTGTGTCACATCTCACTTCTGATCAATGCTGGCCTTAACAATCAATCTTGGTTTAGAAAAGCAGAGCAACAGATTTGTAAACGACCTCATAAGTAGGTGTTCTTGCCATACTGAGATTTATTTATTAACACTGGATACTTTTGCCACACTTGTCATTATTAATCATTAAATCTTGTTAGGCAGACTGAGCTATCATTTTGGGCTCACCTCTGTTGATCTTAGATGGCTTGAATGGCACTTATCTGATTCATCATTCACCACATAGTTTAACAGTTCCCATTTGAATCCCTTTATAATTCTTGTAAGTGCCTCAGCTAGGTTCCCTTTTATTCTCCCAGTACATGATTTCATTAGCAGTTATTATGACATGTTATGGTCTCAGATAGCATTGTCATGCAGACAATGTACCATTTCACAGTTTTGCTGATATCTTCCTTGACATCCTGATCCCACCTCGACTTTCAGAGAACATCTGTTTGATATACAATAGTAATGAATGCTAATATTTTGATCTAGCGTGATTCTAAAACAGATTTTGCAGCTGTTGACAATGATGTGGCTTATGTTTGACACCAAATAAACTATGTGAAAATGTCACCCCTAATGTGGAGCTGATAAAATGCAGCTTTTCCCATAGGAAATGACTTTTCTCTAGAGCAACTTAAGGCAACTTAAACAAATCAGATAGTTTATACTGACTAACAAAATGCTTCCTACTTTGCAAAGCAGAACATGTAAAAAACCTAAGCAATAACTACTAAATCATAAAAAGTGACTACATCAAACTGGGCTACTGGCACCATATATGGAATCTAGATTATATTGATTACCATTTTAATTTACCCAAGCGTACTGTTTTATAAGACATCAATATTATGATGGAAATTCTCCACTTCCTTCTTTTGTCTCTCCCAGCTTGTGAGAATCAATTATACCATTCCCTTTTTAACTTTATAATTAACATTATGAATAGGTTCTAACAAATCCACTTTTTGGAATTTGCCTTAACATAAAGAGCAATAAAAATATATTAGTTAAATACTGACTGGAAATATAAATATGTAAGATAAAACAACCCCGATTAAGTTATTTGTATTACCACAGGTATAGGCTGGAGTCATGAACCAGATTTTCATTATGGCAGGTACTATGCAAACACAACAAAAAAGCTTGCACATCAACTTTTACAACTCTATTGCCCTATTCCATCTATTTTGTCTGTTCATAACAGTTTCATTTACTATCTAATCACTGAGTAGAAACAGTACCTTATGACTGCACAGAGGAAATTATGAATAGTTTGTGCGCAGAGCAATAGTTTGCAAACATTTCATCAACTGAAATATGTTTGCATAAAATATATACCAAAACATTTCTAATGAACAAAGTCATACAAATTGAAGTCTGTTATTGGATGATTCATAAAGAGGAAAAGGGAACACAGAACTTATTTGCAGAGTATGTTATTTATTGTGAGGAGCCATTTAGCTGTACTCAGAGGTCAATTCTGTCCGTCCCATAAACATTGTTCCTTCCAATTTCCTTGCATTTTTAAACAATAAACCATACAAAATGTATTAATAGAGTTATTGTTATTACCTCCTCTCCTAACATATGCGGAAGCCACTTGCATATTCATCCTCAAACAATGCTGGTTTTCACAAATAAACTTTCTATTACAAAATCACCTTAACTTTGCCATCCATCACCTCTTTTAAACCTTTTGGCCACGTCCATGCATGCAAGCATGTGAGCTTGCAGCAGTTCAAATAGAAGCAGTGCAAATTTGAGCCGGGGCTGTTTGCCTCAGCAGACATGCTCAGACATGCACGTTGTTGTGGAGCTAATTGTGCCACTTGGGGCAAAATAACCCTGCCTGGCTCATTCTGGATCTACAGTCAGGAGGAGCTAGACCCCAGGGCCCGCACCTGTGCTGGCCCCAGCAGTATAAAAAGCTGCCCTGTCTAGGCCCCACCTGTAAAAAAAAAGCTGCCCTGGCAAGCAGCTTGGGGCTACTCACTCTCCAGAGCTTCTGGGGCTTGGCCACTTGGTACCTGGGGACACTATCCCTTGTGCCAGCTGGACTGCTGCAGCAGCATCCCAAATCCATTTTTAAAAACACCCCAAAATCCTTGTTTTTCCACAACACAAAAGACCACTTTACACACACACACACGTGTGAAAGATAGAGAGCAAGCAATCAGTTTGGCAATGCTTTATTGGTATATTTACAATGTTAAAGCAATATGGAAACCTATCATCTCTATCATCATGATAAAATAAATTTTAAATACCTATATGTGTTGATGTGTACTTTTGGTTTTCTTTGCACATAATAGGTGTGTGATGAAGGGATGTAGTGTTTGCTGGAAGCGGGTGGGATGGAAGGCAGGTGGGTTGGTGCAGAGGGACGTGGGTTGGTGTGTGAGTAGATGTGGGGTGATTGCTGGGGGGACTGTGGATGTAGGGGACCTTGGAGGGAGCTGCTCAGGAGGGGTGGGTCCCCTGGCCCTCACAGGGTGCAGCCTCCCCACACTGCACATGGAATGCCCCCCCACCACAGGGCCCCAACTTTCCCCTGGAGTGCCACAACCCCTATCCCCTACATGGCACCAGCCCCTCCACCCAGGGTCCCAGGCCTCCTGGATGGCCACAGCCCCCTGGTGAGGGTCCCAGATCCCACTGGAGGCCCCCAGCTCCCCTGCCCAGGGCCCATAACTTACCTTTAGGAGCAGCAGTGGGAGTGGGACATTCTGAGCTATGGCACCAAGACCAAGCATGGCATGCGGGGACTGTGCTCTGGGCCCAGCTGGGTCCTGCCCGCCTTGGGGACCATCTGCCACCCAGCTGAGCCAGGCCTTTGCTGGCAGGACCCAGTGCAGCACATTGGAACTGCATGCCAGGCCCAGACGGATCATGGGGCCTCTCTGCTGCTGGGCCAGGCCAGGCTGGGCCCTTGGTGGCGGGCCCTTGGTGGCAGGACCTGCCACCGCTGGGGCTCCTCTGTTGCCCAGCTGGGTTGAGCCCTTGGTGGTAGGACCCGGTGTGACACGTGGTCCCTGTGTACCAGGCCCAGCCAGGCCTTGCTGCCCTCAGGGCCCCTGTGCCACCCAGCAGGGCCAGGCCCAGGGCAACAGGACCCAGCGTGGTACATGGGAGCCGTACGCCACACCTGCTGGGTCCTGCTGGCCCTGGAAGTTTTGGGGGGCTGGCAGGGGGAGGGGGCAGGCAGGGATG
>NW_017729033.1:49267128-49300938 GCF_001723915.1 Gavialis gangeticus
CCCCTCCCCCCTCCTCCAGCCCCCAGACCCATTACTCACCATCACGGGAGCCCTGGTGCTAAACACGGAGCCTGGTCAGCTGCGTGTTTCAGCACCAGGGTGAGGGGCCAACCATGGCCTCAGGACATGGTCCCAGACTGTAAAACATGAATCCTGCCCCCCCCCCTTTTTTTGCATTTTTTTTAGACCCCTGGATATCCAGGGGTTTCATTTTCTTCCCATGCTGCAAACTTGCAGCACAGAGAACATTTTTTCATTTCAGCACATGCCTCTGCCTCACTTCAAAGGTGTTTGAGGTGGGGCAAGAGGCACATGCACGTTTGTCTGGAGCTGACCCCTATGTTCTTTTCTAATGTTTTTTCAAGATTTCCTCATCTACAAAAATAAATGTATTTTGAAATTTTTGGTTGCATGTTTACTATAAGTTTTAGCTCTTATTTTATACATTGAGCCTACCTTCACTATAAAGCTTAAGAAAGCCTGATGAGGCTGAAGCATGTTTTGTTTTATATTCTAATTAAGATTTTATTAAGTGGCTTTTATATTACAAACATTAAATGGCATATAGAGTCTGTATACATTCATTTCTACATGATTGTAAAAATAACCATATTGGGCTTGTACTGAGATAGAAAACACAATACATTTGGCACAATATAACACAATTCTCCAGTGATATAATAACAAAAATGAAGCAACATAGTGTCACACATGAAGAAACCAAATAACTAGCAAATTCAGCATGTGAAATATATTCAGTCAAGTCAAACTAGAGAAAACTGAGCAGACTATCAAACATATAATAATAAGCTTCATCTTCTAGGACACGGGTCAGCAACCTTTTGGGCTGCAACTTGCGGCCCAGCCATTGCTACAAGCCACCATTCATCTGCAGTTGCTCTAGGGGTGGTAAGTAGAGGCTACAGGCTATAGTGAGGAAGAGCTGCCCTCCATACAGGCTGGAGCAGCTGGCTAGAGGAACTGGAGGCAATGATGGGATCAACATGGCCTGAGTAAAATATAGACCACATCAGACTTTTGCAGGCTGGATTGAATGCCTTTGCAGGTTGAATCCAATGTGCAGGGCATAGGTTTCTGACTCTTGTCCTAGGACACTGTAGGAATATGGGATGTCACTTGAAAAATATATATAAACTACAAATTAAATATATGACTTTCCTCTGGCTGAAGATTGGGCCCAGTACACAAATAGTTTGGATTTATTTTCTACCAGAGGGAAAAGAAAGTTAAAAAAAAAATTAAAAAGTGATGAGAAGCTATGACGTTCTTTAAGGCAATACCACAATATCTTCCAATCTTAAACTTTCTGTACTCAGAGTTCTATTATCTAGTAGATTCATGTTATTTCTGCAGAATAATGTCTGTTATATTGTAAACCTAGATTTATTTTGGTATACTAATGTTTTCTCAGGGTTTTGAAAGGAAAACTTAAATAATCTGTGTTGTGCCTTGCAGCAAGAACATATTGATTTGAACTAGAGGGCAAACTATCTATGCTGTAGGTAGACTGCTTTTTTATTTCTATCAGTAACTTGAAAAAAAATCAAATTCAAATTAATATGATGGAAGGATCAAGTAGTAGATAACTCATGCATTACCAAAATAGAATATGGACAATTTTGAAGCCTCATTGTTCAGGTTGCCTCATCAGCATACTTTCCACAACCTTGAGTTCAGCAGCCTGCAACTAATAGAGAAAAACAACATTTAAAGAAGCTACTTCTCACTTGTATATATTATCAGGATCTTTTTAGAGATGTCTTTTACAGTTAGAGATTAAGAAAAGTATACCCAGGTTGAGAATGATAGGAAATAAATCCTTTCCCAGAATAAGGTAACAGAGTGAATTTTATAATAGTCACTTTCACAGTGCTGGGTTTTTGTTTTCGTTACATCCAGAAGGAACCTTTAGATACTAGTCTAACCTCAGATCATGGATCATTACATTTTTACCTATTTTTCCCTTCTGAAAAGCAGCTTTCTAGAAGGCACACAATCTTGATTACAAGGCATCAAGGAAGGGAGAATCTGGCATTTTTGGTACTTGCAGAAATATAAATATGACTTATTTTTAAGTTGAAAATGGCTAGCTCCAGTTTCCAGCCCCTGGTTCTTAATATGCCTCTCAGTGGTGTGGCATTATTTTCAAGTGAAGTGTCCGTTCCTGGAAGATTTTGATATTTTGAAGCCTGGTTCAGATCCAAAGCAAAATGTAAGAATTAGATACAAGGAAATCAGGCAGGTTTCAAAATATTCTTGCATCAGAACATTATCAAAGTTCAACTGTGTGTCTGAGAACGCCTCCAAACTTTGCTGGAAGTTTTCAAAAGAAGAGGCTGAAAAGGGCTAATTTAGGAGGCAGATTCTGTGATTGTGTTGGAGACTGGATGAGGGTTTTTTTTCCTTTAAACCCCATGAGTCTATGAATTGGAATTACTGATAGAAACATGTTTTCTTAGAATTTTTTTTCTGACAAATCCATCCCTTATAAACCATAATTAAAAACACTTCAATCTCTTTGATTTAGAACTGGTCTCAGCAGTGCCATACACATATGTAATAACTACTTCCCTAATCACCACTCCTCAGTTCATATATATGCTAGCTATATATTAGATGTTCTATGCCACAGCATTATGCTAGGAGTTAATGCATTGCTTTCTTTATTAATTATTGTAGTAGTCGTAGTAGTACTTACAACCCTCGAGGCATTTGATACCTCTTTGCTACAGTCAGTCCCATATTGTGATCATGATGGGGGAGTGGGGGCTGAGAGATTTCTATATTCACAGTCTAGGTCCACGGTCACAGGGCCCAGGCTGGGAGAATCTCTGAGCCTGGGCCCTGTGATCATGGAGAGGGAGTGCTGAGGCAGGGGCATGAATGAAGCATCCCCCCCCCATGGCTGGGGGACACAGTGGTGGTAGGAGCATGGTGGTGATAAGTGGGGGAGCTCCCAGCAATGTTGCCAGCACTGTCGGTTGGCGGGGGGGGTGGGGGTTGGTGAGCGCTGACCAGGGGCTGGCAACCACTTGCACACGTAGCTGGCATCACTGGCAGTGGTCAGTGGGTATCGCAGACCACCCTTTTTGTAGGGGGCTCACTGCCACGCTCAGGGGGTGCACATGCACCTGCATGCACCCCCTATGTATTGCCCATAGGCAGGGAAAAATTATTGCTGCCCGGACTCTTGTGGCAGAGCCTACCCCAGCAGCAGACAGCTCCTAAGGGCAGGGAGAAATGTCCCAGCCCCCACCAGGAGACAACTGTCTCCTGCCTCAGTACTCTTTGCCAGCCCCTGGGCTAGCACCAAGGGGGAGCCTAGAGCCCCCCTTGCATGCTGAAAGGGCCCAGTGTAGGGCCAGCAGGGGTGGGCAAAAACTGCTGCCATGAGCAGCAAATCTACTTCCACTTTCCCACTTCCCTGTACATGTAGATGCCCACAGGCCCACCCATACCATTTGCATGTGTAGATGTGCCCATGCAGCCAGAAAAACCAAATTGTCAATATACACCAAAAAGATAACCTTCACAGTCAGATTACTGAGTAGTGACTGAATAAATCTCTTGCAAAGAAAGGCAACAACAACAATGGATTTTAATTGGCCAGACAGAGGAAAACCCTAACAAACTTCCTGATAGAAGTTGGTAGGTTCAGTCAGTGCCCAACTGTGCTTAACTATCAAATCTATAGAGACATAGAAAACCTTAAGGAACCCCACAAAATGGGGAGGGAAGACAACCCACTCTTTGCATCCTGTGGCTCCTATGCCAGCTGGCAAGCAGCAGCAGGGCAGAGTCCCTGCTCCCAGAGCTAATGCAGGCACAGCAGTGCTCAGAGCGGGAGCCACCCCCCCATGTCTGCTGGGCAAGCAGCAGCAGGGCATAGCCCACGTGGCTCCCCCCTACCAGGACAGAGGTAGGCACAGCCAGAGGAGCTGTGGGAGAAGCCCCAATGGTTGCCCTGCCTGGCCCCATGCCTCACCCTGCCTCAGCCTCCAGGCACTTAAAGCAAACAAACAAAAGAAGCCCCATACTCACCAGCTGCATCAGCAGCAACTGGGACCTCTGGGCACTTGCAGCAGAGCCTCCCCCCCATGCAGCATGGAGCAGTAAGGGATAGTGGGGGTTGCTTGGCACCCAGGCCATAACATGGGTGCAGCTCAGCTTGGCAGGGCACCACACACTGTCTGGGAGCTAGGAAAGCCCCAGTGGTCAGCTGGAGCCTGGCACCACTCAGCCCCAGTGGCCCCAGCTCCCAGGCAGCATGCAGCACCCTGCCAAGCTGCACTAGACCCACTACATAGGACAGCTGCCATGCTAGTGTGAGGTGGGGGGGCAATCCCTGCTTCCCCTCTCTGCTCTATGCTGCATGGGGTGGGGTTCTGCCACAAGCACCCAGTGGCCTCAGCTCCTGATGCCTCAGCTGGTGGGTTTTTTTAAGTGCCGGGACTTAGGCTGGGGCTGCGCAGGGGATGGGGTCAGGAAGGGCAGCCATAGAGACTTCTCCCATGTCTCCCCCACCTGGGGAGAGGCAGGCATAACTGGAGGAGCTGTGGGAGAACCTATTGCTGCCCAGCTGTGCCTGCCTCTCCCTGGCCAATTCAAATCACTGAATCAGCACTGAATCTTCCAAAGTTAATTCAGCCAAATTGATTCAGGACAGTGATCCAAATCGAATCACTGTCCTCTGTATTGGCTAAATCTGAATCAAATACTTCCCTATTTGCACAGGCCTAGTAGCCAGGTCTCTGAGGCAGGGTAGTATGGCTGGCAGGGGTCTGGTAAGCTTGCTGCCTGTTTGGCAATACTAGAGAAAGTTGTGTGTGGGAGTGGGGGTTCACTACATGGCAAGGTAAACTCACACTTTCCACACAGAAGCAGCCAGGAGGGAAGGGGCCAGGGATTAATCCATAGGGCAGGGGAGTGTTGAGTAGGTGCTCATGCTGATTATATGGTAGGGGTACTAGGAGTCTGCAGGGTGTGCAGTCCTGGCCCATGACCAGTGTGGTTTGCAGAAGCCCAGCCCTTCTGAAGTCAGACAGTCCTGCTCTAGCCAGCAGACTGCAAAGTCAGGCATTATACACACCCCTTTCTAATGCTTCTTTTAAATCCAGAGTTTCTATTCTCCTGGCCAAGTAACTTAATTACTTGATTATTAGGGACAAAACATGAAAGAACCCTCTTCCCCATCCCTCCACCCCGCACCTCCTTGTATCTGGAACCTGCATGCACATCTAGAACATAAGCAGCCATGATTCCCAAAAAACTCCCGTACTACTTAGACATACAAAAATAAATAGAATTCTACCCTAAGCAGAGAAAGTTCATGACCAGCTACAAATTGTTGAAAATTAAGTAGTCCAGGAACATGCATGTCTAATTTGAATGGATCTTGTCTATTTCTAGAGACCTCAGCACATAAGTTATGCCTTGATACCATTTTAGCATGAGCTGAACAAAGATAAAGAGCACTAATTCATCATTTCCTAAAGGTACCTCTTCAGATTGAGCATGGTCCACCTACATAAAAAGAAGGGTCTTCATAGGGTGTTAATCCAGATGATGGCAGTGTTCAAGAACAAGACTTCACATCAAGTTCTATAAAACTTCCTAATTAACTCACAGACTCCTGTAGACTTCTTGTTCATCAAATAGAAGACATCTGAAAGTTCAGCCAGAAAAGCTCAAGCTTTTCCAGATCACCTACAACATACATGTAAAGTTCATCTCCCACTGACTTACCACACACAAGTGTTGGTCAGAGGCGGAGAGGAAAGATTAGTGTAGAAAATGATTGTGTAATCTGGGTGGTACTCCAAGAGGTACCCCCTCTCCAATTGAAGGGATCAGAGCAAGTGCATAAGCACTGTGGGAGGTGTAGGGACTCTCCTCCCCCTATAGAGCAGAGCCAGACCACCAATGGGGACTTAACCATATACCTTTTAATGAGAGAACAGTACTGGGAACATAACCGGTATAAACCAGGGGGTATATGGGACACTACAGTGCCCCAAGGGGGCAGGATTCAACAAAGGTTAGACACTTACAATCATTGACAAAAGACAGGGTTAACAAAATATAAAACGCAAACAGCAGAACAAACAATACTGGTTGGTGAAATATAAAAGGCACAAGATGTCAAATAACAAGGAAAATAGGGCCTAGATACCTGGGGGGAGAACCACAGTAACCCCTTTCTACTGTAGTAAGGATTTCCCCCATTACTTTATCCAGCTAGGACTTGAACTCAGATCTCCCATAGGGTAGGCAAAAACTCTACCACACAGCCACTAGTGCTAGCGTTGCTCTGAACTGCTAGGGGTCTTGACCTTCCCAGCACCCCAGCATCATGTCAGGTTACCTGGCCTCTTATTGGAGGAGCTTGAAGCAGAGCTGGGAACCTCTCAGGTTGCTTCTCAGATCATTGCTGGAGCTGGGGAGCCTCTCCTGCCAGTTGCACGCCGCGCTGCTGAGTGTCCAACTGCTGCCTGCAGGTCCCATTCCTTCAGGTGCTTCTGGGGTAACTGCTCCCACCCCACTGGCCCAGCTCTTGCCAGCTCTTTGAAGCTTCTTCCTTGTGATCCCTCACTGGTCTCTCCTGAATCAGCCACACTGCTCCTTTTGTCCCCCTACAGGGGACCCAAGGGACCAATCAGGGGACACAGAGGGTGAGTCTCTGGGGCCTGATTGGTGAGTAAAGGGAATACCAAGTCCTCCATTCATCTTTTGTCCTTTCAAAACCCCTGGGTTAAGTCACTGTCAGCTAGCCCACCACAATTGCATATGTTTGTATCTGCTGTTGAACCATAAAAGGTTTCTTTTCCTGGAAGTTTTGTTCATTATTTTTCTTTAGCTTTTCTTCCTCTTTGTAGAAAGTAAAGTAGGCACTTCAATCTATCCTCTAAAGTAGCTTGTTATGAGAACAGATGGAAGTGCTAAGGCTTAGTGGTTGCCAAAAACCTAAGTTCAGCTCACCTTCTTACACTCTGTGCAAAGAGATAGATTTTTCCCTTAGTACAACTGCTGCATCATGTCCTTTCCTTCCAACAGCTGGACCACTGATGTAGTTACAGAAAAAAAAATCTGATAGGACCTCCCCATATCTCACTCCTAGAAGGAAGCTCCTGCCAAACCTCCAAAGCAGTCAGGGCTCATGAACGGGGTGTCCATCCCGACAAGAAGCAAGGGGGGCAGGAGTGTCCAAAAGCCCCCCTGGCTCACCAAGGGCGTCCGGGACTGCCTGCTTGCCAAAAAGGCGGTGTACGCCCCGTGGAAGGGGGGTGAAATCTCCGAAGAGGAGTATACCTCCTCTGCTCGGGCCTGTAGGCGAGCTGTTAGGAAGGCCAAGGCGGACATAGAGCTCGGATTAGCGTCCAAGATTAAGGATAACAAAAAGTCCTTTTTCAAATATATTGGGAGGATGAAGAAGGCGCCGGGTAATGTGGGACCCCTGCAGGATACGCTGGGCAATCTGGTGGTTGCGTCAGAGGAGAAAGCGGACCTCTTTAACCAATTCTTCACCTCCGTTTTCTTGTGCAGGGACCGGGACTTCCCTGCTGTGATAGAAGCCGGACTCGAGGGGATCGCCTTCAGACCTCAGGTTGGGGAGGACCGGGTTAGAGAGCTTCTGGAGGGGCTGGACGCGTTCAAGTCAGCGGGTCCGGATGCTCTCCACCCCAGGGTGTTGAGGGAGCTAGCTGGGGTTATTGCAGGGCCCCTGGCACGGCTCTATGAGCGATCGTGGTGCTTGGGCCAGGTGCCAGATGATTGGAAGGTAGCAAATGTGGTCCCCATCTTCAAGAAGGGGAAGAGGGAGGACCCGGGTAACTATAGGCCCGTCAGTCTTACCTCAATCCTGGGGAAACTCTTTGAGAAGATCATCAAGGAGCACATTTGTGAGGGGCCGGCATCAGAAATGATGCTCAGGGGCAATCAGCATGGATTTATTAGGGGGAGATCATGTCAGACCAACCTGATTGCCTTCTACGATCAGGTCACAAAGGCCATGGATGCAGGTGTCGCGGTGGATGTAGTCTTTCTGGACTTCAGCAAGGCCTTTGACACCGTCTCTCACCCCATCCTAGTTAAAAAACTAGGCGACTGTGGCATCGATGCCTACACAGTCAGATGGATTGCAGATTGGCTGAGGGGTCGCACTCAGAGGGTGGTGGTGGATGGGTCATATTCGACCTGGGGGGAGGTGGGTAGTGGAGTCCCCCAGGGCTCGGTCCTGGGGCCTGCGCTGTTCAATTTCTTCATCAGCGATCTGGATGATGGGGTGGAAAGTAACCTGTTTAAATTCGCTGATGACACCAAAATTTGGGGGGAGGTGAGCACGCTAGCAGGGAGGGAGAGATTGCAGAGGGATCTGGATAGGTTACAGGGGTGGGCTAACAGGAACAGGATGCGTTTTAATACGGACAAGTGCAGGGTGCTGCACTTGGGCAGTAGGAACCAGCAGCACACTTACACAATGGGGAACTCCCTACTCGAGAGCACGGAGGCAGAAAGAGATCTTGGAGTCATTATTGACTCCAAGATGAACATGGGCCGACAATGCGAGGTCATGGTTGGCAGGGCTAACCGGACCTTGTCGTGCATCCACAGGTGCATCTCGAGTAGAGCCAAGGAGGTGATCCTCCCCCTCTACGCGACGCTGGTCAGGCCACAGCTGGAGTATTGTGTCCAGTTCTGTGCGCCCCATTTCAAGAGGGATGTGGACAACATGGAGAGGGTCCAGAGGAGGGCCACCCGCATGATCCGGGGACAACAGGGCAGACCCTACAGTGAGAGACTGCGGGACCTGAACCTATTCAGCCTCCACAAGAGAAGGCTGAGGGGGGACCTGGTGACCGTCTATAGACTCACTAGGGGGGACCAGAAGGGTTTGGGGGAGACGTTGTTTCCCCTAGCGCCCGCTGGCATAACAAGGAGTAATGGGCACAAGTTGATGGAGCGGAGGTATAGATTGGACATCCGCAAAAACTACTTCACAGTTAGGGCGGCTAGGAGATGGAACCAACTTCCAAGGGAAGTGGTGCTGGCCCCTACCCTGGGGGTCTTTAAGAAGAGGCTGGATGCCTACCCGGCTGGACTTATTTGAGTCCCGTTTCTTGTTTTGGGGTTTTGTTGTTCTCCCGCCCTGGCGGGGGGTCAGGCTAGAAGATCTACTAGGTCCCTTCCGACCCTTAATCTATGAAACTATGAAACGGAGGTTGTGAAGTCCACAAGCCATGGCTGAAATGTCACTAAGCCAGCCCCAAGACATGCAATTTCAAGAACATTTGTCAGACACTAGGGGCATGTACAGACAAGTACACACATGCGGGGTGGGGGAGGGGGTGTTTGCCTCCAAACAAATAGCAGTGGCACATATTTGTGTCACTACTTTTTGCCCTAGGGCAGTGCTTCTCAAAGTGGTGGTCCGCGGACCGGTGCCAGTCCGTGAGCCACCAGTCGCAGGTGCACAGCGAGCTGCCAGGAAAGAAAGAAATATATTTTCAGAAGCATAACATTGATATGTCATAGCACCACAATTTGTATGTTCCAACACTCCAGATGACGTCACGTCATGAGAGGTGAGGGAAGAGAAAGAAACAGCCGGTGCCACATTTGTGTAGCGCTGTTACGTGCAGTTGCTGCCACTGGCTGAACTGGGCACCGGTCCCTGGCCCACTGGAAAAAAAATTGCCGGTCTGCTACATCAGATAGTTTGAGAAGCACTGCCCTAGGGCATGCTCCTCCACATGTGCTTCAGTACATGCCAAATTGTCCCAGGTGGAGTACTAGGGCCAGCACCTATGGACCCAGCTGGTGCCAGTGCCTGGAAGGCCTCCTGGGGTAGCAGTGGTGCCACTCTGGCCACATGGCACCTGGCCAGCAGCCAGAGCATGGCTCTGGACAGCCAGGCTCTGTTTCTGGTGGTGCATGCTGCTGTTGCATGCAACACACTGCTGTTTTTGGTGGCAGGTGTTGTTGTTTTTTTACAGGTGTCAAATTTTGGTGCTGCACTGAAAATTAGCAGTATGGTGAATGAGTACACATGCACCATATGTGGTTTGTGGTGCCTCAAAGACCTTTGAGCCTCCACAAACTGCTCATAAGTGTTCATCTGGACATGCCCCAAATAATTTTCCATGAAAAGTGTTGGTTTAATGTTATGAACCTGAGTAACTGGGGGCTGAAGCTGTAATGACCAATGACAGAAGTTATAAATAAACTAAGGAGAAAGTTTGGGAGACTCATGTATTTCAACAACTTTCTTATGCAAGAAGAAAATAAGGTAAAAAAAGAAACTACGATGGATAAATACCTTTCTACTTTTCAGGCTGAATCTTTTTCCATGTCTGAAGAGTAGCTTCTTACACATTTAGGGACAGCTTTAGTCCCATGATGATTTAGCTTATGCTGGTTTCATTTGCATTTCTTATTTCATTGGACAGTAATGGCTTGTTGGACTTGTAGTTAGTATTCCTTTCACTTGTCATTTTAGGTTATATTTTTTTCATCAGATAATATTTACACTAATAGTAGCCCTCAAATGTTGCATTTTCAACTAAAAAATAGTATTTTTTTCTGAATGGGTTGTGTTGCTGGCTCAATTACTGTTCCTTAGACTTCACATTGTTATACTGGAGTATCATAAAGATTTTCAACATTATCAAATTTTTTTCAGAGGAAGATTTTTGTCTTTTTCTACAATCAAGTGAACTCTGTTTTGTTTGCTTGTTTGTGTGTTTTGCATTTTCTTTTGGTTTTTGATTTGTAACTGTGGGAATCAGAAGATAATTTATAAGGTATTAATCTGAGCCTTCTGCTTTCTAATGTCTGTGCGGGTTAAGCCCCTTATTTCCTAAGTATATTTTAGTAGATTAGCAAAATAAGACAAAGATCTTGACCATCTTCATTTGCTTTGGGCTTTATCTACTTGGTTTTTTGTTACTTACCTCTCAGTTAGTCTAGCAGACTGAGCACAATATGGACTGCTCATTGCACATGTGAAACTTCAATCATTAGCAGATCTATGAGGCTCTTCTGATGTACATTGCGGACCATTATCTGGTTGCTCATTACAAGTATTGCATCTGGCCAATACGGCTTTGTCATGATATGCTACAGTGCAGACTAATGTGTTGCTTAGTTGTATTACTTCAGCAAAAAATATCACACATGCACAAACACAGCTTTAATAATCAGCGGATGTGTGACTCCCTCTGAATTCAAATGATTGGTTACCAATTCCTGGTGTAGTCTGCTCGGGACATTGCAAATTAACACAGACCCTTTACAGATCTGTCTTGTACTTTGTACAAATGTAACAATTTGTCCAATAAAGTCTGTAACTTGCTTTTCCTTAGCTTTAAAAGTTATTCTCATGAATCTTTCAGACTGTCCAGCTGCATTTTCCTCAGAATCTGTATTTTCTCACTTTTTGCCATTATTTTTTTTCCAGTCAAACTGTACTAATTTATTAGTTTTGCAAGTTTGAGATTTCCAAGAAAATGTGTTTCTTTGCAGACATGATTCTTTTCAGTCTTTATTCAATTTATTCTTTATTCAATTAATTGACTTGTTGATTGATTCCTTACATTACTTTTGATAGTTTTTTTAAAGATACTTATATGCGCTTAGTATCACAAACACATAATCCTCCTCCTTTGCATTTTGTTCATCTGCAAGCTGTGGGATAAAGATTCACTACATACATTTTATCTTCAGTGTTATATTTTACTGTCAAGATTAGGAACTGAATTAGAGGTTTTTAAAGTATTTTTGAAGGGGTGTTATCATTTTCAAGTATTACTGAGCATCCATATATGTGTCAAGGATATTTCTGGTATCCAGCAACAATGACCAAGAGTTCTTTTGAGTATATTTTGGTGCACTGGAGCTGGATTCTTGATCTGAATGCCACTGGAGCTCTTTTCTAAAGCAATACCACAGCAGCAGTTGCTTGTGAAGTGTCTACTTGTAGTTGTCCCATTCCTTTTTGTTTTAATTACAGTATTTTAGTGCTGTTTTGTTTTTCCTCCCAATTCTTATAGAAGCAATGTGATTTTAACTCATCTTGATTTAAATCTCAATAGATAGGTCACCATCAGCAAGATACTTTCAAGGTCTTTTCATGAGTTTGGTGCATTTAACTGCTTTATTGCTTTCAGTTTGTTTGGATCAAGTCTGAGTTTTTTTTCTAAGATGCAAGCAAAATAACTCATTTGTTCTATTCCGTTTGCATTCTTTCGAGGTTATATTTTAAGCTGTATTCCCTGCATGTTGTGTGGAATAGTAATATGGTTTTTGTCATCTCCCTCTCTGCTGCTGTGTTTATGAGAATGTTATTGAGAATGGCTTCAATTTCTGTTGCTCCTTCTACTATTCCACGACTCTTTTTTTGGAATATTTGAAATGCAGATGTTATAGCAAAAGACATTCTCTTGAAGCATTTTTTTTTCCAGATAAAGTGTTTTAAAGAGTTAATTTGCTGCCCTCTTAATCTATGGTATTCTGATCTGCCATTCTCTGGATTGAGCATCTGGTGCACTAAATACCCTTGCTGCAGAGAATTGCTAAGGCTACATACAGAAATAACTTTTAAATGCTTTAGAACTGGAATGGGCATTTGGTGTTTGGGAGCACAAGCCAGCTGTTACAATGTAATTATTATAGTTGCATGTTCTTATAGGGACAGAAGTATGCTGAATTGCTGTCACTTTGCCCCTGAATGAAATAAAGTTAAATTGTTTTTGCAATACTTAGAATCATAGAAAAATAGAAATAAAAGGGACCACAGGAAGTCATCTAATCCAACCCTCTGTCAAGGCTTCTGACTAAATCATTCATGACTATATTATCTCAACCAAACATTTGCCTAAATTGCTCTAAAAAGCTTCCAAAGATGGAGAGTCTGTAGCTTCCCTGGGGAACCCTTTCCAAGGTTTATCTACTCTCATAGCAAGAAAGTTCTTCATAACATACAACCTAAAATTCTTTTTGCTGAAATGTAAGACCATCAATCCTTGTCCAGTCTCCTGCAGTCACAGAGATTAGTCCATTTTTATCCTCTTTATAACCACCCTTTAGGTTTTTGGTGACTGTTAAGAAATCCCACCTCAGTTTTCTCTTTCCAGGCTAAATAATCCCAGTTATTTCAGCCTTTATAAACCATGTTTGCCAATCCTTGAATCATTTCCAGTGAACTCTCTCTAGTTTGCCCATATCTTTCTGACAGTGCAGTGCTCAAAACTAGGCATAGCACTCCAGATGAGGTCTTACCAGTGCCAAATAGAATAGAAGAATCACTTTCATTGATACATTTATTAAATGTGTATATCTTTAAGAGTGTAAAATGTAACAATTATATAAAAAAGTTTTTAATGCTATAATTGTTGCATCTGTCAATATGCTAACTGCTGCTGTCTTGGGTAGACAGAGTGTGATTTTTTTAATTGTTTTTTTCAGGGCTCTAGGACCTATGTATGGACAGTTCATCCCCAAACTTTACTCTCACACATTCAAAACATTCCCCCACCTTTTCAATTATATTGAATTTTGCCTTATGGTGCAGTCTATTCTTCATTTTGGACTTTATTGTTAATATCAGCTGTTGCAGTACATTGACATTGCATTGGCATATAGTTGATTTTGAAATATCCTTTAGGCATCTTGCATTTTCAAACATATTATACTTTGTCTTAATTTCAAATGCTGTGATATGTTCTTTCTATGTATTCCACTTACCTTTAACACTTTAAATCAGGTTTAATGATTTTTCAGGCTTTCACCCCCAGGACTGGTACCTCTATTACATGTTTTTCCATGTACATTTCTATAAAATTGCTTTTCCCTTCTATGCAGGGTGGCTGCTTTTTATATTCTGCTGTTCTCACACAAGTTTAGTGTCAAGAAATGGGGTAAACTTATCTTATATTCCACCTTAGTGATGCAGTTTATTTGTGTTTCGGTGACAACACAGAATTTTAATGGTCTCTCTCATCTAGTATCTTTTCTTTTAAGATAATTGCATATGTCTCATCACTATCTGTTTGCCTTATTCTTTATTCTGGCTAAAAACACTATGTTATTGCTGCTAACACTGCTTTCCTTAGAGGAGTTTTCAAATTGCATAAACTGTACAGTGTTACATTCCTCTCATATATCATAGCATACATTTGAGATAGCTAAAGTGACAACAAAGGAATTATTCTAGATTTACAGCAGTGTAACTTCAAACAGAAATCACACCTGTAGCTTTAATTACATTTTCTATTCTGATAGATATATATATATTAGTTAACTTACAATATAACTGTATAAGCTGAATACACACACGTGTGTGTGTATTCAGCTTATACAGTTATATTGTAAGTTAACTAATATATATATGTGTGTTTGTGTGTGTGTGTGTTTGCACGTATTCAGATTATACAGTTATATTGTAAGTTAAGTCATCTTCCACAGCTGCAATTGGTTAACTGGGATGGGTTGATAGATATATCATTGGGATAAATCACTGTTCTATATATGTGTTGGGGATACCATAAATGCCAAGTAGATATTAAGAGACATGTATACAAATGTAACCCACTGGGGAAAAAATGAAAAGAAAGATAAGAAAAATCTGCATGTTACCTCCAGTAGCTCAACTAGTAGGGCACCAGACCTAACAGCAGTCTTCAGTGGGATGCAAGCGTGTCTCCCTTCTCTCAAGAGATGAATGGAATAACGCCATCCACAGAAAGCTTTGCCATGGGAGGCACAGCATTGCCTCAGATGTTGAGGGGTGAATGGGGCACCAGAAACAGTCACCAGGGAGCCTGTGTTGCTGCCTATTCCTCAGGGATAGCAACCTTAGCCTGTGCTCCTATGGCAACAACAGTAGATGCTGCTGCTTGGGTGAGGAGAGATCAACATCCAAAATGTATCTCAGGGCCAGCTACTGATATGAGCACCACATTGTTCCATGCTAAGGGAAGCATTCACTGCAAAATGCTATTCGTTTGGGGAAAGGGATCAGAATGTGGCACTTAGATTTTACGAGCCTGTCCAGATGATTCCGCACATGATTCTTGCAGTGTCTCAAACCCCTTTAAGACACTCCAAGAGGCATGTGCAGGAACAAGAAATGTTCCCTGTGCTTCAAGTCTGTAGCGTGGGGGCAAAATTAGACTCCTGGATATCCAGGGGTCAAAAAAAAATGCCCATAAAAAAAAAAACGGGGCAGGCCATGGTCCTGGACTATGGCCTGAGGCAATCAGAGGCTGGGCCCTCCATAGAGACGCTCTGGTTTCCATAGAGACACTCTGGTTAGCCCTTACCCTGGTGCTGAAGCATGCTGCTTGTCCATGAGGGTGGGCATCATGCCAGCAGCAGGGAGCTGGACCCAGGCTCCACTGCCGGTAAATAAGGGGTCAGGGTCCACGTGGAGGGGGGAGGAGACCATGGAGGAGGGCAGGTAACAGCCCCAGCAGCCTCAGCCTGGGTGCTTCTGCCACCTGCTGCTCTGTGCTGCCCAGGGGGACTCTGTCAGGAGGCCCTGGAGTTCCCACAGCCCCTGCTCTTGCTGTTAGTACAAGGTTTTTTTTATTTGAAAATGCCAGAGGCTGGGGTTGTGGGGGAAGCCATGCAGGGCTAAGAGTGCATGTGGGGGATGGTCCTGGGTGGGGAAGCCATTGGGGGGGTCTGGGGGAACAACGGGTGGGGCTGGGTGGGGCAGCCATTGGGGGGCTGCAGGAGCCAGCAGGGGATGGGGCCAGGTGGGGCAGCAATGCAGGTGGCAGTGGGAGAAAGAGGTGGTGCGCATGTGACCTATGCAGGGGGGGCATTGCCCCTGTTGGGGGGACTGTAGCCCCTGAGAGGGGGCTGTAATCCCTGTGGGGGGAAGAAAAACATAAATATACATGAAACATTATACATACATGAAACATATATATTTACATGTTTCATGAATTCATGAAACATGTATTTAGAATTCACTTTATTATTATGTTAGAGACACTGGTAGTCTTACAAATTGCTTTAACACTGTAGATATATCAATAAAACATGTCCAACTGATCATTGTCTCTCTGTCTCTCTGTCTTTTGTTTTAATTGTGGAGGAACGTGGATTTCAGGGTATTTTACAGAGTGACTTTGGGATTTTTTTTATAAGGGATTTTTCAGTTCTCCAATAGGGAACACCAGATTTCCTGCTAGGGAGGCCAGTGGCAGGACCCTGCCTGCTCAGAGCTGGCACCTTGGACCCAGCTGAAGGTGGCTGACCTCTTGGCCAATTGGGGCCAGGAGGGCATGCTTTAAGAGTTCAAAGCACGCTGAGAACATTTTTTGGGTGATAGCTGCCCAGATCGCCAGGCAGGGGCATACATGGCAGCAGTGCCACATGAAGGCTAACCCTGCAGCCACAGCCCCCTGGCAGTTGGCCTAGAGAGGCAGATGCCTTTACTGGCTGTGCAGTTCCTATACAGGTCTGGCAGATGCACAGCAGGTCACAGCCAGGCAGCAGCTCCCACTGCCAGGTACCCACTGCTGCAGTGGGTAGAGGGTGCAGGGAGCTCTCAGGGCTGCTTCAGCAGTCCAGCTGGCACAAGGGGTAGTGTCCCCAGGTACCGAGTGGCTGGGCCCCAGAAGCTCCTGAGAGTGAGTAGCCCTGAGCTACTTGACAAGGCAGCTTTTTGCACTAATGGGGCCAGGACAGGGCAGCATTTTATACTGCTGGGGAGAGCACAGGTGCTGGCCCTGGGCTGTAGCTTCCCCTGGCTGCAGATCCGGGAGGAGCCAGGCAGGTTTATTTTGCCCCAAGTGGCATGATTTGCTCCACAACAAAGTGCATGTCCAAGCACATGTACTGAGGGAAAAAGCCCTGGCTCAAATTTGCACCACTTCTATTTGAGCTGCTGAAAGCGCACGTGCCTGCATGTGTGGACATGTCCTACTAGTGCAAATCTCAGGAAGTGAAAATGAGACATCAGTTGCCTCCTAATTTAAAACCACAACATCTTTCTATTGAGTACAGCTTGAACTCCCTTTTCACAACAGAAAAATTCTGACTGAAAAACGGAATGGTGTGTCACTGCTTCCCGGGATGTACAGAACCCAGGGAGGATACAGAGAGGTGAAGGACTGGCAATGGGATAGGGAGTCAAAGCAGGGTACAGACAGTAGATTCAGTAACAAATACATCATCTCTCACCCAAACTTCCAAAGGAGAAGGGAGAATAAGATAGTTATGTACAAGTAAGGTGAGATCACAGCTTCTGCAGGAACTAAGGATGGAACAGACTGATTCCTTCCTCAGCCTCCCAAGGAACTCCTCTGTCAAGTCTCTGCACTCACTTGATGTGGAAGGCAAGATTTTTCTCCACTTCTTACAAAGTCTTTTTTTTTTAAAGAGAATTCTAATCTTATTGCTTTTTGAAGAACATCTTCCTTATGAAATGTCAAATTATGAGCTTAACCTGCAGACACTGGCACTCAAGAAAATGGGTACAGAACTGTCACTAACTGTGAGAACACTGGGGGAAAATACTTTGGAAATCCAGGATAAGAACTCATACCATCCACATGCTTGCCTGAATTATACATTAATACAGCTTATACTTTAAGAATATCATCTTCTGAGTGGTAAGGTTAAGAGAACTACAGAGCAAAGCAGATCACTTTTGGCAACTATCATCTCATATTGCAAGTGAGATAACAGTTACATATTGATAGCGTTAAAAAAACAAGTTGATATTTATGTTCATTCATTAAAAATCATTCTATTTTGTTAATCAGGATTACTTGATGTTCTGAGACCTGCATGAGATAACACCCATATAGCAAATGAGAATTGATTCAGAAGTTTCAATAAGCCTAACATGACCACTTGGTGAAGAGGTAATGATTTATAATATATAGGCAGAAAAGCTATTACAAATTCATATCTCATATCGCAAGTTAAAATGTTCTCCAATTTATTCTGGGGATATTAAAATTATTGAAAGCCACATTTGAGTTCATTCAATTCCTCAGAAAAAGAGTCTACTTAAAAAAAATCTTAAAGAAAACTGTATGGGAATCATTATAAGTATATTATTATATTCCAAAACAAAGCTTCAATATGTTAATATTGTTTTCAACAGGGAAGAAAAAAAATACTTATGGTAGCTCATCCTTTCTCTCCCAGAAGCTTATTCACTAATGAAATTTATCTGAATGATGCTACACTGTTATTCTTACCAAGCTCATGAAGATTTCATTACAACAAGGAAATATTTCAGGATAAAAAAGATATTTGTAAAACTCATGCACATGTTTTAAACTAATATAATCCTAATTATTATTAAAGTTTTCCAGGCTGTTTACAAGCACAGATGATGAACCTGTGTGGCTATAATAGGCCAAATGTTTTTCAGGCCTTTGAATAATAGTAAGATATATATCATTGTGCCAAGAAAACTAGCCAAACAAATATGTAACAATGAATGGTTACAACTGAAATTATATTCCCACATAGTTCACTGATGGCACATAACTGATTTTATAAACAAACTAGTTTTAACAGAATTAACATTTTTTTGAAGTACATATAAATATTTAAGTTTCTTAATAAATATATTGTCAATACCTAATTGTTAAATATTTCCATTTAAGGTTTCTTTCCCTTAAGAGCACGAACTGTGGCTTCTAGTCTCCCCCATGTTCAGTCTCCTGACTATCCTAGCATCAGTCCTTAGGTCTCTGACCCTGGCACTGGCTTCACCCACATCTCCATGAGCCTTAGTTCTGCAGCCTCCTCCTTGTATCTGGCCCTTGGCCCTGTGGTTTCTCCCAGGGAAATAAACAACAAAAACCCAACAATCAAAAAACCAAAAATCACAGAATGCATGGCATGCTTCTACGTGGCCTCCTAAACACCTCTCACTGCCATTTCTGGTCTTCTCTTGGTGGTTATAAAGAAGACCGGAACCAAATATGTGATGATATATAATGTCATGGTGGGTCCCTAATTCAAATCTATCTATCTATCTATCTATGTTGGGAGGGGTTGTTTTTCTTTTTTCTTTTTGTTTTTTGTTTTTTTTTTTGCTTTTTTGCTTTTGTACTTGTGTACTACTGATATTTCAAGTTCTGTCTGAAATAAGAAAACAGCCTCACTGTGCCTCTACTCCCTGTGTATAAAATGGGTATAACAGCACTTTACTGCCTCTCTAGGCCATTGTAAAGACACGTGTATTAGCATGAGGGAGCTGTCTAATGTATAATGTGGGCCCCTAATTTAAATTAAATGGAAAAATTTTAGAACGAGCAATAGCTGAGAATGTTGAGAGTAATGAATGATGAAATAATCTTATATTGTGTATGCACATTGTTAGTTCCGTTTCTCCAAAATTAAGAGCTATTTGACTATCCAGAAATGTGACTCCAGAGGACAAGGACAAGGGTTATTTGTAAAATTAAATTAGGACAGTGTTGTGGCACACCAAGAGGACAATGATAGAGACAAGCAGAAAACTAGTGGGAGGTAAGGGATGATATGCAAGAAAGACTGGACCTGTGTAATGTTTTGAAAAAAAAAGAACATAGAAGCCAGTTATGGAAGTTACGGGTGGCAGACAACTGAGTGGAAAGAATAGAAGTTTTAACTCTCTATTGAGCAGAATGATGTGAGAGGTCAGAAAGGAGAAGGCTGTATACGATGAGGTGACATTTCATAATCGGCATCACAGATTTTCATTAAAATAATTTAATCAATGTATTACTTATTCCTTGCTACATTATGCTATCTAGTACTTCTTATTACATGCTGTGAGAATATAAATTAATTAGAAATTCCTTATCATCTTTGATTTCTGGAAAACAAAATGAAGGGATTCTTTGTCACACTAGGACATAGGCAGTCAGGTCTGGACTCGCTCAGGGAATCGAGGCACCAGGTCAGAGTGGGTGAGGATAAACCAATGGCAAACAATGCAGTGAGCTAATTAGAGATTAAAAACCAAAAGCAAGCAAGTCAAGGGCACAAAAGGAGTACACAGAGAGTGAAGTAGTGGTTACCAGTTAGTTCAGAAACCAAGAAATCAAGTCAGGAGTGGAATCTAGGAACAAGCTGGAGGGAACAGCATTGTCATCATGTGTCAAGTTATAGCCCTGTTGCCAAGGCACTTTCTATTTTTGTTCAGGGGTTTATATGTGGGAAATACAGGGTCAGCTAACCCCAGCCAGCCAATCCCATGACACAGAGTGTGCACAGGGTTATTCCCTGCTGGACACTTTAGGCCTGCCTTGATTAGCCTGAAGAATCAGCCATAGAATCAGTGCCGTAGCAAGGGTGGGGGGCCAGGGGGGCAAGCGGGGTGACAAAGCAAAGGGGTGCCAAGAGGCGCTGCCCATCCGGGCTAGGGTGCTGGATGGAGATTCAAGCAGCTCATTTGGGGGGCCATGGGGATGGAGGGAGGGCAGCTCCCACTGCTGCATGCACTCCCAGGCAAGTATATGGGGGGGAGGTGTGCCCCCCAGATCTGTATGCGGGGTGAAGTTTGGCCCCAGGTGCCAAACTTCTTTGCCATGGTACTGCGGAGAGTATTAAGCTGAAGCCCCAGGTTCAAGGCTGTGGCCTGATAGGCAGATCCCCCATAAGTCTGAGATTTGTAAGACTTGTTAGGGAAGTTTCCACAAAGGTCTGATACTGTGCAGAATCCTAATAGCTTAATAGCAAAATCATCAATGTGGCTAACCAAAATGTTGTTCAGGTTTTGCCCAGTAACATACCAAACACCCTGAATTCCACAAAGGAAATATTACTAAAACAATATGCTCTTTCCACCCTTTGTGTTTCTTCTCTAAAAGAATAACCTGCTATAGAGAGCAGCTGTGCATGATTTGATCTCCCATTATTGTCTCCCACAAATGTATGCAACCACATTTTTAAGAGTTCTCATTATTTGGCTTTTGAGTATTTAGTGCTTCTTAAAATTTAATCAACATGAGCCATGAAACCTGAGTTAAATATAATTAATGTTTAATGACTACATTTTTGTGACCACCCTAAACTCTGAAACATTATAATATTTATACCATATGCTTTACATACAAAATTTAAAAGAACTTTGAAAAAATAATGCTAAAAAAATTTAGTAATTTAAAAAAGCCCATTTCTCAATGACTGACCCATGAAAACATCCACAGACTTATTAAGAATTGAAATGTGCTATTTCTTAGATATGATTTTACTGAACAAAAGTCTAAAACTCACAAGCATTTTTTGACTTGAATCAGAAATGGAAGAAGTCATTTGTTACCCCAACTGTTTTAGTAACTTAACATTCTTAATAGACTTACTTTGGTAGAAAAGTGAACTATCTCACTTTATGTATCTTAATGTGTTCAGTTGCTTTGTTAGGATTAATGGTAGCTATTAGTTGAACTAATATGTACTTCATGAACTGCAGTACGTGAAGTAAGAAAGGGGTTTCTCTAGACCCATTTTTTCTGCAGTCTAATTTGCCTTGATTTATAAGTTGTGTTTTGATGAAAGAAGTATTTGATTTGCTTAAGCATGAATTGATTTCAAAAGGCATTCTTGCATCAAACCATGCTCCTGATAATGTTTCTGATATTATTTTTCTGTAGAAAATTCATCTCGTTAAGTGCATTTATCCAGTCCCTTCAGCATTCCCCCTGAAGTAGCTGGATATTATATTTCGCTGTAGCAATGTCTTGAAAAGTCTTTTTTTTTTCAAATAGGAATTAAAAAACATACAGTGACATATGACAATGTTTTAGCTTGTGATGCCAAGAATGCAGATCACGTAATATATTTTGATATCTTAGTGAGGGATTTAACATTGCTTATTTTGTTAAAATAAGAAACACATACTTTCAGCTCAAAAGAATGAGAATTAATCCATTTAGATTCATTTTGCCAGTGATGCCAATCTAGAGTGCTGATTTATCATCTTTTCTGACAAGTGCTTTGCATTCTCCTCTATTATAAAAACTTAAGGGGGTAGGACTGAAAGGGAGCTTATGAAATCATCTAGTCCAGATGATTTCCAAGGCAAGATCATCCCTGGTTAAATCATCCCAGCTGAGTGTCTCTCTAACCTGCTCTTGGGAAATTTCCAGGGATAGAGATTTCACAGCTTCTCTGGCCTGTTCCAATGCTTGATCATCCTCTTAGTCAGAACGTTCTTCCTAATCTCCAAACTAAATTTCATCTGCAGCAGCTTGAAGCTATTGCTTCTAGTCCTGTCCCCTACAGCCACAGAGAAAATACCTTCTTCATCCTCTCTATATTTCTCCTTCAGGTACTTGAAGACTGTTATCAAATCTCCCCTCACCCACCCTGGTCTTCTCCAGAATAAATAATCATAATTATTTCAGCCTTTTCTCATAAATCATATTACCCATGCATTTTTGTAACTGCCCACTGGATTCTTTCCAGTCTGTCCACATCTGTCTTGAAATGTGGGGTACATGCCCCAAACTAGACACAGTACTCCAAGTGAAGCCTTAGCCTTTCATGTCCTTTACTCATGTAAAAAGTACCCCATAAACCTGAAATTGTTTGTGTTGGCTGTGTTCTGTGTATATTTTTAAAGGTAATTATATCTGTTTTTAAGATACAGAGATCAATTCCCTATTGCTTTCACTTTGTGGAATCATTTCCAACTGCACAAAATATTACTAGAAGTTGCTCAATAGTCTGCAATATGATTTAGTTAGATCAGTCTGGAGGCTAAATTGCTATCTGTTCTGCTTTATACTGTATTCTTCTGAATACTATTTTGCAGCCACACCTTGGATATATGGATTTATCTGGAATAATGGGTTTCTCTGTTTATGTTTATTGAATGAAAATGTAGCAAAATAATAATTTCAGTTAAAACAGGGATGGTTCAAAAATATAACATCCAAATCCTCTGCCTTTTTACAACCTTTATCCTAAAACCAGAAAATCAGTCTGATATCATGCTGGGTATCATTTTGCCAAAACCTCTATTTAATTTTAGCTTCTACTAGAAACTGAATGGCAGCAGTTTGAACCAGAGCATTAGGCATATTGTCCCATTTCTGAAAACAGGGCATTTGATTCTGTCATAGTTGCTGCACTAAGTGTTGAAGAAGTCTCTTCTTTCTGACTGAGGTAGATGTATTGTCCTGATGTTTGCATATGTCCAAATGTCAATTGACCATAAACCAGGCTATGAAGCGCTTGAACTTTCTGCTTGGCAACCAGAGTCAAAATGTGAATGTTAGAAGAGAAGAATAGTAAAAAAATAGTGATCTGGTGTCTCTTTTGATCTAGAAATGCAAAACTCTAGAACTCTACAGCAGACTTCCCAGGGGTTACCTTTTCATATTTTACACTTCCCTCAGAGATTGACTCTGACATAGTTTACTATGAAAATTAATCACTTAATATTTCTGTACTTGATAGGAACTTTTAGGCCACAAGAATTCCTAGCTAAGAAAATCTTCTGGACAATTCAATACTGCAAAATGACATTCTGGGGAAAAAATATTAGGATCTTTCGCTGAACTCTGAGTGACTGTGGTAGATTTCAGCTGCTTCAATTGGACAACAGAAGATGCATCTTGAGATCTAGACAGGATGTCTTGGCTCCATTCCACATGAAATAAAAGCAAAAGCACTGCAGTTCAGCAGTTGTTTCCTTTAGGATTAAATTGCCCAGATTAGCTTCCACTAATAGTGGAAAAATAGGACATCTGAAACACTTACTACGTGTCAGCTGACTCACAGTAAGCCCCTTATCAACTTCTGACAATAGAATTGTTCCATTTCCTATACCCTAAGTTACATTTCTTCCCTCATATCACCTGAAGAAAATGTCAGTTTAAACCAGCAATGCCCGAGGGAAGCAGATACATATATGCTACATAAATGCAGAGGTAGATAATTTTTTATTCTTTTACATTGAACCTTTCTTCCAGTGTCAGGGGGCTCTCTGTTACACCTCATCACCTTAACTTGGCAGGAATCAAACTTATTTTTCCTGTTCAATCCAGCCACAAAATCATGCAGATGGTTTATCCTAAAATATCTGCAATTTCAGGAGGGTACCTCATGATCTGTAAGCTCTAGGCTGAAGAAGAATCCTGAATTCCTCATCCTTCAATCTTCTTTTTTATTCGTGTTTATTACTGTTCAAACTGAAGCTGAATAATTGTGCAAGGGGACAAAAATACATCCCTATATGTTGTGATGTCCATAAAAAGATTTTAATTATTTTGCTTTTCTCAGTCCTTACAAACCATAAAATATTTCAAATTGCTGCAGAGGCAGAGGCAAGTATTTTTTGCCCTTTTACATAAAGGGAACTGATCAATAGTGGGACTAAGATCCACAAAGGAAGTTAGGTACTTCATTGCCACTTTTGTACTTACGCCCTAAATGTAGATCCTGGAAACATCGGTTCTGCTGCCAGATCATCTTGGGGCCACTTCCTATGCTTATGGCAGGAAAGGTGCTAAGGTACCTGTGTTTCTGCTCTGGACATGCCTGGAAGTGTCTAGAACTTGACAGTACTGAACTCCTAGGTATCTATTTTAAATTTAAGCCCATCTGGAAGGTTTATGTGTGCATGTGTGGTGGGAGGAGTATGATGGGGAGGAGGACCTGGCTACCAGTCATTTGTCCAACACCTGTATTTGCCCACATATTCATAAAACAGCTTCAGCTGGAGTATTTGAAGCACCCTACCTTTTCTTTCTAAAGGTTAGTAGTAGAAGTAGCTAATAAGGGTTCAACTTTCAAATGAATCTAATGGAAATGCTCTAAATACTGGATTGTTTGAGGAAAGGCAGGTTGTGGTATAACTACTACTGACATTTTTTGAAGAGGGACTGGCAAAGAAAAAATGAATGGATATGAATTTCAAGTAATGTTAGTATTTAAGACCCATAGAGGAATTGGAGTTAGGCCAGTTTATGTGCCATCCTTCTTCCCAACATTTCCTACTGACATTCTGAGGCACTTAATTTCACCAAAGCAATGGAAGTTAGGACATTTAATCAGAGCTGTAGATTTTAATCGGTAAAAAGGGAGCTGCTACACACTCAGCACTGTAAAACACCTGTACATGTGACAGACCTCTGCTCCAATGAATGCTAATTTGTATGTGTTGGGGCACACTCAATCAAGTCTACTGTAAGTCTGCTGGAGAGTGCTAATTAGCACATTTTAGCAGCCTCTGCATCACGTGTATTCAGCGTCCCCATGTTTCAAAATGATGGTGAGGGCACTTTAACGAAAGCTCATCAAACAAGCTTTAGTTAAAGCATCCCTACTACTATTTTTCAGCATGGGATGCTGAATATATGTGATGCTGTGGGCACTTTAATTAGAACAAATCCAAGAGCCACTCTAACTAAAGCACCTCCCCCCTACACACACACATGCCCCAGAGCACATGTATTGAAACCTGTAGAGTTTAAGAAATAGAGAGGGGAAAAAAGAAAAGAAAAACTATATACATTACAGCCATTTGAAGTAGGACTGCAATAAAATGTAGGCGGCTGAGTCCAAAACTGCAAAACTGCTCAGCTGCCATCCGACTCTGGAAATGCTTTTATTTTTAACATTTTTAACTTAAAATTTACCAGCTGCCAAAGTTCTGCTTTTCTTGATTCCCAAATGTGCCCATCTTGACAGATGACTTAGCTTGACAGGTACTATCCTCATAGCTAAACCCAAGAAGCTTTCAGAAACAGAATGTTCCCTTGTGCTAACGCCTTTGAGAGACTTGATTTGGAAGGTTGATTTGGAAACTTTATTTGCTCTCTGAGAACACCTAATGCACTTTGCTAGGACTGGCCCTACTCACAGAATACTGTAGTAGAGAGAAATTTAGTTTAAAGAATGAGCAAAATCTGTCCCCCTCAGCCCCTTTGCTTGCAGAAATCTATTAGAGCACTTAACCATAATGCAACAGACCTATACTGATTCACCTCTGTGACAGACTGTGGTTTCTTGTAATATCTCTATGTTAAATGTGTTCATGTTATAATAATGTTGCATGCCTCAGTTTCCCTGATTTCACTGGGAAAGAAAGGGGTAATTGTATTCAGGGCTGGGGTGTTCATGTGTTAAGTAAGACAGGAGGAGAGAAGTCTGAGAGGCTTTAGAAAGAACAAGGGCTGTTACCTGACAAAGGCTACCAGGAAGCTTGATGTGCTTGGGGCCCAAGCACTTTGTATGCAGTGATGTTACTGATCAACAAAGGTTTCTTTTGTCTTAAGAAAAGTTGCCTGCTTCATTACATTTGGCTCAAGGTTTACTCCATCCCCTTGAAGAGATAAAGCCCTCTCCAAGCCAGAAGGTAGCTACTCTGAGGGTGCCACAGGTATTCAGGTCAAGTGCAGGCCCAAAAGGCAAAGGTTTGAAGTCCAAGGAGGCATGGGCTGACCCTGTCTAGTGGACAGGGGACCCAAGCACGTGGTGCCTTGGGGAATCTGTGACAACCTCCCTTGCCCGAAAGGGTTCAGATTGACATTTCCCGCCTTCCTGAAGGGGAATAATTATAGCAAACACATATTACTAACTAAACTCTAAACTGGCTTTTACTCCTTCACTCAGGAAAATTGCTTTGCTTTACTTCTAGCTGGCTGGGAGTTAACCAGTATGAAAACAAATTACATTCCTGATAAACTCACTACGCTACAATGTAGAAAATGGCTACCATGGATACAATGGCATTTTGCCCATTCTCAAAAAAATCACTTCTACATTCTGAGCTAAATTTTCATTATCTTTAAAATTAACATCACAAAGTCTTCTTGGGTAATATGCTAATATTATATTTATATATTTATTACATCTTCCAAAGTATCAGTTTCCATAGGCTTCTGCCCTAATCTATTTATATTCTCTCACTGAATCCTTGGTCTTTAATCTAATCAAGTATTTAGACATTTAGTTTTGCACATCTGTTTTAAGAGCAATGGGAAAAGTTGGTTAATATTTAAGTTAAATATATATTTAGATATAAACATGATGCTGTTCTAGTTCAAATGATTTAGGGAAAATTTAAAATTTCATGATGAATCTTTATTAGGATTCAGACTGCGTTCTCCTAGGTGTTTGTATAATGCCTATCAGCTCTCCCTGACTGGGGTTACCTAGGCACTGCAACAACAGAATCATTCATCTGCATGAGGTTGCTAATACACCCAAGGATCAGTGAAGCCAGACAATTGATCCCTTAGTACAAAATTCAGATTTCCAAAAAACTTATGAAGCAGAACCTTTTTTAGCTTACCAAATCAAAGTTTACCTGGAGGTGTCTAAATAAGAATGGGGGAAGTTAAGTACTACCAAGGACAAAGTCTCAACATGGAAGATTTTGGTGATTATTTAACAGATACAGTAATGATTGCATAACCATATAATACACTATCCAAATGCTGTCCAGATAATAAATACTATGCTTATGCAACAACACACTGTACACCTGTTGTAACAGGTATCTCATAGGCTCCTAAACTTCAACGTATGTAGTTCCACCAGTGCCTGGAGGTAATTGGTTCTATATCTTTCTTTTTAGTCTAACAGTATTGAAGCCAGTAGACCCCACTGGTCACAAATTGAAAATATGCTCTTCACTGCCCATGCCTGGTTTTTCAAGTTTGATTCTTAAAGTCTGGCATTTTTCTTGCATTTTCAACTTGTTTGCAAAACTATATTCAGATGCAATTTTGGGCTCATTATTAATTATACTGAGCTCATCTCATTGGCAGGTACAATATGGTAGTTTACGTTCTAAATTACATTAATTGTACCCAAAATAACTGCATGAAGGTCAGATTTAGAATTACCACTTAATCCAGGTATAAGTAATAAGTAGTTGTTATATTGACTTAATTTGCGAGTAAATTTTCATTGCCATAGTACAGATGAAAACAGAACAGATGAAGTTAAGTCTGATCTTTTTCTGGTACTTCAAACAATTATCAGTGGATTAATACACTAATTAATGCTTGTATCATTAATATTACTTAAGAGATTATTTAACATTTTTATGAAGATTTTTCAAGTGTTTTATTGCCTTCATTTTTGTTCTTGAACTTAGGTCTAACTGGAGATGATCATACTGCTTACATCATTCTGTGAAATAGCAAATTATTCCAACTGATAGGGAAATATTTTCCTAAATGTAAAATGCTTCATATTCATGTTATTGACTACTACTTTCTTATACATTTATTTTCAAATAATTGTAACTCAGAGAAATATAATGTGACAGAAAAATTGGTGAGGTGCTTAGTTGCATAGTTGACAGCACTGAGGTCACAAGTTCAAGGCCATAACAGAAGTGTTCACAGCAGGCCTCTAAAATTCAACAGAAAATCTGTGCATTCTGCTAAATGTCTTCTCACAAGGACCTGAAAAAGGAAAGGACAAAAACTGGTAGACATGTAGTCAACTCCAGATTGAGCTATGCCTAAGAGGCCAACCTGGATTTAGTATCCAATTTGTTTTTTAGTTTTCTGTTCTCAGTTATCATTTCCTGTTCTCTTGTAAACCTCTCTTAATTCCCCTGCCTTTAGTGGTGCTGCCATGAAAAAAGAAAAAAAATGACTTACTCTACTGGGAGGCAGTAGACATTACTAAAAAGTTAAAGAACTAATGACAGAAATTAGCCAAATTTGAATAATCCAACAGTCCATGCCCACTACACCCAATAAAACAAGAGTACCTTCAAAATTGAATCAGGTTTTTCTTATAATATATGATGATACAAATGATTAATTAACTTAAAAATAAACCGTTAGTCTAAGCCTTCTGCTTATAATTTTATCATGATTATTACTAAGTTTGTAATTTATGACTTTGGACTGAAGCAGTGGCCAATATTCAGGGTTTTTATGGGTTACTTCTCTGTTAGGAGAAGACACTGACTGTATGTGCCAGATTTTTTCAGATGTAATCCTATTTTCTTACCAAAACACTATATTCAAAGTCTTTTTTTCCCCGGAATACAGTAGAAACAAACAATAGCAGACTTCCGTGTATCAGAAACTGAAGCACACTTCCACCCACAGCTGTGGTCAAAACTTTTCCTCCCCTGACTTTTACCCAGAGTCATGCAACCACTTTTTCTTTAGTTATTTCCTGCCTTTTACACACATACACATACATGCACTGGTGTGTGTGTATGTACACACACACACATGCCTGTCTATGCCAAATATTTCTAATCCATAATTTTGTAATTTATTCCCAAGGAAAATGCTTTTGCTCTCAAGACTCAAATTGTTTTCCAGCTTTATTTGCTGCCATACCTTCAGTAGTGACTGACATTGTTGCAGCTGTCACCAAGCAAAAGGGACTGCAATTGCTTTCTTTTTTTTTTCCCACCAAAAAATAACACAAGAGAAATGCCCCACAATTGAAATGGTCAGGAAACTCAACTGAAATATTAAAGATACAGATTCAAATCTCATTCAAAGTAGGACCTTGTATGGAAATCTCCTGCATCCTATGCAAGTATCCTACAACTTTTGCCTTACTTCATTTCTCCACCAGGAGGAGTTCCTACCTGTATAAATTAAAACTCCATTGGGCCAAAGAGAGAGAGAGAGAGAAAATCTATATTTCACTTTCCAAATCAGAAGCTTGAAATTATTTCCACCATATCCCACATATTTAGCTTAACCACTGGGACATAGTCTATTCTCAGGTATGAGATCTTTCTCTCTCCAAATTCTATTCTGGATAAGAGGGGAAAAAAAGGAAATAAATATGTATCTCTGAAAAGTTACAGTTCTGATTCATTTGCATTTTTCTCTTGGGGAAAACACAAGACAAAACTGTTGACTAGCTCCAGCCCAAGGCTGTACCCGCGGTGCTGTGACTGGTTTACTTGATGAACATGCTCTTTGCTTTGCCCATTAAAAGACGGGATGGGATGGGGACAAAGATTATCATGTTTTAGTGATATTCCACACCTAAAGAATACATGACGTTGGTGTGGGCAGGTCATGTCTGACCAACCTTTTTTCCTTCTATGATCAAGTAACGAACCACTTAGATGTAGGAGATGTGGTTGAAGTCCCATTTTAAAAAGGCCTTTGATATGGTCTCCCACGGTGCTTTTATAAAAAAAAAAACTGGGGATTGTGGGTGGCAGAGTCCATGGTCAGGTGAGCTGGTTAAGGAGTCAAACCTAGAGAATGTTAGTGGATGGGTCTGTATCATCTTGACAGGAGGTGGCCAGTGGTATTCTGCAGGGTTCAATTCTTGGCCCCATGCTGTTCAACATCTTTATCAAGGATTTAGGTGAGAACATGGAAAGCACTCTGGACAAGTTTGTGGATGATACCAAGTTATAAGGAAAGGTGATCATGCTAGGGGATAGGATGCAGATCCAAGCATACCTGGACCAGCTGGAAAGGTGGGCAGAGTGGAACTGGATGCAGTTTGATAAGGATAAATGCAGAGTGTTCCATCTGGGAAGAAGTAACCAGTGACATGAACATAGGTTAGGAGGAGATGTCCTGGCTAGCACAATGACTGAAAGGGACCAGTGAAACACTGTAGTCAACAGAGCTAATAGCATAGTGGGATGCATTAGCCAATGTGTTGCAAGCAGGGCTTGGGAGGTGATACTTCCTCTCTACTCAGTGCTGGTAAGACCCCAGCTGGAGTACTGTGTCCAGTTCTGGGCGCTGCACTTCAAAAAAGACATGGACAATCTTGAAGGGGTCCAGAGAAGGGCCACAAGAATAATTAAGGGTCTGGAGAACAAACCTTATGAAGAAAGACTAAGGGATCTGGGACTGTTCAGCCAGGGGAAGAGAAGACTGAGAGACGACCTGGTGGCCATCTATAAGTATGGAAGAAAAACTGTTCACTAGGGCATCTCAGCAGAGGACAAGAAGCAATGTCCATAAACTGTTACCCTTTACAGTAAGGGTGACCAGAATCTGGAATAGACTTCTCAAAGTAGTGGTGCAGTACCCAAACCTTGGAAGTCTTCAAGAGGAGACTGGACAGAAACCTTGCTGGGATCATTTGATCTCAACCATACTACTGCCCAGAGCAGGGGTGTTGGATTCCATCTTTTGAGGTACCTTCCAGCCCTTAATTTCTATGATTCTATGTATACAGTCAAGTGATACTTGAGTATTACACAACCAAACCCTGCCATTCTTACTTAAGCAAAATGTCAATGAAGCCTAAAGCAGTTTACTAAAATGAAGGCTGAAAAGGACCTAACTCACAGTGAAGTGATATCAGCAGGCTAGGGTATTGCAGAATGTTGCTAACAATTGTACTGATATATATACAAGTACAATTGCAGCATGTCCTTCTGTCAGTTACTGAGATTTATATATGTGTGCGTGGCAGAAGAGCTGCATTTCTTGGATATATGAAGGGTTAAGTGGCTAGACTGTCAGTCTTATCTCTACAATCCAATTCTTTAACAGGTTTAAGTCAGAACTGTGACCATCACTGAATTCAATCTTTTTTTTTTATGTTTTAAAGGAAAAGGTGTAAGATTCCAGTGATATGTCATGGAAGGTCCACTTGAAGAGAAAGATAACGTAGATGATTTTCAGATCTAATTGCACAGCAATTTGAAACAGATTGTTTTTCTCTTCTTATATTGTCAATTATTTAATTCTCTATACTTTCAGATAGAGAATCTCATCCCACTTAAAATGTCTTGAAGCATTTACAGTTGTAATGTTTTCAGCTTCTCTTTGTACTAACTATTACATTAGGTGCCCAACTTTCATGTGTATTTTTAGAATTAAATATTTGATGCACACTATATAGTCTTTGCATTGTGAGTTTATTCTAATTATTACCATTTCATTTGGATTGAACTGTAAGTTAACAAGCAGAGCCAAAATAAAGCACCTTGGTATAGCATATTCTCTAGTGCCACCATTTTTAAAGCCATAATGTTAATGCAGCTGTCATGGTACAACTTTTTCCATTTTAATTAATCACTGACTCAGTATAATTACTAGCAATGTATTCAAACTATCTACTTATTTTAATAGAGAGATTCAGTTTAATCTATCCTAAACTAATCTAAAATATAGCAGAGAAGAAATAATAAAGAGAACAATTATGATGTAGTTTAATTTTGTTGCTCGTGCCTTGGTTAGCTTATAAATATAATTGCATGCCTTAGAGAAAGTGTGTTAAACTCATTTGGTGCCTTGGTCTAGATCTGGACCAAGCAGCTCCTTTCAGACTTGATCTAACCCAGGGATTGAGAAAGCTCTGGGCTTGACCCAGCAGCAGTGGTGGATATGAGTCCAACCCAGAGCATGTGATGTTGGTGACAGCTCCAGCTCTGCCTCAGGTCACACAGCACCAGCTCCAGACCCACTGTTTGCCCCATACTGGAGTTCAAACAGCTGCTATCACATGTCCCATGCTGGAATTGAAACTGCTGCTGCTGCTGCCGCATGCCCCACACCATATTGGCATCTCCAGTGTTATCTCCAGCTCTGGCTCCAGAATGGAACTCATGGTAGGGGCTGCCTCAGCAATGTGGACAGGTGAAGCAGCTGGAGGGCCCTTGCTTGCCCTACTGTTAATTGCCATGTCCACCAGGGACCAAGGGCCCTAGATTCTATGGCAGGCATCTTCCCCAGTCCACAACCAAACTTCTGAAGACTGACAGATATAGTGGGATGGACAAAGTATCTCCATGGGCTGGATCTGGTCCATGGGATTTATGTTTGATATGCCTGCCTTATAATTTACTTGAACCTATAGGTTAGTTTACAGTGAGTGTATCTACACATTCATTAATTACTGCACATTTATTTTAGTGCAGTAGTTACTGCACATTTATTTTAGTACTTGCTTAATGAATTAATAAATAAATGCTCAGTAACTATAGTTACGGCACAGTAGCACTAACACACAATTTTTTGTGATACTTAGTCTGCAGTAACCTAATAACACTGCGCAGTAGTGTTCTAGCATGGCTTTTGACTAGCATGCTACTGTGCAGTATTATTAGGCTACTGCACAGTAAGTGTCTCATGTAGATACACCCAGTGAATCATAGTAAGCCTCATTCATCATATGTAATCACCAATAGTTGCTTTATGAGATTTAAAAATATTGTTCACTTTGAGCATGCCTGACTAGCCACACAGGAAGCCATACAATTGTGGATAAGGGCCTTGGTCTCTTTCTTTCAGAAATTAAATTATGCTAATTTTCTGTTACTACAGTAATAAGGCATTGATAGCACCTTTGTCTCAGTTTCATCTGTTCTTTACCTGTGGCACACCCTAGACTTTTTATTTTATATCGTGTTTTGTGGCTGTAGCTTGCTTTAAAGGACTGGAGTAAAAGTTCTTGATTTACCCTTTTGGGTAAATAGTTGCTTGCAAAATGCAGAGGCTAATACTCAGTGGGCCACAAAGCCCCATCCAGTCCTATATTCCTGTTGATTGTCAAGGCTTTATAGAATTTTGCTTTCACCTAAAGATTTAGTTCTCTTATTTGGTTTAAATAATCTCAGTCCTAATTCCCACCTGTTGGTTATTTTTTGTTTTGTTAGAATCATATAAACAGAAGGCTGGAAAGGGTGGGAAGTTGCCTCCTCCAGCCCTCTGTTCAAGGCAGGATCCTATCCAGACCATACAAAACTGAGCCAATGACCCTTTTACTGTCAGTGATGGGATGTGCAGGATGAAGCCTAGTGGCCACTCAGGGATTAAGGTTGCTGTACTCAGATATAAACAAGTGATAGAGAGGATAACCAGAGTCCAGGGACAAGTCAGGTAAGGGAACCAGGAGGTTAGAAAG
>NW_017729033.1:49305938-49312370 GCF_001723915.1 Gavialis gangeticus
CTATCCAGACCATACAAAACTGAGCCAATGACCCTTTTACTGTCAGTGATGGGATGTGCAGGATGAAGCCTAGTGGCCACTCAGGGATTAAGGTTGCTGTACTCAGATATAAACAAGTGATAGAGAGGATAACCAGAGTCCAGGGACAAGTCAGGTAAGGGAACCAGGAGGTTAGAAAGCAGGCAGGGTTACCAGAGAAACTATCTTAAGCCACAGAAAGCCTTGTTTTGCTGTCCCTCTTTCTCCCTGCTCTTATATAGGAGGAGAGGAGAGTCAAATGATAGGAGTCAGCCACTCTGGTATCAGGGAATGGGCAGCCTGAGGTATGCTTGGAGGCTTTAGGCAGGCCTCTTCCAGTCTTTGGATGAGGGAACAGCAGTAAAGTGGCAGGTGGTTGTGCTGGTCACTATAGTCCTTGGTTTAAAGTTGCAGACCTTGTATATTTACAAACTATAGACCACAAACATCAAGAACACCCTAACTTGTGATACATAGAGCACATAGAGCAATGACACCATCAGTGTCCCAATGCTGTGAAGATTTTTAAATGCACTTGAGAGATACAAGGTTGCATTGACTCTTCTTTCCTTGGCACCCAGCACAGTTTAATTATCTAAGAAGAAAAGGCACAGGCCTGGCAAGTCAGGTTGTATTTTTCAGACAAACCCCTGGCTATTGTCGTCCATACTTCCATTTATTAGCATGAAAACTAAAATGTAATAGACATTAAGAATTATGGACTTCTCAGTGCAACACAAAGAATAGCTGGCAGTGTGGATCTAGGTGGTTATTAAGCAATTCATAACTTATTTAGGTAAACAGACTCAGATTCATAAAGTCTATGAATTTTAAGGCCATAAAAGGACCTTTTTATCATTTCTCTAACTTCCTGCATATCACGGGCCCTTAAATTAAATTCATTTATCCCTATACTGACCCCATAGCTTGTATTTCACCAAAGCTTATCTTCTAAAAGGTCTTCCAGCCTTGACTCGAGACATAAAAGGTCACACTGCCCAATAGCTTTAGGTTTAACATTTCTGCTATTTCAAAAAGAAAGCTATAAGGGCTCAAAGCTTGTGAGTATTAATACTTCCCTGGAACACTACCACATGGACAGCCCTAAGACAACACAACTTTGAGAATTTACATTAACACAGTACCTTATGAATAGGAAATGTTTTCAGTTAGGTTTTTGGTCATTTCTTTGCTTCTTTGAAATCTGGTGTTGTAGCCAATTGAAAATAACTGCAAAATGGTTTACTGAATTATTACTTCATGTGTTTGCGTCCGTGCAAAGATGTAAAATGCTTCAGCGAGAGAATGGTAGCATTTTACTTCCACTTTTCCATCTGAGCTATGGCTACACAAAATTCAAATAATTTGTGAAGGACACAACAATTACAGGGTCAGAGTCTCATCTTGTGTAAATTTATGAGACACCATCTATCTTAAGGCACCCCCATAATACAGACATGCTTCATAAGCCTAAAATGAAGCAGAATGAATAAAACCGATGCATTTCTAGCAACATATAGATACAAACATTCCATTTGCTTTGCATGAGGCTAAGTAGAGTATAACTAAGAGCTACCTATCAGGCAATTTTGTCTACTTACTTTTATTTTCACTTTTGACTACATTTCAACATCAAATTCAGAAGACAGCCTCAGTAATTATAAAAAGTATTCTCTTTACAGGAATTGCCTGAAGAAGCCACCAGAATTCTTCCTATACTACAATTGCAAGAAGCAGACAGAACCATTAACTCCATATTATTCAGTTGTTTCTTACCACGCATGCCGCACTTCCAACTAGAAAACTTGGTGCTGTTAAGATATTTTCCCCCTACCTTCCAATAAATCCTTTCCTTTTAAATCAGGCTATTGTTCCTGTTGCAGTCTTAATTTATTCCAGCTACATTAACATTGAGTAAACTCAGAAAATATGGTTTGATGATGCAGATAATTCTTCCATCTGAGGCTCCAGATGTTGTCTTCACCACATAACCTCTTTGAGAAGGTTCAGGTGGACATTCTGCATACTCAGACAAAGTATCAGTGTTTCACTTTATATGGAACGTCACCAAGGTAATTCATGCCTGGTTCCATTATGTCCAACCTCTCCTAATCCATTATTGTGGTAAACTAGCTACATTTCCACAACTGCATCACAGGGTGTATCAGAACAGTAAAGGCATCTTGCCAAGGCTCTGTGAGACTGAGTTTTGCTTTGGACTCATACCAAAAGATAACTGTCAATAACCCACCTGTAACTGAGTAATTGGTCACACAGTCTGGAGAATCAAAGATGGATTGATATGATACTAGTTGCGCCACGCCTTGTGTATTGTAAATTATAGAAACGGGTGTAACTTAACCACACTACCCCCAAAGGCTACCAAGCATTTGTGGATCTTTGACTTCTATATCGGCATTATACCAGTCACTTGCCCATCTGAATTATCATTCTGAAAACTATTTTCCTGACCCTCTACTTTTGTTCTTTGCAGTAGAATATGTAATCTTGCATTTTTTTACTTTTGTTCTGTGGCTGTACATACAAAGTTAATTCCTCAACTGCCAAACCTTTAATAATATCAATTTGCATTAGTCTATAAGGCATTGAAAATGTCTAAAGTCCATACTCTACAGAGAAACACTTTTTCCATACTCCCCAGAGCAGACAGAAGGCATTGACCATCACCCAGAGTAACCATCTGATAAACATTGGAGTTATCAGACAAAATCACATCATTTTTTAATCTTCTATCCATGATTCCTCATATTCCTCTTCTGATTTGTTCAAAACTCTGCAGATAAGACTTTCTTCATGCATATATTATACCTCTGAATTTCAGGCTACTTAGTCTGGGCAAAGATAGAAGAGTGGTTTCCAAGCAGAATTTCTGATGGGAGATTGGGTCTCTAATAGGAAAACAGTTTCAACATCAGCTGGGGAACAGTAATGTCTTTCCACAATAGAGACTAAAAGTAACTTTTCTCAGACAGTTACTATTAAAAAGCTTCTATCATTACTTTTTTGCTGCCTGTCAGTTTTTCCCCCAGTTTTCTGTTTCCTAGCATATAACAAACTCTGCAAAAAAATCTAATCTACTTATCTCTGTATTCCCTGGCTCTGTCAAATTTTGCTTGAAGCAAAGGCTTTCCCCCTCGTGCTGCTAGAACTTTTCTCCTTGCTTAGCTACTTCAGGAGTTCTCCACGCTGGTAAAGTGCCAATTTAGGACTGCAGGGCATTATGACAATTTAAACATCCAATACTGGGAAATCTTTAAGTGACCTCAACATTTTGAAGTACAAAAGCTTATCATGATTACAGTTTTTCATCAACCATTTTATTAGTACAGTTTGGTTGTTTTTTGCCTACCTTAGGTACATGTTACTTTCCAGCATCCTGTTTTTAGCAATATGATTGAAAATATATATTTGCTATTTATATAACCTTCAAGCACTGCTGACACCATTGAGGGGTGACTGTTTTTGTTGTACAAGTCTGCAAGATCACTGATAATGAGTGGTTTGAAGAAAAAGTTGCAAAGTTACAAAGTAAAAGGTGTTTGACTATAGACTCCGAGGAAGTTATGATAATGCAGCACTATTTCTTTAATATAGTCCTGAGCCAATGGAAGTTGTTTTATTTGAATTAGACTTTTTTTAAGAGTAAAGTTGTGGACATATTACATAGCACTATAAACCTGTGAAACACTGTAAAAGAAGAAAATAGGTTAATAAAAACAGTACATTTACTTAATATGGCAAGAAATGCATATACATATACATTTTCCAACTTAAAATTCTTCTGTATGAAACATTCATACTAACACCATACTGGAAAGCAGTAATGTATTTCTACAATATAGACTAAAGAATCTTTTCTCAGCCAGTTACTGTTAAAAAGATGCTATTCTTTTCTGTGCATAGTTGTTGGCGTTACTAAATTCCAATACTAGTAGTAGTTAAGCAGCCTTTTTTTAAAAATGGTATAGAAGTCAGCCTGTAGTCAAATGTATCTCACATGCAGCTTTGAACCCTCAAAGGAATTTTATTAAAAACCAGTTCAACACTTCTTAGTGAAGAAAGCCCAGGCTGAGGAAGTTGCAGTTTATGATCCTGTCTTTATGCATGCATAGAAGGATAGCTGCACATATATTTTAATTGTAAATATTCCAGGGCATAGGTGTGATAGTTTTTAATGCCTGTGCACAGATGTTACTGCTTAGGAAATGTATGTGCAGGATGTGAACATGGGAATGGACGTGAGTAGAGTTTCCATTAAAAAAACCAAAATAAAGCAAAAAAAACAAAAAATAAAAAACAGAAAAGTCCATGGCTTTAAAAAAAGGCGGGGTTAAGATACGGGGCTGATGTGTGATCACCAGGCAATGGACAACATATTGTCATGTTCCTTCTGTAGCAAATGGAAAAGCAGATACCACAGTCTCGACTTGTAATACCACAGTCTACCTCCTGTAGTTTTCCTTCTTTTGAGGGGGGAAGTACCTGTATCAAGTTTTTACCTTAAGCAGGGTATTTCTTTTGAGAAACTGCTATAGCCACACCAAAATAAAGTTATTTGTCCTATGCCCCTGTATTCGCCATTATTTCACTTCTTCACCACTCTAGACAACTATTTCTGCATAACATTCGAAAGACATGGCCTTTCCAAGACATCTGTATAGGTAAATTCTTATCCAAGCTCTTATCAACTCACATCTTAGCTACTGCAGCATCTTTTCCTCCACCCGTGATAAATAAATCTTGCCCCACTGCTATCCAGCCAGAATGCGGCAAAGATTGTTCTATCCTTTCAATTTGACCATGTTACATCTCTATTTGCATCCCTCCACTGTTTTTTCTATATCCATTGCATAAAACTTGAGATGCTTGGTTTTATATTCAAGATTCTTCATAGTTCATGTTTTCTCTCCACATTTTTAATTCATCAAAAAGTTGATTCCTCCAATAAGCCCATGAGGTCATATTAAGTTGCCCAGTTATCAAAGTTTCAAACAACCTCCTCCACCCCTTGTGCTTTCCCTCTTGCCATTCCTTATGGTCTGGAAGAGCTGTCAGAAAAGTCATCTCTCTACTGTACTTAAAATAAGATATATTGTAAGATGCAGACCATGTGTTTTGGGGATTTGAGGTGGGGGAGGGAGGAGACAACCCATGGCCTGCATCTTTCTTTAAACGATTTTTTAAAAAAAGGAAAAGAAAACCCACCATAGATATGTCTTTAATTTTTTATATTTTCTTAAACTGAGAGCTGGAAAATTTGGGTTCATTTTAAATTTGGAGGCATCTTTTATTATGAAAGAATATGATATTCTCTTTCAAATCCCTCTTTAAAACTTCATTGTCTCTAAAGTTCACAAAATATTTGATCATACTTAGATTGTTGGTGAACTGGAACCACTGCCCAGTATTCTCATGTTTTGTTGTATCTCCCAGTCCCTTGTTTTTTGTGCTCATCTGTTGTTTGTAGCTTGTGCGTAGGTTGTATAACTATTTGGAATAGGAGACACCTTTTTGTTGAAACCTAGCATGGTGGGACTTGGGTCCTTGACTACAGCTCTTTAATACTGTTATAATATTTAACATTAAAATGTATGGCTTAGAGAAGAAAAGCCTGGAAGAGATTCTGTGGTCTTTTATAGAAGGAATACACTAATCCAGGGGGTGGCAACCTATGGATATCAGAGCCTAACTTTCATACCATTTGGCATCGGGAGGGTCTGCATGGTCTGCCCTGCATCAGGGTGCCCAGAGCCTTGATGGAAGGGAGCTCTTCCTGCATTGTGCTGGAGCCTGGTGGCAGAGAGAAGTGCCTTCCCTGCTCAGATGTAACCCGTGTCATTCTGCACACACCTACTTTTCCCCCCCACCCCCCCCGAAAAACTTGATGATGACCATAAAAGTTCCTTTGGACAAATCCAACTTAAAAGTAGAAATAATACTGCATTTACTCAAATACAAGAGGAGCCCCTCTTCTCCCCATTAGCATAGTGAAAAAAAATCCCTTGTTTTATAGTCTCATACAAGAAAACCTCATTAAATACATGGTCAATCATTAAACTGTTGTGAAAAAACAGTATGCGCTGTGTAATGGAAAGCAACTATGAAGTTGATTAAAGGCAGACAACACTGAGCATGATTATAAAACACATGGCTTATATGGAGCACCTTTTCTTTAATTACAAAACAGCAAAAAGAATCTACATTAACACAAAACTTTCCCATCTCATCCGCAGCTTGACCCACATAGTATTTCAATTTATATCTTGCCAACTCTAAACATTCTCTTCTGGTGAAAGACAATCCCTTGATGGCAGTAGGTTTCTCATCTTTCATATTACTACTGTCACACCAGGTAGCATGGTTCTCAGTCTCTGTCTGTAGTCCTTTGGGCAT
>NW_017729033.1:49317370-49326008 GCF_001723915.1 Gavialis gangeticus
AGGGGACACAGGCTGGGTGAGTCCAATGGAAAATTCCATGAGCCTGTCTTGCGCATGTCAGTTCCAGTTCTCCCTCTCTCACTCTCTTTCTGCATTGGCAGCATACAACACTATTTTATATGTAAAGTCACAGCTCATATAGATAACAGCAAAAAACAATGTACCCCTCCCATATCTCTTGCACAAAAGGGCAGTCCCAAAATACATGCAATATGGATTCTTCAGCCCTACATACATCTCTCAGGCATGATGCTAATCTTATCAAACCCCATTTGTGCTGAATGCCCCTCACAGGAAAAATATTCCATATATCATCCATTTGATATCTCTATGTTCTCCTTGCAATCTGTTATCTGTCACTTCTTTCCACGCTTTTGCCATCTGCCCTTCCATCAAATCCCCAAATATTGTTATAGTGTCTTTCTTTTTTATCATATTAATCACCACCTTGTTTTCTTTCAAGCACTCTAATCTCACTCTCTCTAGTTTATTTACCCTTAAGAAGCTCTTTATCTTTGCACAGTGAGCTAGTGGTTACCATGCCCATGTTTTTTTTTTCTCAGTCTCCCCTGTATATGTCCCATCTTCTTAACAATCTTCCTGCCAGGTAATGATAGAAACATGCATTGTTCCCCACCTACCTTCTCTGCTGGCATGACAGTAGATACACCACCCCTTTGGAAAGGATGATAAGCAAGAGTAGCTTTTTCACTGAAGTCATTTTACCCTCAAAAATAACATTCTATCACTCCCAAGATCTGCCTCCCTCTTACCTCTAACTTCTCCCAGACCTTTGTTGCTTTCCCTTCAGCAGCCGTTGGGATTCCCAAGGTCTTGCTTACACCCTTTACTACTCATCAAATGTACTTTTCATCTTATTTGATTCTACCCCTGATACTTCACCACAGTCTTCAGTATGCTTCAATACCCTCTCAATTTATACATTACCCTGAGTCACTATGTTTATATCATCCTTATATAAAGTACATTTAACTTCTCCTCCTGGTATCTTCACACAACTTAGCACAAATTATCTGAGCCAATGGCTCCATTGCACACACAAAAAATAGGGGGACAGTGGCATCCCTGTCTTACCCCTATTTGTATGGGAATACTTTGATCATGTAACCATTCACCAGTACTTAACTTCCTGCTTTACTGTATAACACTTTCACCCATCTGATCATCTTTGTAGGAAGCCTCTTCCTCCACAGTACTTCAAACATGAATTTAAGTTCAGCTCTATCGTAAGCTTTTTCCAGATCTAAATTCATTATTACCACCTTTTTTCCTCTCTTATTAAGCATAGGGTCTGGGATATACTCTTTTCAGGAATGGAAGATGTTTGTTCTTTTTGTATCACATCTGTTAAACAGTTACACATTTTTGGCCAGTACTTTTGTCATCAATTTGTAGTCTATGTTTAAAAGGGTTATTGGCTTCCAGTTGCTCAACACATCTTCCTTTCCCTTCTTAAATATCAAAATTACCACACTGTCTGCAAAATCTTCCCTATCTCCCTCCCTCATACATCATTTCCCTTTATGCCTCTATTATATCTGTCCCCAGCCATTGCCTAATTTTTCTTAGAATTCCACCAGTAGTCCATCTCTTCCTGCTGCCTTACTTCTCTTACAACCTTTTAAGCAGCCCTCCTGATGAGAGGAATTTTTAGTTCACTGAGCAACTCCCCTGCCTAAGTTGTTATAGTTGCTGTTTGAGTGCATAAGATTTTTTACTGTGCGTGTGTAGCAGCCAGTTCAGTTAAGATTATTTTAGCAAAAGTGAACTCTTGCCCTTCACTGACATAAGCAACTTTGGTTTGCTGTGGAGCATACATAGTGGCTTGTGTCCACCTGTTGAGTGCTGAATAAAAGGTATGGTGCTGTGTGCAATAGTGTGGTAGCACATGCACAGGTATTTGATTGGACAGGATGACATAGTTCTTCTCTAATCAAGCCCTTGGTAATTTCTTTGCATGGTGTTCCTAAAGCTGCAGGGATCATAGGTTGTGGAAAAGTATCACCCTGATACTGAGATGGAGGACTTAGTCTCTGCTTTCTGTTGGGGAGCCCAGAGAAAATGAACGGGTAGTGGGTATTTGCCTGATAGTGCGAGTGAAGCATTTACCTGAGTGGTTTTGATGTCTGACTATAAAAGGTTCAGAGTATATAAGCTCTATAATAGCTGACCATTTGAGAAAGAAGAGACTGTTTTGTGTGTGTGAGAGGGAGAGTATATGAATTTGTGAATCTGTGGGACAGTGGCCAGGGTTGTGAAGCAATGCCAAATAGTTATTTCTGTGTTCCTAGATTAAAGGTTGCTGTGTGACTTCAGTATATGTTAATATAACTTTTCCTTTTACTGTTCTATCTTGTGTTAAAGCTTATAGTCTATCTAACAATATACTTACATTTGGTTTAATATTTCCTTGGTATGTGTTTTTTGTGTAAACTCATACATAAAGCCTGGCAGATATCCAGCCTAAGCTTTAACTCTTAGGTTACCTTATGGCTGTTGACCACTCCTTTTGCCTCAGTATTTTAATTAGTTTCCTGACCACCCCAATTTAAATTCAACTGTGGACTCTAGTTAACATATTGAACACATCTCTCATACTTAACTTCTCCAATTTTTGTTTCTTTCCATCCTCTATTCCTTCCTTTACCCCTCAAGGAACACCTTCATTTTTCTTCCATCCACACCTCTGCTTTTGTACAGCTCTTTATAAAATTCCACTACCACATCCAGCAACTTCACCCTTGCTTCTACTAAGATTCCTTCTTCAGTTCTCACAGCCTTCAGTTCCTTCCTTCTTTTCTTCTGTTTCACTGAAAAATACTTATGCCATCCTTCCCCTTTCTCCACCCAAGGTAATTTAGTCAAAAAGATTTTCTCATCCATTTTCCTTTTGAACCATTCTTCAGTCCATCCCTTTATGTCTTCCTGTTCTTTTTTTCACTCATAGTCTTATTACTGCCTCTTTTAAGAATTCCTGCTTCTTTACCTGAAGTTCTCCAAGCTCTTTCACCCTCTTCAAGCAAAAGAAAAATTGTCTTGTTCTTCTTGTGATCATTGTCCACCACTCGCAAACATCTTTGTAGTATCTCTTCAGCTTCCCTCATCTTTATACAGTTCCACATATTCTTGACACATTTTCTCATCTTGTAATAACTGAATATTTAACTTCCACATTAATTTCCCCTTACCTTTGCTTGTATCTAAGCTCACTTCTATTCTCAACATCCAGTGGTCACTGAAGGTAACATCTAAGATCTCCTTCTTTCCAATCCCTAGACCATTTGACGTTAATACAAAAATCAATTTTTGACATGTGTCTCCTACTCAGTTCCATACTTGAAATCATCTTCTCACTGGCCCATAAAATTTTTCACCAGATTTTGCTTCCTACCTCCACCTCTATTCTTAGCAGGTGAATCCTCCCTTCTTTTTCAACCAGCATGTATATACTAAAAACCTCTAACACTTTCTTTTCAAACTCCACTACCCTCCATTGAAGTCTTCTGTCCACAATCACTTGCACTTGCTGCACTTCTGCTTCCTCATTCCTGAGCAAAATGGAAACTCCAGCCACATAATTTACATCCAACCCCACCTATCATGACCCCATCCCTATCTCTTTAAAAAATGCCTGTAATCCCTTTTCCAAGGGATTCCACACTCCTGTAAACAAATGCCCATGTTGATCCCAGTCAATACTGACATAATCTTATCCCACATCTTCCTTGATAACACACTTCTGACATCTATAGATGCAACACACAAAGGCATACTTGTTCATTTAAATTACACATCTCCACTACTTTTACAAATCTTCTATGTTGCTGCTTGACACAGTTAACTCTAATGCTCCCCCTCTTTTCAAGGACAGCTCTCCTTACCCCTCTCTCCCACCTTTCTGCTTCCCCTTCTCCCCTTTTCCATGTCCTTTAGTCCTAGACCACATTAGTTTCAATACGCTTTTCACCAACTCATCTCCCTCCTGCTTTCTCTGTCCATTTTCTTCTTTCTAAGATTCATAGAACATGATTTTTTTTTCCCAACTTGGCTCTTTTCATCTTTCTCCTGATCTGTCCTCACTCCTCCTTCCTATAGCAGTCTCTCTTTCCCTTCTCTCCTTCCTGTCTCAAAGTTGTTTGTTCCACTTAACTTCTCTTTTTTTCCCTCCTCTGTCATCATTTTTGCCACTTTGTCTACTGAAATTTCACTCTCTTTCTCCCCAGATCTTTCTTCTTGTGGCACCTCCTCCACTGTCATACATTCTGACTCAACCTCTTCTCCATTTTCCTTTAGCTGTCTCTGCCGCTGCTCAGTATCTGTAGTTTATTTGAGAAGGACCATGGACATCACCACTGTGAGTGTCCCTCTTTTCCACAGATAACACACTTCAGTATTTCTTAGCATTCCACCCTCTGTGCCCTTTCCCTTAACATCTGTATCATATTGTGTACTAACAGTATGTGGCCAGATGACCTTCCTGCCCATACTTGCTTAGAAAGGAGTGGGAAAAAGGACTGCAGGGAGGGGAAGGGGACTACCTTACTCCCCAGATTTATTTTTCCAGCTGTACTAATGGCAAAGACACAAATTCAAGGCAAATCTACCATAATTAGATTCTATACCTGGACAATTGTAACAATTTGTAAATTTTATATATATTGAATCTAATTATTGGTGGGGAGGGGAGTAATGTTAGATTTACATAAATACGGTAAATAATCACTATTCTCAAATTCTCATCCCATTTGTATAAATTTAGAGTCACTCAAATTTAGTTCATGAAAGTATATTTGATTAAGTTTAGGACTCTTTATAATATAATCCTACCTATCAGTATAATTTATCCTATTTCTTTTTTTCACTATAGCAGCTAGCTAAATAAATACACGGGTGAAATTAATACAAAGCAATAAACTCTGGATTTTATTGCTCCTGGATGCTTACTTTGCATATGTACACAGGACCACAGCCCATTAAGCGAAGTCAGAGCAGCCCAGTCTGGTAGGGGGTCCTAGGGATCAGCCTGCCAGCCCTGCGCTGCTCCCTCTAGCTCATTGTGCTGTGAAGAGGGTGGCTGGGGCACAAGGGTGCTTCAGTGTAGGGGTAGGTTGTGGAGTTTCCATCCTGGGAGGTTTTTAAGACTCAGCTTGACAAAGCCTTGGCTGGGATGACCTGGAGGGGATGGTCCTGCTTTGAGCAGGAGTTAGATGAGATGACCTCCTGAGGTCTCTTTGAAGCCTAATTTTCTATGATGGTTAAGAGTGCTATGATAGAAAGAAACCCAATGTCCAAACCATGAGTGAGAGGCATCCTAGGACTCAGGGCTTGTATCTTGTTATGTGACACAACTGGTAGCAGACTCCTGAGTTCAAACTACCAGTGTCCTTGCACTTCCCCTCTTTCACTCACGTGCCACAATTTGTTGTTATATGACTTCCTTGTTATCAACAGAAGGTTAATCAAGCTGTCTTTTCACTCTGGGTCATGAACGAAGTCCAGAATACAAAATTTCACCCCCGGGCCCAAAAGGTTACAAAAAAAACCCCTTACAGCTTACTGCAGTGGGGATCCTTGTATCCTCATGTCAACTCCCCATCTGTCCAGGGACCCTGCTTTCTTGCTGCTGGGATGTCACCCCTATTTCTCACAAGGGAAGTCCCCCAATTTCCCTAACCAAGCTTCTCCACTCCTCCTACTTACTACCTGAGAACAGCTTTTGTCTCCTGGCCTTTCCTCTTTGTTGGTCACCTGACCCTGCCCAGTCAGGTTAGCACAGGAGGTCCTTATTAAAGGCTTGCATTCTGTAATAGGGGTGAGTCCACACCTTGACAGCAGATGCATCTCTTCATCCTCTTTAGCTGGTTTATCCTTTCTTCTGTCTCAGAAGTTCCTAGTATTAGAGCCTAGTCCTTTAGCTCTGTCCTGCAGTCTCTTCCCAATAACAGGGGTGAAAACCATTGTTACTGGGCCCTTCTCTGAGTACCTTATTTGGTGGGGGTGTGTGGAGGGGAAATATGGAATTCATGCTATTTCCCCATAATCAACCACATGCACAGGAACAGAATTCCTTGGGGCATGTGTACAACCAAAAATAATCACGTAGAGAACCAGGAAAGAACAGAATATCCAACATCACTACATGAAGAGACTACATAGGCTTTTAATTGTTTTAGTTTTCGGTTTTTAGATATGACAGGAATTTCATAGCCAATAAAATAAAATTAGCTGTATTGCAGCATTACACCCAAACAGTTATGTGCCTCTCATATCAGTGGCCTGCATATACTAATATAGTAACACCTAGTCTCAGAAGGCTATGCCTGGATTTATAACTTAAAAATACTTCCCATTTCTGATTTACCCAGCACATAGTTTATTTAAATCTGCAAGTAGTTACTAAATAGTTCTTCTCAATTTAATATTATCTACAGTATGATTACTAAACAATTATTCTTATAAAATGTAAGGAGGAGGACTGGAATCACTAGCCACATTCTGCTAATAAAACAAGGTACAGTTTAGAAGCTATACACAATCAAACTATTTTAGACTGGCTTATTTTCTATAAAGTCCAACATGGCCTCCATTAGTCTTGCATCCGTTTTATTATATCATTTTCACTGTTATGAATTTGACATTAAAATGTAAGGAAACAGTCTATTGGACAATTGCAGCCAAACAGTAATATCTAAAAAAGTGAGGGGGGGGTGGAGCCCCAGTGCAGGGGCAGAAATAAGGACCCCAGTGAGGGGGTAGCCCTGAGTAAACGGGGTGGTATGGAGCCCCAAGTGAAGAGATGAGAATGCTCCTTTCTGAGGCCACTTTAAGGACAGTGGAATTAACATCATAGACCCCACTGAGTCCTCCTCTTTCTTGGCTTTGGAAGACTGCCTGTATCAGAATACATATTTTCTGGGGCCACCCAGGGTGGAGACAAAGAGCCACAGTTGGGGGGAAGAAAAACCAAAAGGTCTGACAGCCCAGTATGTTTATATGTATAGAACTGCCCCCAGAAGGGGCTAGAGCAAGCTTAGACCCAGTTGGGCAATTGGCTGGGTCATGGTAGAGGCCCAAAAGATGGTATGTCTGTCACCCAAGGTATGAACTAGGTTAAGCCTATGGCCTAAGGAGCCCACTGCAAGAAGGCGCAAGGCAGTATAAGTTGCTGACATGAGAAAGAGACTGTGAGAGAGGGTGGAGTGTGTGAGGCCCTAGTGAGAGGTGTGCAGTATGAGTGTGTGTGTGTGAGGCCTGACAACAAGGCCTAAGCTTGTTCCAGCTGTCGGCCGGGAGCATATTGTCATCTGGATGCCATCTGCAAGGCATGGGCTGTGGTGTAGGGGAGGTATGGAGTGACAGATAGTGCCCCCTGGCATTGGGCAAGAATGGGCAGCCTCCCACCTTAATTAACATCATAATTAATTAAGAACAAGGCGTGGCAGGAAAGTCAGGCGGGGGCATGCCCAAACGCAAGTGGGGACCCTAGCACTGTGGCAAAGTGAGGCTCCCCTAGCCATGCAGATGTGTGCATTTGTCTTGGTGACCCAGCCAAATTGCTGCTGAACCTCTGCAGAGCCCCACATCATGTGGAGGTTATGGTCTCCTGCTCTGTCTACTTTGGGCCTTTGAGCACTGTCTCCAGTGTCAGGAAGGCTGCCATGACAGCTGCTGCCAGGGGAGTGAGGCCAGGGGTTGCGGGTGTCACCTGACATGTGCCCACAGGGGTAGGGTATGGTGGCTAGAAGGCAGGCTCTGCTTATGTGGAGCCCTGGGGGGCAAAGCCAGGGTCCACAGGGCTGCAGGGCCCAGCATCTGCCAGCAGCACTGGGGCACAGAGCCCATGAGCCAGACTGCTGCTGGCACAAGCCCTGGGGCACAAGCCACCAGGATTCAGGCCAGGGGTCCAGAAGCCAGTGTCCAGCAGCTGAAGAGCTGCCATTGCCATGTGGCTGGATTAACTGCCAGCCATGTGGCTCTGCCTCAAGCAGGAGGCTGGCCCCTTGCTGGTGTGGCTGACCAGGCATATTTTGTGCCCAATGTCAGAGTCTACACATGCGCTACTGTGCATTAGTTAATGCACCATTTATCTAGTGCCTGTATGTGTTAGTACTAGCAAATGGTGCATTAAACTAATTTAATGCGCAGTAAGTGTTGCAGACATGTACACAATGACAATTTACTGTGCATTAGATTAGTCCAATGCACAGTAATGTGTCTCATGTAAACAGACTCTCTGTGATTGCTTTGTGCATCAAAATATATATTTTTTAATTTTTGAAACAGTAAACAACAAGAAACTGCTTTATGAAGCAGACTTGGGAAGATCTGGGAGTGCTTTGTCACCTCCACCTGAGAGTTGGGGAGGGGAATGAATGGTAAATAATTAAATAGTATTCTGTCACAGATAAGGTCCATTAAACAGGTATTTGAGGATGCAGTGGAAGGGATCTTCTGGCCTGGAATGTTAGGGGAACTTGTTTCGTAGTTTAATAGTTTCATAGTTAGTAGGGTTGGAAGGGACCTGAGCAGATCATCAAGTCTGACCCCCTGCCATGACAGGAAAGAGTACTGGGGTCAAACGACCCCAGCAAGATGATTGTCAAGCCTTGTCTTAAAG
>NW_017729033.1:49326477-49359326 GCF_001723915.1 Gavialis gangeticus
GATGAAGATGTTGAACAGTGCAGACCTGAGGACTGAGCCCTGCAGAACCCCACTGCCCACATCCCTCCAGGTCGAAAATGACCCATCCACCACCACTCTCTGGGTGCAGCCCTCCAGCCAGTTAGCAACCCATTTGACTGTGTAGGTGTCAACACCACAGTCCCCCAGTTTCTTAACGAGAAAGTTCACGTCACCCATGATGACCATGTCCTTTGACCTAACTACATCCATGAGCTGACTTAAGAATTCCTGGTCCAACAAGGTGTCTCCCCTGGTGGGGCTGTGCATCTCCTGGGTTAGATGGAGGTCCTGCATTTGGGCTAGGAATCTACATGAGTGGTCAGACCTGGCTGACTGCTCTTCCCAGCAGATGTCTGGAAAGTTCAAGTCACCCATGATGAGTTGCCTCCTTTCTGGTTGCTCTCCTTCCTCCTCCTCCAGTGTTGCCAGGACCTCGTACCTGTTCTCCAGCCGGACTGGAGGAACTGGTACTGCTGTGTTGCAAGCAGCCCTGGTTCTGGAGGTGACTGTCTGCCACTCTGCAGTGGAGGGCACCTCCTGAGGTGCTTCTTCCTTGGGTGTGTAGCCCTACAGGGAAAGGAAATAGCCATCAATTTCGTCCGCCACCTCCCTTATTCCCCTCAGCCTGCTAACCTCCTCCTGGAGCTCCCCCACCTGTGCCTCCAGGGCCCTAAGGCGGGCGCCTACAGGACAGGTGTGGGGGTCCCCAATCCGTTCCCCCCCGGGCCTTTCTGGGCAACCCCTGCAGGCCAGGGGGTGGGGGAACTCCAGCTCCCCCATGGGCTCTGTCTGGGTGGAGGCCTCAGATAAGCACTGGGTAGGCTGTGCCCCCCAGGCATGGGCCCTGGCAGCACTCTGCAACAACACCATCGTAGGAGTTGCTGCTTGTTTTTAGCTTAGTGTAGTGCCTTTACCCTGCTTTAGCAGGTGTCTCCCTCCTGTCCCATCCTGCTTGCCCGCCGGCACGAACGCTGATGCAAACACTGGCGCACTCTTACAGAGTGTGCCTGTTTGCGCGCTCTGTTCATCTGGCACGGCTTGGGAGCACGGCTCCCTATCAGCTCAGCTAAGATGGATTCAGGGGGCTTCCCCTCCAGATCCAGCTCAGCTGTGTCCAGTCCCTCTGCCCACTTACCTTAGGGGGATCAGCTGCTGCTGTCCCTGCTGCTGGCTCCACTGCTGTTGTGTCTGCCTCCGCTTCAGGTCTGGTAAGGGGGCACACGTGCACGCGGGACACACGTGTGCCTGAATCCCTCCTCTCCCCACTGCTCCTGGCTCCATAATAACTTGATGGATCAAAAGGCCTGAATCCCAGGTCATTCTCCATTAACAGGATGAAAACTGCTCCATATTCTGTGAAGGTGGAGGAGACCTCCTTCAGACCCCAAATTCCTGATTCCTCCATTAAACTCAGGGCCCTATAATTTAACCCTGATTGGGGATAGAACAGAGAAGTAGGGGAGGACATGTGATTGGACAGGCAAGTCTGAGGTGGGATTCAGATTGTGCCTGTGTCTCCTGACTGGTGCCCTACTCTCAGTTCTGATGTGAGAGTTTTGGAAAACAGAGAATAACTTTGGTTGGGGGTACACCCCTGATGGAGGAAATATATGCCTTTGATTAGGAGTTTGTTTTTTTTGCCTACTGCTCCATACCAATGTTCATTGTTGTTAGTTCTTCTCATGTATTATATGCCTGCATATATGGAACCTGGTGATCAGTACAGTGAGGTTTGCAAATGGCAGAGTGGGGATAATCCAAGGTGCTGTTAAGAGTAGCTCTAGGTCTGGGTCCTGGTAGATCTGAATCTAGCAAGAGGGTGGAGTATTGAAATTCTTAGTGTAGTAAGAGAGAGCAGAGAAGCACCATGGGATAAGTTCTACTGGAGGTTACAAAAGTAAGATAAGATGCTTAAAAGTTGTTTCTGTTTTTTCCAGGATCATTTTTTGAGGTGGAGCATCCCTTTCTGAAGTACTTCATTGGCTACATACATCTGTACCCTCACCTTTTGGAGTGCTTAAAAGTCCTTTCAGTGGTTTCATTCACTTATCTGTCAATACTCTTATCTGATTCATTCCCATCTGATATACTTTTCAGAAGATGTTGATGATTATATATAGATGTAGTTCTATTAAGACAAAATACTCTAAAGACTTTAGCAAACTTATCAGTTTAATCAGAGACGATAGTGATCCAGAACTGTATATCTTTTCTCCAGGTCAAAACATTAAAACTGGCAACAGAAAAAGAACAAAACTATTAATGTAGGACAAAGAGAGAAGGAAGTGTTGAGTATGATATGAATTGAATCGTCTCACTTTGTTGTTTTTCTCTATTTCAGTTTTTTACTTCCAGTGTCAAGACTGTTTTCTAAGAACTGCAAAGATAAATGGCCCACACTGAACTTTTTCTTTCTTCATTGCATTTCTCTCATTTTCTTCAAAACAATTTTGCGTTTTCATCCAAGAGGTGATCTAGAATTCAGGTAATGTAATTCAGTGTAACTGCATGGATGATAACAATGGGGTTGAATCAATTTATATCAGCTGAGATTTTGGCCCGTTATTTCAATGATTCTATGAATTCTACTCAATAATGGATTTTATTCTATGAAAAATAGTAGATCCCAACCTGGTACATATTCATTTGATATCTGATTTTTGTTATTAATTATTCATTTTTAATTCTTTTTCCTCTTGCATTTTGTGAATCTTGTATATATATATTTTTAAATGATTTCTAGTGATATTATTTTGCTTAAGGTTGACCTCTCCTTCACATCATACATTTGGTTATTAGTGTGTTTATTCTGCTATAGGGGACTTCATGTTACTAATATCAGATTTCCTTTTGTTAAAAGTATATGTAATACAGTAAGTGAGTAAGGAAATTAATATATCTAAAAACATGCCAGATATTATTAATATCCACACAAATCTTAAACTGTTAACTGCAATATCAGATGACAGAGATGTGAACTTGGCAGTCTTATCTGGTGCTTTAGAACCTTAACAATTAGGAAGTTTTTCCTAATATCAATTAAACCAATATTTTGTCTGTTCTCCCAGAAACCTTGGTATGACTGGGTAGATCCATTTTATTTTCCCACAGCCCTGCTTCCAAATACTGTCTTTGTTGTAGGGAAATAGCTTTATCTTGACTAATCTATAGTTCCTATCTAGCTTGTATCTTTAAATGTCCCTTCCTTTGCAATTCCCGCTTGACCCTAGGCATTGCAGTGGACTGCTGTTATCAGTTTCTCTGGGAGTGTTGTTTTCCAGTCTGTTCTATTTCTTTCTCCCATTTTCTATTCTATTCAACAAACCTCTGGTACAATGAAAATATAATTGATAAATGAGTAAACCCTGGAGATTGCCACAGCACAAATAATAACATTATTAGTTTTGTAAAAGAGTGTGTAGATACAATTATTTATATTTTTTTATAAATATATTGTAGTAGCCACTGATATGTTTAGAATAAAAATATACAGAAATCAATTTCTTCAAGTAATATTTTATAATGTACAAAATAGGATATGATTTTGTAATCCTGCTGGTATAAGATTTCTGATCTATTCCTTTATTTACCTCCAAACAGGTATGTGATCTTCAGTACTAGAAACACGTTTTTAGCTGAGTAAATTTCTTAAGATAATTAAATCTAGTAACTGAAAGCTACTTTTCTCAGCTGGCATCAATGCCAATGAAGTCTAGACTTCTCCAAGCATGTGGTTTGCAGTCAGAATGAACTTACTTTCTAGCCTCAAGTAAACTTATCCTGTAGCTATTTTAGATAGCACTTGGAAAATGCTGGCAGTTAAGATGATTTCTTAATCAAACACAGGGAATGGAACATTATGCAGCAAATTATAAAATACTATATAGAGATAAGTAGAGAGGATTTACAAGCTAATTGTTGGGTTTGTGCTGAACTTGACACAAGACATCCAGGAAAAGATTGTATTTGTATTCTACATTTGATTCATCCATGCACATGTAAAAATCATCCAAAGATGAAATGTAAGATCCCTAATAGAGTAGATAAATACTGCACAATACAATGTGTCCTTCCCCATAAAAGTGTATTTGTAGTCTTCCATCTAGTGCTTCATCTATGCTTAACAGTTGTTACATAAATAGGAATTTCTTAATACTATGCAAAATATTTGCACAGAAACCAAAAACACTGAAAGCTTTCTGAAACATACTGTAGTTGAGCAGAAAATTGAGAAGATTATAGATAACACAAACAAGAGAGATTCAACAGAAGCAGAGTTATACAAAGAAAAAAAGACAATTTTCCCCAACAAACTGAAATGCTTTGTGAACATATAGGAGTTGCAATAAAATTTCTTATTCAAAGCCATGAATTAAAACTCAACATGGTTAAAAGCAAGCTCATAATTCTAGTCATCTGCTTTCTTCCTTGAAGTAGAAAACACCACCAACATGCCTGTCATTCAGGCCTACAATCTACATGCCATGTTTGACTTGGACCTGTCTCAAGGCTGTAACTAAATCCTGCAGATATTTTCTGCACATCATCTCTAAGGTACAAGGCTTCCTACTCAGCTGTACATCTCAATCCCTTATCCAGGTTCATATAATTTCACATCTCAGTGGGTGTGTCTACACAAGATGCTTTACTGCTAATTCATCACTATCTATACATATGCAGCCTTTACTGAACAGTAGACTAGTCTAATGAGCCATTTTGTAGTACCTGTAGACTACTTTAGAGATAAGGCCCTACGAGGAGGCCCTACGAGAAGAGGCTGAGGAACCTGAACCTGTTCAGCCGTAGCAAGAGGAGGCTGAGGGGGGGACTGATGACTGCCTACAAACTCATCAGAGGAGATCAACAGCAAATAGGTAGAGCCCTTTTCTCCCCAGCACCACCTGGGGTGATGAGGAACAATGGTAATAAGCTGATGGAGAATAGGTTTAGGTTAGAGATCAGAAGGCAATTTTTTACAGTTAGGGTAGCCAAAATTGGAACCAGCTTCCCAGGGAAGTGATCCTCGTCCCTACCTTGGGCAAATTCAAGAGGAGGTCAGATGATCACCTGTCTTGTGAACCCAGCATTCATTACTGCCTGTGGCAGGGGGTCAGGCTAGATGATCTGTTCAGGTCCCTCCTGACCCTAGCTACTACGAAACTATGAATTTAATGTGCAGGAAGTCCCCCTCATGTATAGACAGTAACACCTACATGTATAGACAGTAAAGCATCTTGTGTAGACATACCTACAGGCACCTAAAAACTATGTAAGTACAAAGGCAGAAAAACATATGGGTCTTAGGCACAGAGGGCATTTTTATACAAGTATGTGTGGTAGCACCAGACACTGAAAATCACCCGACAGACAAAATGTGTATCGGCACTGAGCAAATGGCAGCAGCGCAGTTTTGAAATAAAACACCTCAGAGATGCTTTAGTTCAAAAGTGCACCTCCACTATTTTCTGCATGCTGATGTGCATTTTGCTGTTTATACAGCTGCATGCTGCACAATGCAGTTTGCCTTAGCTCACATGCAGAGCAGACTTGATTAATCAAGATCTCTGGCACATCGCTGGAAAAAAAGTGTGTGTATAAATGCCCCTGAACACTTAATAAGTGAAATATAATCTGTATATCAGTAGATGTAACTAAGAACTAAATAATTTAATTCCTAGTTGTGCAAGTGAAATTGTGCACTGAAATAAATAGTGCAATTTGTAGCAACTAGATACCTAATAGGTGCAATAGAATCTGGCCACACTTTACATATATATGGACATATTTATGGAGCACATTTGTGACACAAGTTACAAATTTATTTGCGGAGAAAGTAACTTCACAACTGTTATGGCTGTCTTAGAAGCTAATTGAACAGCAAGGTTATTTAGTGAGACTGAGTCCTTCTTTCTCTACTTCCAAAATGTCTTTTTCACAGAGCTCCTTGAAGGAATACTGGGAGTACTAGATAAAGACACTAACATTATCTTTCATTGTTTGTTTTTTCCCTGGGCCATTATGTTATGATCTCTATAACTGCTGAGAATATAATGTCTACATAGAATTTCAGAAAATTCTAAAGAATGTGGCTTATGTTATGCAGCAGTAACAAAAAGACATAAAGACTTGTATAGAAAGTAAGCTTAGCCTAATTAGATAGGCTAAAAGCCTGAGTACAGCTTGATATAAGCCGATCACAAAATTAAGGTATAAGTAATGATAGTGAAATAAATCAGATGACTGGTATGAAGCAAGAAGTCACAAATACAAATTATGGAGAATTTAGGATATTTTTAAGAAGTACAAGTACAGTCACAAGCACTAGCCACAGTAATGCCAGGGAAACTAACTGAAGGAAATGCTATTATTTATCATAAGTCCTAATGACTACAAAGGCAATTGGAAGATTAATCTATGAAAAGCAGTGCCCCTAAGACAAGTAGGATGCAGAAGTGAAGCTAATCAAAATAAAGCTACCATTATATAAGTTATGTGGCTGATAGTATAACACAGTGTTAATAATGCTCTCCAGCATGAAGCTGGGAGAATAAAGCCCATCTTAACTAATTCACGTCTTCTCACAAGGACAGTATAAATAACATGAATTCTGGCTGTTCTGTGCTGATTCCTTCCTCTTTGTATAATAAGAGGTGTATTGTTTTGTTGGATTGTTTTATTTTATTCATAAAAATGTGTTATCTCATTTTGTAATGTTTGGTGTTCCATGTAATGAAAGCTTCTCTCCTGCAGTAGTGGCTGATCTGGAGACTAAATCCTGACAAACTTCTGCCTGCTAATGCTGGTTAATTAAATTTAGCATAACTGATAAAATGGCAGACTTGGCTATATAATTCAATTTGAGGATCCATTTTTGCATTAAAATTGTATTAATTAGTTGCCAAATTATTTTTATGCTCCAAAGCTCCACAAGAATACAGATATTTTTCCCCTTATTTTTCCCTATTATTGATCAAAATGAGTCAATATTTTTTTCTTATGCATGTAAAGGGGTTTGTTTTGTTTTGTTATTTAGAGTTTTCATTATAACGAGGAGTCCCACATGGTTCAGTGGTAGAATTCTTGTCTACCACACTTGAGACCTGGGTTTGTATTTCCAGACACATAACTACAGCCATGGAGGCACCAAACATCTGGGTCCAGTCTGGTCTTTGGATTCTGTCTTAATGGCCTAAAGGGAGGATGGAAGGTCTGGGTAGCCTCCACTCCTCCAAAAATTCCCTCCCAAGCATGTGCATTGAAGGTCTGGGTGGCCCTCATGCATCTACTAGGATCCAGTAGGATTGACAATTGCCACCACCATTATAATGTGATAGATTTATGATAATGACATAATTACTCCTTCCTCACAAATAGGCCAATAATATATATTTTTTAATAATAAAAAAACTGAAGTACAAAAAGGTAAATATCTTTTTTCAATCGTATTTTACCTAAATTACATATGCAGAACTATAATATCTGCATTTTTGGGTACTTATACACAGTTTGAGAACTAAAAGGGAATCACCCAGCACACACACTAGAAGTGCTTGGTATGTTTGCACAGGGGGTAGGAAACTCAAGCAGTAGACCCCTTTCATCCAGATGGGGTTGAACATGCAACTCTTCCCTCTCAGGAAAGTGCCTTAATAGCTGGGTTATTGGCTAGGTTTTGCCCAGAGTATTCTTCAACCCTTCTCTTGGGGCTGGTCCACTGAACCATATATTTACATTGGATAAACAGCATGAGAAAAATTATGACCCCATTGGAAGCCAGGACCCTTTCCTTCTGACACACAAACACACATTTTAGGTTGTCCTCTTCTTCCTGGACAACATATCTCACTGTCTTGGCTGCACAGTGGGCAAGCTTCAAAAGAAGGTGTAAAGAACATTCTGGGCAAAGTCTATGGGCCTGTGGTATGATGGATTGAGTACTTTACCACAAAACAGGTACTAGAGCAGGGGTAGGCAAAATGTGAATGCAGATGAGGCCCACCAGGCTGGTCTATCCGGCCTGCAGGGCCCCTAAAAATTTAGAAAATTAATATTGATCTGCCCCTGGCTGCCTGTCATGTGGCCCTTGATGGCTTGCCAAAACTCAGTAAGCGACCCTCCGCCTGAAATAATTGCCCACCCCTGTACTAGAGACTCAAACACCCCCTGGTTGAGGGGCTTTAACCTGAGTCTCTTGTTCCTTGGACAAGTGCCTTAACCACTAAACCAGGAGTGTAAAACAGCTCCTACAGGTCATTGGGCCCACAGAACCACTTCAGGCCACTGGTGGGCTACCAGAAGTAGGTGGGGGACATGGCATGTCACAGGATCTGGGCTTCTGGTTTCTGGTGGACAGAGCCATTTGTGGCAGGAAGTAGTGATACACAGCCCTTGCTTGTCTTGTGGCTACCAGACCTACCTCCACTTTGTTGCTGGTCCCACTGCAGCCATCATCATCCCTCCCAATCTGGCCACTTTCTCCACCACCATCTCAACTACAGGCTCCATTGGTCCTGCCATCACTTCTACCACCATCCCTACTGCAGTACCACTCTATGCTCCAGATCCAGGGTAAGAAAAATTCAGCAGCCTGTTCTGGATCCAGCCTGAGGTACAGGCTGAGTTTCATAAACCTGCCCTAGAATACTGGGCGGAAAAGGTGGGAGGGTACTCCTCTTACTCCTTGCTAAATGTGGTTTCATTGTGAGTAAAACATTGGGACTTCCAGGCTTGCATGTATATGTTGGTGATCCTACTTCCTCATATAGCTGTCCAACAGGATATTAGCCACACTGAGGAAACTCAGTGGGTGACCATGGGCTTGTATGTGCAGAGTTGAACCACAAACTGTGTGGCTATGTACATGCCACGTAGGCATATAAAGGAAATATGATTTACTTGAGAGTCTTTAGAATGACCCAATACAGATCCCATAGTATTTGACTCATGATATCTTATTTCCATCCATTTTTGGGAGTAACAACAAATACCTAGTGCAATTCCTCTATTAAGTTTTCTCTTGTACAGCTTTCCCTCACTTTATGCAGGTTTTGTATGTGCAAATTCACTCTTATGCGATGACCCTTTTTATACCAAAATTTTGTTATATGCAAGGTAAATTCACTCTTATGTGATCGGTATGGTGGAAACCCACAATTAGCTGCTTTGTGTGGTGCATTCTGGGAGTGGAGTGCACGCAAATATAGTCTCCTGTGTGGATCTGTGCTCCTCGCTTGATATCTGTGACACCTGTTTCTGTAGTTGTCATCCCCATTATGGTAACATTCACCACCACCCTGTGCTTGTGAGTACCAAAATTGTCTTGTAAAACTGGTAGAATGGGTCAGTACAGTCAAGGTCTTGGAAAGAATCCCTATTTCTTACATTGTAAAGAGGGTTCCCTTTATGCAAATTCAAGTTATGTGATGTTTCTTCAGGAACACGTGGACAGAATGAGGTAAGAGGAACCTGTACTCTCACCCCCAAATTTTGTCACTACCTTCCTTTAGTATCAAGATTTATCTTGGGCTTTCACAGATTCTTTTGATCTACTATATTTACTTAAATATAATATAGCTCCCCCAAAATTAGGTTCTATATATGGAAAACTTATAAATGTGTTAGTTTACCAGGTATAGGCTAATTCTTGGACATTTGCCTTGAAATTGTCCCCCTCCCACTGCTACAATGGAGAAAATAATTCTGGGGGGTCAAATAGTCCCTTTCTCTTTGCTGCCCCACACCACCTCCTTATTTTTAGACCCTGCTCTTCCTGAGCACATGGAAGTGAGAGGCAAATTTGAAAGCACAGACTAAGAAATAAACATAATTTATCATAGAGGCAAACGGTTACAGGTACCCACAAACTTAGTGACTCCAGAATTGATGCATTCTACCTTTTTTTAAACTGCTGCAGGTACTCCATAAATATGCTTTTATGCAGAACGTTTGCACCTTCTTATATGTAGTAAAACTATACATGACATTAGTTTAAAGCCAAAATGCTCATGGTTTACCATATAGTTCATTGGGCTGGGCCCCAGCAGTCAACAGCATTTCAGGGCATGGTGACCCCACAGTTTAGTATTGCTCAGTATGTGTGTGTACTCCAGATACCTCCCACAAATGATTTATGTGTTAATTAGCACTGCTCCATCCATACACACACACACACACACACACACACACACACTCAGGTTTGGAAACAGGTTTATTATCATGAGTCCTAGGATCCTCTAAAAAGTAATAAGCAAATAAGGTGCAGAGCAACCTGGTCCAGTTCCACCTTCTGGAGGGTGGGACCACACTTATCATATGCAACAGGCTGAGGAAGGAAGTGATAGAGGGACTATGGGTGAAGTGTTTGGGGGCCCATTTCAAGGTTTAAGGTTGAAGAAACAGATATTATTGGAAATGGGAAATAAATATTCAGCTCTGCTGTGGGAATGAATGGAAAGTAAAAATATATTCAATATAGTGACTCACCATGACTTTAAAAATAGGTAGACTGTATGCAATGGGCACTACCATATATCTTTTTCAGATAGGGTGCATTAACCTATTTTTGTGGTAGGTCTATATCAATATGCTTGTCCCATATAGACCATGTGGTTTATAGACATGCTCAGTGGTATCTGTTTTTAATCAACTTCATAGTTGGCTTCCGTTATTGAGAACATATTGCTTTTGGCAGCAGTTTAATGATATGCAATGTATTTAATGAGGTTTCCTTGTAAGCAATTAAAAGACAAGAGGCTTTTTTCTCTAAATTGACTGGAGGAAAAAAACCTCATTTTGTATTTTGTATACAGTATATAAAATTTCCATAACTTCTTTCCATTCTTTTCTTCCTACTGTGCACACACTGTGTTGATACTTCAACTGTAAGAATAACCCCACCTGTTGGAAAATATCAATAAGCTCACCATATAGGAACAATGGGTAGGAGCAGGTATTAATGTACATGTTTAGTTTAGTATTGGAAGATCTGTAGTCTTTTTTGACATCACTAATTTTAATAAAATGAGGTATCTAGCTGAAGAATCAGGAAAGGATTATATTAAAATAGACATCAGCAAACTAAGGCCCATGGGCTGCACCTGGCCTGAAAAACCATTGGATCCAGCCCATGGAGGTGGGGTTTTAGCCTCATTTGTGGTGCAGGCTTTATCTGCACTTCACCACACAAGTGCTTCAGTTGGGTGACTGGAAAATTTCCTGTTTCATGCTGCAGTTGGGCAGGAGAGAAAAGTAGTATCAGCAGTGGCTGCATTCTAGTGCCGGTGTGACCAGGACACTTGCTAGGCCATTCCATCCCACCGCTGCAAAATATTGATCACCTCTGTATTAAAAATTATCTTTACGATGAAAGACAAGAGGGATGAAAGGCAATATTCCCCACTGGTAAGATTTTATTTTAATAGATGATATTTAAAGCCACAAGCCAGAACATGCTTAATTTTAAGCAAGAAATTAGCTTAACTGAAGTCAATAGGATTACTTATAGCTTTAATGTTAAAAACCTATTTTTCACTTCCTATATTAGGGCCTTACAGCATGAAAATATTTTTAAATTCATTGTCTCTGGACTGTGGCAAGTTTTTAATTATTTTCATTTTATACTGACCACTGATTAACTTCCATTAAAAAGGGTTTTTCCAAAGCTATGCCATTCTAATGTCTTTGAGATATTACTGCTCTCACTCACTCAAAATAAACAAACTGTTATTATTGAATTACAAAATCACCCACAAGTTAATACAAAAATATGATCATATTATCTTTATTAACATTTTTATAATTTTATTTGACCATTCCCAGACTATAGTGTGAATAATAATGCATTCACCAAATAGCTAACTTGCAGGTTTAAAACAAGAAATATGAGTAGTCAATAGAATGTCCTACATGGGTGACTAGTGCCTCCTGAGTCTGGGGGGGTGGGCACTTGTCCCCCATAGCAGCCAGTCAGTGACCGGGGGGGAGTCCCCCCATGGCTGATCACGCCAATGCAGGGATCGGTTCTTCTGGTGCCCCCACTCCCCAGCCAGCACTGTCAGGGGGGAACCAGTCCTCTTGCCTGCCCCCCATCCCTTCACCTAAGCATGGAATGCTGCTGTCAGGGGGTGCACCAGCACTCTCAGGGGGTGCACGTGAACCCTCTATGCATCACCACTGATGTCCTAACTCATGGCTAATGTTCCTTGAATTAACCTACAGTTTGCAAGGAAATTAAAACACCTTAATTTATACATAATGTACTTCATTGTATGTCAAATTTCTCTGTGTTGCCTAACAAGGGGTCAAATTCTCTGCTAGTTTAAATACTATTGAAATCCATTGAGTTACACTAGGGTTATATTATAGAGTTATAATAGGGTTCTTCATTACATCTAATCTCTAGTACAGGGGTCAGCAGCCCTAAAATAGTGCCCTGATGCAAGCCAGAATTTATGACCCTGCTGTCACTTTTGGCCAGAAATCTCTACCCCTCTCCCCTCTGAGTGGCAGATTTCTAGATTCCCAGCCCCTCTGCACAAAGGGTAAACTCAGGTGCTGTGGAGCAACAGGTTCTGAAGCAAAAGGGAACTCTGGAGAGCAGAGAGATGGTGTGGTGCCTCTACAGATTCTTCTACATGTGCAGGTAAATACACAATGGGATTTAATCTCTGTTTCACACAGTCATGCCTCCTTCCATGCCACATGTCTGTGTCAAGAAGCACAATTCTGGGATCACACATTAGATCCCAGCATGCCTTTTTAATGGTGCAGGGGGAGCCTGATCCTGGGCTCCTCTTTCACTGTCAAGAAGCAAGCTCCCACATCTGGGAGCCCCTTGCACCCCAGTTGATGGGCTCTCAGCCAAGAGGGGAACCAACACACTCCTGAGGCTGGAGGAATCCCGCTGAGGTGAGCTACCCACCCCTGAGGTGCATGAAACCTCCAGTGTTGAAAGATTGATGCTGCAGTGATATCCTGCCCCCCCGCAGTTTGTGGAAAACTTCCAGGGCCACAGGATAACCACAGGTAAATCCCTGTGCCCAGGGGGATGGAAAACCACTGGGGATGGAGGATCAGTCCTCAGGGATCCTCCTTCCCTTAGCACCCTCTCCATGCACCAGCCAGGTCTTACTAGGGTCCACAACTATTCATCCAGTGCATGGAGGGGTTGCCAGTATGACTGCCTGGAGCAATACCCTGGGCAGTCAATTTCAGCCAACAATGAATTAACCCTGCTGAGCCAGACCACCAGGCTACACTACTTCCCTGTGATCCCTCTGGTCAATAAGCAGGGATGCTCTTTGCATCCCCAATCAGCACATATGTCAACATCCACTCCGGTGCAAAGTGAAGTCTGAATTAACAAGAGTCCACAGGGTTCTCTTTAAACATAGAGCAACAGTCCTGGGCTCCTATTATGGCCAACATTCCATGCTGTTTGTCTTGGGGCCTCTGACAGGTGGAAAAAAACCAGTCTGCCATGAGCTCAAAAGAAAAGTTCAACTCAAAAAAAGGTAAACTTTCCCTATAAGTAAACCCTGGGGTATAAACTCCACTGGATTAATTCTTGTCATCTCAAAGCCTCAGTGGACGCTGTGATACTCAGTGCTCCACCTGTTGCAGCAACATCTTCTGGGCCTTCTCTGGGGTAAGCTCCTTCAGCTTCCTTACAGAGTCAAAGGCCCAAAGGCTGGAAGCTCCTCCATGTCTCTATGTCTCTCACTTTGCCTCTGCTGGGGCTCTGCTGCATCCAGGCTCCATCCCTCATTGCCCACTCGTGGGGTGCACTCTTATGATCTCATTTACAGAGCACCAGCTAATCAGTACCTGGCACAAACTCAGGAACTGGGGTTGCTGCTGTGGCCAAGATTCCACCATATGTGCTGATGCTGGCCCTATGGGTACATGCATGCTGGACATGCACCTGGTTCTTGCCTGCCACTGGGGTTGCCTCTTGGGGCCCCCACACTCCCACCACATCCCTCAAGATACACCCTGCTTTGACAGAGACCTGGATAGACAAAACCTTGGCTGAAATGATCTAGCCGGGAATGGCCCTGCCTTGAGCAGGTGGTTGGACTAGTTGACCTCCTGAGATCCCTTCCAATCCTGATTTTCTGTGATTCTATGGTCCTATAGCTGCTACAATCCCTAGGGCTCAGGGGTTTTATATTGGGTATGGTGCACCTCTTCAGTTGAGAGCCCTCTCCACTGATAGGGTTCCCAGCTGCAGGAGGATACACTGCAACACATGCAAATTAAAGCTCAATAGCAACCAGCTATACAATTAATACACATTTTCAAGGTCTAACACTGGTTGGAACTTTATATTGAGTGATAGCTACTTTGCACATGTAGCTGCTCTTCCGGTAATTGCACAATTAAGCAATGAATTGTACAATACATGTAATGTGTAGAGGGGGTCTATATGACACCCATTCTCTGTGCCATATTGTACTTCTGTGGGCCAAATTAAATTTCTTCATGGGTCAGATTCAACCCATGGGGAATAGGTTTCCAACAATGCTTTTATAAATAAATCAATTAGTAATAGCAGAAATTTTCTTGAAAGAAGTGCTGCTTAAATATTACCAAGCAAAAACATATTACTAAAAAGATTTACTATATTTGGATTATTTTAGGCGCATTCTAAGCAATATAAAACTAAATTTTCTCAATATCAAAAAGCACAAAAATATATTTTGTAACTAATCAGAGACACCACACTTTTAGCTACATACCTATATTATCTTCAAATGTATTTGTTTTTTGTGACCTGTTTAGATCTACATACAGATACACATTACACTATGTATACTCTGTAAATCTCTAATCTAAAACCCATTGATAGGTATCTCCATAAATTGCACAGGAAGTACCCCCCACAGTAACGCCTTCATTTTTTTTTTCATTTTGCCACTTGTCCCCCTGCCCCTGATTTTTGGACTCTCCCCCACACCCCTCCAACCCTGGGCCATTTGCCACTGATCACCAGAGAGGCAAAAACTATGGTTTTAAATATGCCATGGTTTTTCCTCACTCCCAATTAGCTTCAGATGGTGGGGTGACTGGGGACCCGCTACCAATCAGCAATGAGGAGGCAAAAACTACTGCATATTTAAAATTGCAGTTTTCTATTCCCCAGCGATCAGTGGCAAGCAGCTTGGCTAGCAGGGACCCTCCACCAATCTGAGGCAGGGGGGATAAGTGGTTGAAGGAAAAAAAATTAAAGGAGCTGCTGTGGGGGTCACTTTCTGTGTGATTATGGATATCCCTACCCATTGGCTATTATGAGGTCAATGGAACTTTTTCCATCGAATTCAACTGAATATAAATCAAGGCCTAAATATATGAAACAGTCTTTACATGTTGTATGGAGCTGAGAGCCTTAGTACTAAGCCAAGCAGAGGATATTCAGTGATTACCCTGAAAGGTTTCTTCGGGTTGAAGACATTTTCTATTTTGGGAGATATTTAAAATGGGAAACAGCAGTAATCTTCCTGACAGGAAAAGAACAACATAGAATCACAGCCAAGTCATAACATAGTGAAATAATTGTGATTTGTTTCCCTTTCCATGGTATTTCCTATTTAATTTTCCATTTTTAATTGCTTCCCCCTATGAAGAATGAAATTTCTTAGAAATAAAAATTATTAATCAAGTATGTAGATGTAGGAGTATAAGCATTGAGGTGTTCTTGTTCAGAAATAAAATAAAACTATACATGAAATGAAACAATCTTTGCAGTCTTTAAAAGCAAAATGTTGTCTATGCATTCTTCATTTTAAGTATACTCATTTTGTTACCTCAATTTAAGAATTTAATGGCTATAACATTATAGTCCAAAACAAATCAATATTATCTTTCTTAATACATTCATAAGCACATTTCACAGGTCAAATATTATTAGATTAGGCAATATCTGGATTACCACTTTCCTATTCTGAGCTGTAGAAATTTAGAGCTATTTATTTGTGTTAGTACTGCTCAACCATTGGCCTTCAGGCCATGTGATTTGGGCTGGGGGACTTCCCATGGATTGGAAATTTAGCGCTGCGGGAAACAGTGGCAGCATGATTTGCCATGGCTTCCAAGAGCTGTGGCAATTAAGACTTTCACCACTTCCCCTGTTGTCAAATTTCTGGATATGTGGGGGGCCCTGTGGGCTGGCTAAAATGGCCTCATGTATTGAATTACTCAGGTAGGTAGGGCTTCCTGGTGGCCAGATCTGGTGGGTTGTAATGGAACAATGTGCAGTGTCACAGTGCATCCATATCCAGGACTGGGTAGGTACATGGGGTCACACCACAGACCAGCCAGGCACACTGACCCTACATTGGATCCAGCCCATGAACTGATCCCACTCATGGGATCCAGACCATGGAGTGACCCTGTACAATTCATCTAGCTCATGGAGCCAGAAGACTGTGCACCACTGGTGTTGAGAGCAAATTACAGTGCTTGTGGCTGGCTCATGTTAGGTTATGGGACCAGGACAGTTTAAGTCAGTAAGGTCATTCACAGATAAGACTGTAAGTAGGAAAAATGATATCATACTGGTCCTAAGTTTGGTAATTTTACATATGACACCGTTAGATATAATAATAGAGTGCTGTGCACACCCCCATGTGCCGTGTGCAAGGCCTTGGCATGCCAGGTGCTCTACCCCTATAAAGGGTTTTGATTGACAGAAACTGAGTTAGTGAATGAGGTTTGGTGTGTATGTGTGGCTGGTGTTCTATGCGTTGGTGAGGGTAAAATTGTGATAGGGTCTGTAAGGATTGATACAGAGACAGTGATTGAGGAGACCGAGAGAGTGATAGCTTGTGTGAGTGGGTATAGATTCTCCATATAATCTGGGTCCTCTGTGAGGAGCAAGGATTGCTGGGGCAGTCCGAGACCACTCCTCAGCACACCACTATACTGAGTAAGAGGTTGGCTCCCTGACATTTGTCCCATCAGGTGCATAAGGGCTTTGGTAGTGGCCTCATTGAGTAGTTGGTGAGTATTCCCCATAGCTTGGGAAGGGATATTTTCGTGGGGTATCTTTCTGTCATATACCCTTGTAAAAGACCGGTGACTGGTAATAGGGTAGGTAAAACCCTGGCCCTGGGTCTGAAGAGGCAGACAGAGGTGACGATGGCAGTGGTCCAATAAATATCTCTCATGATTGCTGCCTCCTTGTCCTAGTTATAGGATTTATAAAATTTATTCTTAGTGTTAATTGTTACTACTGTTACTGTTGTTCTTTATAAGTTTATTACTAACAAAGTAGTGGCTGTTTTGTGTTTTTTTAATAACTTGTTTCATTCATGTACCAAAAGCCTTCCTCGTAGTGATTTTAAATTAAACTGGTGAAGATATGGACAGGGTCAAGATCCACCTTACCTTTCAGGGAGAAATCTGAGGAGAAGCAATTGTTTAGGCCACCTTCAAGATTTGGTTTAAAAAGACACAATTTTCCTCCAACACTGGGTTAGAGGAGTGGGAGCTAAATCCACAAATCATATTTCACATTTATTGTGGAAGTTATATGCATAAGTTCAATATTAGACACTACTGACATGCAACTGTGTGATACCTGAAACATAGGTTCAGATCCACATGCATTAAAATGGATCAGGATGGACAGAAGAGGTTAACTGATTTCCAAGAAGCCTGGGTCTCACAAACAAAGAATTTCACATAGCCTGAGAATTGATGGGACATGTACCATACTGTTTCATAACATGAGTTCACAGTCTTCCAGGCAGACAGGCTATCTAACACAGAAAGGACACACAGTATGGGAACAGAGTGGGTATGTACTACAATGCCTATAACAAGTGATAAATGTGGCACCAGCTAACAAGGCCCCAGAGCAGGGCGGGGATGAGCCCTAGTTTTGGAGGAACAGACAAATTAGGTGAAGGTCTGGAAGGACTAAATTAGTAAATACGCATATGACTGACTTGGAATGTGTTGATGTGGACAGTGTGACCACAAAGAGATAACCAACCATAGATAGCCATGGTTGATAAGTCATCAGGAGTCATCAGAAGGGAAGGAGAATACAAAAGCAGAGGCTTGAGAGCAAGAAAGAGTCCCTCCCTCTCTTTCCCTCCTCCTCCTCACCATCCTCTGCCCTGAGAGGGTCCCCATCCCTGTCCACGAGGAAGCATCCTCAAGGCTACCATGGACAGAGGCACACCACCAGCCCATCTCATCCATCCCGGTGTTGGGGGAGGGAAGGCCTTGGCATCCCACCTCCAGACTGATGACATGTTTACATCTGACACCTAAAAGTGCATCACAGTGAAGACTACATCCTGGCCAGATGTACTTTCACACTGATGACAGCCCTAAGATTTGGTAGATATATAGAATTGCTTGATTGTTTGTATTGCTTCTTTTAGGTCATCATGGTGTATCAATAAATTTGCCTATTATTGAGTAGAAAATTCGTGATCAGTCTGAGGATGGGTCCCCACCTGGAACAAGTCCTCTAGGTCCTAAAACCAGAGCCAAGAGAATCAAGGCTTTGTTTTACATGTGAGCTAAACAATTTCTCTAATTTCAGACACATCAGGCATTGCCTTTATACATTCTTCTACTTCTCTCTCTGTTTATTATTAGGTTAATTTGAAATATTTCCACAATAATAAATCTTAAAGGGAAAAAAAAGGAGGGCTAAGGGTTATTTTTGTTTACATTTCACAAGCAGAATGATGTCATCAATCTCAAGCATGTGATTTGTGTGTGCAAATGGTATAACTTCATTGGCCACAGAAAACCTGAACCTTTCCACAGGCACTTTTTAGCTAGCAGTGTGCTCAGTGATTGTCATTGTTTACACTGCATACTCCTGGAATCTCTTTCAAACCAGAAACGTCTTGCCAAAGTGTATAAAAAAGAAAAAAGAAACTTACCATATCCACTGTATGCATGATTCTTATTTGAATAATAATATTTTAGCACACGTTAGTCAATCAATCTAAATGGCTCTTGAAGAAGAAATCAATTAGATTCAAGGACTCATTTTTTTTTACGTCACCCCACTTCTCCCCCCCCCGCCTTTTTTTAAATGCATCTCTAAGCCTAAGAGTCATAAAATCCATATAGGGGATCTCATTGTTTGACAATAATTTTTCCTGTTCCTTCTCACATACTTGAGTTTGAGTGGTGTCACCTGAAATGTATTTGGTCAGTAAATTCTGACGGCTGGATTTTTTGAGATGTTGAGGATTGGCATCTTCAACTGACTCATACTGAAGTGGTTGATTTTAAAATTCCTCTCAAAATAAAGCCTTTATTCTTTGCCTCCTATGACAAATACAGATTTTCAGATTCATCTGTCTAAATATAGATGAGAAAAACCTTTGTAGCATGGATACTGTTACACGAATCTATACAAATCTGTGACTTTTGTGATTCAATCTTTAACAATGCATGGCAATGAAAACTAGAAATTCAGATTTCCAACATTATTAAAAGGTCACAACTGTAGTAAAAGTATGTATGGCTTAAGAAGATTCAAAATGCATCACATGGCATTCATCCTGACAATAATATATTCCTCTAAATAAATAAAGATGAAACATGAGTATCATTTAACAGACTGAAAAGGCAGTTAGCTTCAGTTGGTATGATCATCTGAAACATGAATGTTTATTATCTGCAGTACAGTTGGGGAATTGATAGTTCTAAATTATTTAAATCTAAATATTCTGAAATTTTGCATTGGAATATTTTTAAATTAAATTAGTCATTATATTTTTCTTTGACTTAATGTGTATGGAAGTCACTATACAACAGGAATGTATTAGTGGTCTCACAGTTATACTACCAACTTTATAATATTAATATAAATTACTATGGACATATGAAAATCACCAACCACCACACAGAGAAGCAAATTTGTCATGCTTGTTATTTACAACACAAGATCTTCAGAACATCTAAGATGCCACATATCTACACATAGATGTATATTAGCTTTGTTATAGATGGAGAACTACTCTGCCTTGCAGTGCATTTTCCATTGAATCAACATTTTTTCACTGAAACTACATTTTTTGTAAAAATATTTATTTTGACAGAAAGTGGTTTGACCAGAATTTCTACACTGAACTTAAGAAACACAGCTGTTACCCACAGTACCACATTTTCTTGCATGCCCCCAAAACAATTGTTTTCCAAAAATAAGATGCTGGAAATTGGGGTGCATGTGTTAAGTGAGGAAATACAGTCAAACCCTTGGGAACCCTCAAACTTCTGTCAAGGCAGATCCTGCTATTTCAGAAGCTGCTACTGAGTCAGGGGGTGGTGGGGAGGGCACAGCAAGACAGACCTAACTGTAGGTTTATGCTACAGACCACTAAACCAGGGGGAGCAACTCAATCTAGAATTTTCCTAAGAACTGACAGAAGCCACATGTGCACAGGACATGGTCACCACGGGCAACTTTAATTATCCAGACAACTCTTGGGAGGAACACTTGGCCAAGATGGATCAGTTTCATTCCTTTCTTACCTGCATCAAAGAGTTTTCTCTGACTCAGGAAGTGCACGGGCCAACCAGAGGTAACACTCTTCTAGATTTGGCCCTGGCCAAAGGAGATCACCTGGTGACCAACTTAAACATAGGTGATATGTTTCACTTGGGGAATAGCAACCATAAAACCATTATGTTTACTGGCTGTCATAAGGCAGACAAATTGGATTGTAGGCTTGAAGTTTTGGCCTCCTGTCGCAGAGCACTTAGGTGCTCTGCGCCTGAGGACAGGGATGGCTCCAGAGAGCCCCTAGCAGTGAGAAGGGGGTTGGCGCAGCCGCCAGTCACCAGGGCAGCACAGGTGCTGGTTGCCGGGGCAACCGGCGAAATCCCCTGACAGGAAGGGGCAGGGCTTAGCCCTCCTTAAAACCCAGGCAGGATGCTAGGGTGGCAGTTCCTCCTCTGACAGCCAAGGAGTGAGGAGTTCAGCCAGTGCAGACAGAAGGCCAAGGTTTGGCTGCATGAGTATCTGCAGGTTGCTGATTTTTGCCTGGTACGGATTAACTGTTGTACCAGATGGTTTAGGTTTATGTTATAGCCTGGGGGCTTTGTGTTTTGTGTTCACTGTTTAGCTGGAGGACCGGGTGAGGCTATAAGGGGTGAAGGAGGCCTCATAGGGACTCCCCAGTAGCGTGGGGGTTCCTGGTGCTGAAGAAGGCACAGTGTGCATTGGCCTAGCCCCGAGAGTGGCAGAGGAGCCCCGAGGGTGCGGAGGGGTTGCGAGGAGCCCTGAGAGTGCAGAGGGACCCCAAGAGTGCAGAGGGACAGTGAGGAGCCCTGAGAGTGCAGAGGGACCCCGAGAGTGCAGAGGGGTGGCAAGGAGCCCCAAAAGTGCAGAGGGGCGTCGAGGAGCCCCGAGGGCAAAAAGAGGGCCGAGACATAACAGGGCCAGTCAGATCACACCAGCACCATCTGTGAAGCTTGGGCTACGGTGTAGGGGAGGAAAGGGAGCCGCAGATAGCGCCCCCTGTCATCGGGGCATGTAGAAATGGGCAGCCTCCCGCTAATTACAACAATCTACTAATTAAATAAGATCAAGGCATGGCAGGTGAGTAAGCAGCCGGTTAGCCCATTACAGAAGGGTGGAGCCATACTCGGAGAGGCTCCAATAGTGGCACTTCTGGCACACCTCCAAAAATACAAATTTCAACAAGCTCAGGTCACTAGTAGGGAAAGGACTACAGGACCAGGGAACAGAGGCAAAAAGAGTACATGAAGAGTGGTTGTTTCTTAAGGACATGGTCCCTGAAGCACAAAGGAAGCCCATTCCCACATGGATGAAAGGTAGCAAATGGGCTGAGAAGCCCTTGTGGCTAAACAGAGAAGTCATGGCTAAACAGAGAAATCACGGTCCTCTTAAGACAGAAGAAAGAGACATATAGACAATGGAAGCTTGAGACAGACCCCAAGGAGGACTATATAACAATGGCCCACAGTTGTAGGGATCAGTTTAGAAAAGCTAAGGTGACAACTGAACTAAAATTAGCAACAGGAATCAAGGACAAGAAGTCCTTCAGGTACAGGAGGAAAACAGATGGGAGTATGGGGCCACTGCTCAACAACTCATGACAGCTGGTTGCCAGCACTCAGGAAAAAAACTGAACTCCTGAATGACTACTTTGCTTTGGTCTTTCACTGGGCCAAGGGAAAAATCATGCCAGATAGGGTACAGAATGAGCAGAGTACAAATGACCACCTTCCTACCATTGCTGTAGAGCTGGTGTGTGATCAATTAAAAAAATTAGACATACATAAGCCAGAAGAACCAAATGAACTTCATCCAAAAGTGCAGGAGCTAGCTGAAAGCATTGCAGAACCCATGGTAAAGCTCTTTCAAAACTTGTGGCACTCTGGAGAGGTCCCTGAGGACTGGAAGAAGGCCAATGTTGTGCCCATTTTCAAGAAGGGGAGAAGGGAGGACCGGGGTAACTGTAGGCCGATTAGCCTAACTTTCATCTCAGGGAAAATCCTGGAAAAATTCATTATGGAGTCTATGTGTAATAGGCTTGCAGAAGGTAGGATTCTGAACAACAGCCAGCATGGCTTTGTCATTTGCAGGTCTTGTCTTACCAACCTCATCTCCTTTTATGATCAGGTAACTCACCACCTGGATAAGAGAGAGGAGGTTGACATTGTATACCTTGACTTCCAAAAACCTTTTGATCTGGTACCTCATGATGTTCTCAGGAAAAAAAAAATGGAGGATTGTGTGAGACAGTTAGGTGGGTAGGAAGCTGGCTACAGGCTAGGACCCAGACAGTTCTAATTAATGGATCTGTGTCACCTTGGCAAGAAGTGGCCAGTGGTGCCTCACAGGGGTTGGTGCTCCAGTACTATTCAACATCTTCATCAATGATTTGGATGTGGGGATGAAGAGATTGCTGGCCAAGTTGGCGGACAACACCAAGTTATGGGGAAGCATGGTCATGCTTAAAGATAGAGGCAGACCGAGGCAGGCTGGCAAATTGAGCAGATCAGAACCAGATGAAGTTCAACATCGAGAAATGTAAAGAGCTTCACCTGGGGACAAACAATCCCCTGTACACCTACAGGCTTGGCAGGACCAATCTAACCAGCACTATGAATGAAAGAGACCTGGGGGTAGTAACAGACCACAGTATGAACATGAGGCAGCAGTTACCCTGGCATCCATTAATCAATTCATCTCCAACAAAACCAAGGAAGTCATTCTTCCACTCTACTCAGCATTGGTGAGACCACAGCTGGAGTACTGCATCCAATTCTGGGTGCCACACTTTAACAAGAATGTGGTAAAGCTTGAGAGAGTCCAGAGAAGGGCCATCTGTGCAATCAGAGACTTGCACAGCAAGCCATATGAGGAAATGCTGAGGGACCTGGGACTCTTCAGCCTGAAAAAGAGAAGGCTAAGAGGGGACTTGATAGCAACTTACCACTACATGAGGGGTGTACATGAAGATGTCAGTGGACAGGTGTTCACCAGGGTGTTCTTGGGGAGTAATGGTCCCAAAATCCAAAACTAGGAGTAATGGTCACAAAATCTTTGAAGACCATGTCAGGCTCAACATTAGGAAAAACTTCTTCACAGCTAGGGTGTCCAGACTGTGGAATGAGCTCCCTCCAGAGGTGGTGCAATTGCCTACCCTGGAAATCTTCAAGAGGAAACTAGACATTCACCTTGCTGTGGTCACCTGACCCCAGTTGTCTTTTCTGCTTCGTGTAGGGGCTGATCTTCCAAGGTCCCTTCCAGCCCTACAATCTATGAATCTATGAATCTATGCTAGTACTCATCCTGTGCTCAACTGCTCCAGAAAAGCACCCAGCAGACACTGCCTCCAGGCTGTCCCACCACTGAGCAAGCACAGTTGCTATCTTCTACTATCAGCCTCCTGCCTCCAGCCATCTGTCAGCCACAGGCAAACAGCAGGGGGAAGGGAGGCATCTGTGTCCCCTGCATGAGCCCTCAAAACTGGGCATCCAAGTCCCTGGACTGTGTCCCCACACCTCCAACACCCTGCTACAAAGCATTGCACAATGTCATGAAGGCCCCAACGTTGAGCCCAGGAGAACCCCTGCACAGGGGCACAGGCTCTGACCCTGGCACCTGCACACCCAGACAGGGACCCCAATGCCCCCATACTTGGGCATAGGCCCCTAGACTCTGACCCTGGCAGCCACATACCGCATCTCAGAGGCCAGGCACCTTGCAACCCGGACCCCAGCATAGACGCCCTACCCTCCCAAGCAAGAGCTGGTACTCACCTCTGGTAAGTTAGGATGGTGGGGGGCAGAACATTGGAACTGGGCCTTAATGGAAGTGATCCTGTGACCTCCAGTAGGCATGGTGGAAGCACCTACCCTGGAGAACTTCAAAAGGAGACTGAACACACACTTTGCTGAAGTTATTTGACCCCAGCAGTCTTTTCTGCCCAGACCAGGAGGACTGGACTTGAAGATCTCATGAGATCCCTTCCAGCCCTAAACTTCTGTGAATCTGTCATAGGTGGTTGCAAAGTGGTCCTGAACCCTGTCCATAATCTCCCTTTCCTGGCATTCAGACTCTTCCAGCTCTGCAGAGGACTCAAAACAGCAGGAGGCCATCTAAAGCCCCCATTCCTGCACCTTGGAAGCCAAGGTGTAGGCAGGCATCCCCCAGCCTGAGGATAACTTCCCTCCATGTCTGGAGTCTTTCCTCATGCCATTCCCACAGCTCCTAGAGCTAGGAGGTAGCTGTGTATGTACAGGACTCAGACCTAGCAACTAAGCCCTGCAACATCTCTTCCTTGGTCTTTCAATGGCTCTTATGAACATCTGCAGCTGTGCAGCCCTCGGTGCTTAAGCTGACATTGCATCATCCACACACTCTTCTTCCTCTCACATGTGTTTTTTCTGCATTTTAATAGGGGAGACACAGAGCCTTTGTGTGAAGTTGCAACTTTAGCTAATAAAATGTACAAGGGCAGGTGTTTTAGACCCTCGAAGCACTCACCTGGGCGTTTATGCTGAGACAATATGACAGCTATAATAAGTCCTTTATCTGGGCCCTTTCCCCCAACCCCCCAGGACCTGTACATAGGCCCCCAAAGTGGTTCCAGAAGATTCCCAGTGGGGCTCAGGAGTACTTGGAACTTTGGAGACAGTGCACCTTTGGAACAGCGTGTTGTTGGGGCAACACTTGGTATTGGAGCCTGCATGTTCCAGCTTACCTACCCACCAGCATCTGGGGGGATCTTTTCCACTCATTTCTCATGTCTCTCCTCCTGGCCTGGATCTCACTATGGGAGAGCACCCAAGTCATGGCAGGGATTGGGCCTCCTCTAGGTTTGGTCTTACCATGTGTGGAGGGCCCCAGACATGGTCAATGGTACAGAGTCAGGGTTCCTGCAGAGGAATACTGGAAACCAGGTGTGGGGGGTAAGGGGGTGGGGATCCCACGAGGGAGTGCCAGAACTCCATGATACCTGCTGTGACAATGCTTCCCACCACACAGCCATCTCCTCCTGGCTCTGCATCTGCCTCCTGCCCCTTAGCCCTCCCAAGCAGACAGTGGAACAGGATCGCCCACCTGTCCAGCTTCTACGTGGAGGAGTCCCTAGTCTTCACTCCTGATTCTGGGAATTAGTATCCTCTGTCTAAATCCCCCTTCCCTATGCCTCCCCTCCTACTTTCTGTGTCAAGTTGTGCCCCTGTGGCATTTCTCCCCAATCCCCTCCCTGTTTTCTGTCTTAACTGCCCCTCCAGGTTATTTAGTCCCTTTCACAAACCTGTCCAGGCCCATTCCTACCTCTTCCCCCCTCCAAATGTTTGCTAGTTTGCATCAATGAGAAGAGGGATCAAGTTGTGATATGGGCAACATTCAACAGGTTTTCTTTATTGTAATTCTTTATTGTAAATTGAGGCACATGTCTTTCTCACACCACGTTGCTGTTTCCTGCAGTGCACCACTTGAGGGAGTGGCAGGATGGGGGAAAGCAGTGTTAAGGAAGCAAGGGTTGTGGATTGTGCTGCTTGGGATGCAGGGCCAGAGGAACCCAGAGCAGAAGATTCATCACCCTGTGCCACAACATGGGCACTTGGGGACTTAAAGCCCTCCAGCCCTACTCATCCAAGCAGTGCTTCCAGTCCCCAGGGACCAGGAGGTAGTTGTCTGGGGCTTTATGGACTTAGACTCCTTGCTGCTGTACAGGGCCAATGCCCCCAGTGGATGCACAATCTCCTGAAGCTCCATGCACAGAGCATGCTCAGTGTTCCATGCCTGGTCTGCATGCTGTGCCTCCTCTGCCCAGGCTTTGCAGATATTGTGGAAGACAAACATGGCAATAATGAGGTTCAGCTGATTCTCCTCCTCCACCTCAATGCATATTGAGAGCCCATCAGTGCTGCATGAGGTGGCCAAAGGAGTACTCTATAGTCATGCAGCACCCACTCAGGTACTAGTTCAAGTGTTTCTTTCAGTGTTTCAGTGGCCCTGTGAACAGTTTTATAAGCCATGGCATGAGGAGGTAAGTTGGAACCCCACTGAAGAAGGGAGGGATGATGACTGCTGATGATTAAATGGGGGACACCAGGAGCATGGTACCCACTTTCCATTCTCTGGGGGAGAGGGGAGTTGCAGAAGATGCAGAGATCATGAGTGCTGCCCACTCAGCTGGTGAAGATGGAAGTGAATCAGCCCTGTGGATTGGTGATGCGCTGCAAAATGCCAGAGAAGACAAAGTGAAAGTGGGAGGGAGAAGGGAAAATAATTCTTTATGTGCTGATGGGAAAACCTTAAGCTTCTGGGCCAGACCACTGCTGCTGCAGACACTCCTGCTGAGGGAGGAACTGTCCATACTGGCCAGCAGGTAGGGGGTTAACAGAGCAGACGTAGGTTGCTGTCCCGCCCCCCCAAACTCCCGGCAGCTGCTATTTTTACTGCTGTTAAGAAAAATCTTTTCTTCATCCTTCCACCTTTTGAAAACAAGTTGCCTGTTTTATCCAGGAGCCTCTAGATTGAGAGTAAATACACTCTTCTTAATAATAAGATCAGTCATGAGGCAGATGTGTAAATTTAAGTTTACAGGAAAGAAGGCTTTTGAAGTTATAAACTTAACTTTCTGCGAAAGCAGTTTCTTTTTGCATGTATGTCACATGTCTATTTCTTTGTGAAATCTGGATGGTTACACATTGGTTGGGTTGGAACAGACTCAATTAATAGGGTCTGCTGGAGCTTGGTAATTACTGCTCTTCAGCAGCCTCCCGTGTCTTGTGTATTAGTGCCCCTGTGCTTCAAAATGGTGGCAGGAGCACTTGAAATAAAACTCCTTCTACGTACCATTCCTTTCATTTCTGGCACCTCCGTATTTTAGCAAAACTGAGAATGTTCAAGGCTGGGCTTCTTTTTAAAAATGTTTCTAAGTATGTTGGCAAAATAAGAATGCTATTGCACTATTAATCAAGTCATAATTGCAGATTTTCCCTTTATCATCCTCTAAACCATTACCTATGGTAGAATAAATTCAGTTTTACTATTTTCTGATGTACAAATTTTAGTCATAATTCAAACCTATTTACATTGTAAAAACCACTATTTTCTGATTGTTATATTTATGCCTCTTACATTTCATGTTCTTAAATTGTTATCTGCTCATGTCCAGCCAGCTTGTCTTTTTTTACTCTTCAGTGTCCAGATGCAAAGATTGCATTATTTTGAAATGTACTGGCTTGTAGGCATCATAGATCAGCAACATCTGATTGCTCATTATTCCTTTCCATTTCATGTTCTGTAGTGGGAGAATTACATTAAACATTTCAGCAAATAATAATGCATTTAGCTGTGCATTTTGGATTACTGAACTCCTGCCAGACGTCATAAAATTCACAGACTTGTTAGAAACATGCTGCTGTGGCAGTTGAAGAAGGTCCTGCTGTAGCACTACTAAAAGAAGAAAATCCCACTGTGACAACAGATCTAGCCTCTATATGTAGTTTAACTTTCTCAATTTTGATATCTTTATAATGGTGTCAGCTAACTCTTGTAAAAGTTTGAGTGCTGACAAATACAGTTTTAAATTTAGTGTTCTATCTGACACACTGTTGTTTTACAGATGGTCATTCAGCTTTCTAAAACACCACTCAGAACCTGCACCATTACGCTTTCCTTTATGATTCAGACAGAAAAATAGAAATTCAGGAATCCTCCACGGAAAATCTTGCTGTCTAAGTTGAGTTATTCCCATTTGGGGAATAACTTAGGTCCAATTTGGGCAATGATTGGGAAATGAAGTACAGACAGGTAAATGATTGACTGATACTCATTTTTGTATCACAGGTCAAATTAGATTTTGAACACAGTAAGGCAAGGATTATTTTATTTTGCAGGCTTGCACTATATCTATAAACAACTGAGACCTCTGGATACTTTCCCAACCAAAATAAATAATTCCAGAACAGAAAAGTCTGCAACGAAAATTATAAGATTTCAATTTGAATGCATGATTTAAAAAATACAGTCTGAATATCTGCATTCATGTATAAGTGAGATGACAAATAGGAAAAGTCCAAAGGGGATGAATTTAAGACAGTAAGGATGTTGACTTACAAACAATTTAAATTTGTCAATTGCCTTCACCAAATTTCTTGGATGAGTAAGTATGGTAATACAGCAAGTACAGGAAAACAGTTAAAAATTGACTTACAAGATTTCATACCCCAGATCCTTTGCATTTTTTAAAATTTTATGAAGGGTAATAAAGAGAAAAGTAGGCATGTATAGAAAATTGATTTCGAAAGAATAGCTTTAAGATAATCTTAAGTGCACACACAAAAAAGTTACAACAAAATGATTAGCTGTTGTTGCTAAGAGCCATTGTTGGCAATCTAAAGTATACTTAGCATAGCATGAATATCTCAAAGTTCCCCAAAAGGATCTAAAATTGCATGTCTTTTAGACTCATACCTCTAAATAAAAATGTTTTTTTTTTATTTCTTATCATGAATCTTTTAAACTACTGTTCCTAACAAAATTTACTCTTCCATCCTGTCCTGAATCTGTCAAAGGCACCACTGACAAAAAAACTGACTCCTTTAATTTATGCTCCTTCCCTGAATCTCAGACCTATGTTCCCAGTAACACCAAAAATTTTTTTTTGGAGATTCATAAGCCCTGACTATAAAAGGTAAGAAGAACCTTTTTTATTTTTTTCCTTCCACAGTTTAAATTACTCACAAAAATATTTGGCATCTCATAGAATATAAAGTTCTAACTCCGCAAAAATGAATCTATTTCCATGGAAAATTTTCCCTATTTTCATACTAACAAAATGATTTTTATCACAAATTAATGTGCCACATTTTGTTTTTTTATTTAATGTTACTTCCTTAAATATTTCAGCTCCTCCAAACAATTAAAAAATACACTGATTATCCTGATTTTGCCAGCCCAGAAAACAGATTTTATTAGACTAGTATATTATTGAAAGAAACTACAATCAAATGTGCAAATTCCAAAAACATCAATTACATATTTCTAGCTCCTCTTAATAATTATTTAAATTACAAAGCTATGTCAAATTCATGTGTATATTATTTTGAAGTCAGAATCCATCTGTGAAATAATCATTTACGTTTTGCCTATGAATAGTACTTATAGTACAGGCCTCCTATTCTTTTTCAAACACTTGTATAAAGAACATGTAACTATTTTTATATAAAATTGATGGTGAGAAGGCAGTGTCTAAAACAGATGTCATAGCAGCAGCTGATGAGCCTAAAATGGAGCACAATGCTTTATATGATGTTTTTCACCTCAGCGGGATGTACTGTACAAGACATGTTAAGAGAGTTGGTACTCTAGCTTTCCTTCTCTTGTGTATGTCTAACTCCTACTGCAATGAATGAAAGCAGTTTCATTAGTTTCACTGGAATTACAGTGTGAATTAGAAAAATGTAAAACAATGTTGAGAGAATCCAGTTGAATGCACAAATGTTTAGAATTGTCAAGTTGCTTATTTGTGTTCCTAAAGGAAAAAAACAACAATATTAAGGCAGTATAAGAACTGACACTCATACTGTCATTTATTCAAATTTAATACCTAAAATAAGTCTAGTTGCTTATTTATTAAGGAACGTGGGCTTCTGTAAATAACACTGACCTAAGATGAGGGAGACCTGAGTTTTATTCCTGATTCAGCAGTGATCTGCTGGAGGACCTTCATAAAGGTCGTTGCACTTCTGCAATCTGTAAAATGGCAATAATATTTAGGGCTGTATTCAGTAGGTGCCTTGGGTGGAACTGAAGAGCCTGTAAGCAAAAATAAAATTAGAAAGTCCTCACTTACCTACTGCCAAATCTTAGGGAGACTTACTGAACTTTTACACATGCTCTGAGGGTGAGGGGGGGCAGTGATCTAATTAAAGCATCACAGCATTTTATGTATCAGTGTTCCCATGCTTCCAAATGGTGGCAGGCTTGAACTAAAGCTCATCAAACAGCTGTAGTTCAAGTGAACCCACTGTCATTTTGAAGCACAGGGATCATGGGTGACTGGTGCCACCTTAGTCAGAGGTGGCACATCCCTTCCCCCCCACCTGTGACCAGTCAGCGACTGGGGGGGGGGTCCCTCTATGGCCAGTCTTACTGACCGTGGAGGGGGGTCCCCCCCATGGCTGATCACACCAGCCAGAAGTGACTGCAGTGCTCCCAGACGTGACCATGGCACCCTCACTCCCTGGCTGGCACTTGCAGATACATGAGACACGGGAGGCTGATGGAGAGTGGTAATTGCCATGCTTCAGCAGAGTCGAGATTAATTGAGTTTGGTCCAATGTGCTGTAATTACTGTGCATCAGAGCAGGCTCTGCACTTGTGTGCACCTCCTGTTTAAATTGAAAGTTCTGGAGATGCCTGGAGTTTACTATGCCCAAAGTTTCCACAGTCTGAACAGCTCAGCAACTGACATTTTGTTTAATTCAGGATTCAGAAACAAGACTTTCCTTTGACTAAATCTACCAAAGACCCCAAACTGCTAGGTGTGCTTCAAACATACCCGTTACACATTACCAGGATAAGGTTACTAAGAAAATGTAATTACAGTTGCTTTCTTAAATTTAAAGAAAGAGAGAAAGAAACAGAGAGAAGGGAGAGCTTCTACTTGTTAATGCCACTAAAAGCAACTGTACTGTGGGCAGATGTCCCCTGTGATCTGACCCATCAATATCTACTGGGGCTAAACTCAAACCATTGTTAGGAAAGTAGAAAAGAATTACAGCCTAAATCCAATCCTCAGAGCCAGCCAGTCCCTAGTGCTTATTTGCCTTTACAATTCAAAGGTAGTAAAGTTCTTTTAGTTTCTATATTTAGCAGACAGATTATCATTTAAGTTCTCTAGGTAGATTGTCATACACTAACTTCCTCATTATTATTTACACATGTTCCTGTCATGTTAACTCCAGCTCTTGATTCAAGATTTAGTGTGACTATTGACCTTGGAGCATTGATTTTTGTTGAAACTATGAGGCTGAGTTCTCATAAGCCCTAAGAATGCAAGGAAAGCCTGCAGACAGTTTTTTACTGCCTTAACCCCCATTACATGGTTTAAGACATTCATTTTTATAACATTGGTGCCACAGGTAGACCTTAGAACTTATACATTAATAAAATATTTAGTTAAATAACTGAAAATAGATTTTAAAAAGTGGAGAGAAATACAAAAGAAAAGGAGATATAACAAAAGACATCTGGCAGAACACTTGCATTGGGGCATCTAGTGTCTATTGTAGGTACTGTTACCTCTATCAGACTTCTGTTTTTGTTTCAGAGGTTCCCCTCTGCTTCCCCACCTACCTTTTTCATTCAAAGCAGGCTATGTATTACTTAGGAACTCTCAATTCAATTTCAGTTAATGAACATCAATCACAAAACTATTTTGCAAGTTCTGAAAACAAATGGGCATAGTTTTGCTTATTATTCTCTACTTATAATATAGTATTGGGGTTATGTTGTTGCAGTGGTAGTCTAGGAAATATGCAAGATGAAAGAATTTCTGGATAATACCTTGTGGTATGGACACAGGCAAACTTTCAAGTATCACAGTACTCTTCCTCAGGCCTCTGGGAGAGAAGCAGATGCAGCGGAAGTAATGCAATTGGAACAACAAAAACATACACAAAAAAGTTCATATCACAAATTTTTGTTCCATCTGTTACTTAGCTTTGCTGTGTCTGCATCTCTTCTAGACAGGGGCTGATCCAGGGGAGATGCACTGCACTTGCACCCATCTGTGATTCCTGGTCCATCCAAAGTTAAAAAAGAACTGCCTGGCAGTGGTAGCAGCATTTCTAGTCAGGCAGTGCTGAGGGAGTCAATTGACCTCATGGCTTATTATAATCTACCTCAGTTTTTCTAAACGGTTCATTCCACAGGAGTTAATAACCCTATCTTCTCATTAATGATTTTGATTTTCCACCAACTGAGCTAACCTTTGTTCTGCAGTTCTGCTGTCTGTGAGCTGGTAATTAAGCTGTTATTTCACAGTGCTGCATATTTTTTATAACTCATTCCAATGAAATTGTATTTCTTTCTGCTTTAATTCTGAATTGAATAATATGGCCCTAGGTCCCTAGCATATTAACAAACCTTCTAGTTTAATTTTAATGGGAGAAAATGTGTGTGTTGTTTTATATCTGACGATGCACCACACCATCTTTACTGCACTTTTCAAAATTATAGATCCACCCATGTTCCCATTGGCCTCAGGAAAGATACTGTGATACTCAGAAGCTTTCTTAGCTCTATCCCAACCATGCAGTTTGTCCAATAAAAGATAACACTCTGAATCTAA
>NW_017729033.1:49364326-49375030 GCF_001723915.1 Gavialis gangeticus
GAATAATATGGCCCTAGGTCCCTAGCATATTAACAAACCTTCTAGTTTAATTTTAATGGGAGAAAATGTGTGTGTTGTTTTATATCTGACGATGCACCACACCATCTTTACTGCACTTTTCAAAATTATAGATCCACCCATGTTCCCATTGGCCTCAGGAAAGATACTGTGATACTCAGAAGCTTTCTTAGCTCTATCCCAACCATGCAGTTTGTCCAATAAAAGATAACACTCTGAAGAATTCTTGCCTATCTATAAAATAGCTATTCCTATGAGTGAGCAGTTGTGTCTGATTTATGCACCTTTGCTAGATACAAGTTGTCTAGGCCACAATTATCCAATACAGGTGACTAAAAGAAAGCCTCCTAAATAAGTGGCCTTTATATGTAACTGTATTTAGGGGGAGTCCAAACAGACAATTAATTTCTGTAGTGCCTTCTATAGCCATCCTTTTTCTGTGCTCAGGGTAGTAGATGTGGCTAATGTGTTCCTATACTTTAGTGATCTTCAGGTTTCATAGCAGTTCCTTGTAATTGGAGACCACTGGCATAGATTAGAGCAGTCTTTAGATTGCTTTAATTTGTAGCCAGAGTATCAGTATACTAAGGAACAATCACAAATTTTGCAGGAATGAAGAAGTAGTTTAGAGTTACCTTTATACCCACTGTGCATCTTTCAGCCCTGCTTAGTCACAGCTTGTGTTGTCTGCCATTTTTAAAAGCCAAAGGGATTAACAATGTGTATTCATTTAACCTAATGTTGTAATTGATTATAGTCTACACAATTTTCAATATATTATGCAAATTTTTATTAATAGAAAATGATGACTTTCATACCACTAAAATAAGTATGATTCTGTCTTCAGAAAGAATTTGCTTGAAAATCAATTTAGGCTGGTAAAGGGCCATTCATTTGATGTTTGTCAAAAGAAAAACAACTTGTAATGTTTGTTTTAAGTTGTTAAACTTAGGAAAGGAATGAAAATGAAATTTAAGTGGATAAAATTTTAATTTACCCCAGTAAATGTTTCTGAAAGGTGTTTGAAAACTTAGGCAGACTAAATGTTGCCCTTCAATGTATGCTTCTCTCATTGCCTTCAAAAAGGTTGCCTATGATCATCTGAGAGAATAGTTTGCTTCTAAGTAATTCTAGCTGATTTAGCTGAAGGCTAGAATTGCTTCTGGAACTATTGGCTTCCATTCTATTTATTCTCATGAAAAAATGGAAAAGTAATCTTTTTTAAGTATTGACATCTTTGTTTGATGGACTATAATCAAGTTGGTAAACACTTGACCAAATCCATTTATGTGATTCCACAGAATCTTTGAAAAAATGTTGCCTGAAAAAAGGAAAAATACTGCAATGTATCTGTTGATTACATTATTTTAATTGCAAGTTTCTGTAATTAACACTACTGTTACTGTTTTCCCGTCCTCTTAAACATACATGGAAGAGAAGAATGTAGCTTTCTAGGAAACATAAAAATAGGTCTTTAAGATTATGTTTCTGATATTACCAGCCTTCAGTGTGTTCAGCATTTTATCCAGGTTTTTTAAGGGTAGATCAGACTGCACAAGACTGGTTTTGTATTGCCTCATAAATCAAGTCTTATTTAGATGAACCACCAGGAAAGTTCTTCAGGACTTAATATATTATTACCACATAATTTAACAGATGGTAATGCACAGAACTCTAAGACACTTGCACTCTGTGGTATACCTCTTTTCCTGATACAAAAAGATTTGCAGATGATGTTACTTAATTATTCTGCTTATTTTAAAAGTGCATAGCTGTTAAATTATAGTTCATGTATTGGATCCCATGTATTCCAGGTTGATGTACTTGCATCATTAAGGCTGAGGTTTAATAGTAATGCTGACTCACTTAAATCACATAGTTTGTGGAACTGTGGATTCACATAATTCTTTTGGAACCTATGTGAACCAGGGAATTATACATGCAATTGCACATAACATCTTGTGTGCCAAAATGGCAGGCACAACAACTGTAATCCAACCATTATTACAGCCATTTTGTTACTTCTAAAAGTACCAAAAATAAAACATCTGGTTATGATAATTACACACATGGACAGATGTAAGGGTATCTGTATAGGTATCTAAGTGTAATTTACATTAATTTTGTATACCCATGTAAATTACCCTGGGATCCAGAATGGATAGCCATGTGGCTACCCTGGGGTAGCTCACTCAACTGGCAGCTGTTGCAGAAACTCCCTTCTGGGTGACAGAGAACAAACCATCACCTGTTTGTCTTCAGCAAATAACTATCCCAGAAACTATACGGACAGATACAACTGAACTGGTCAAAGTTATATTGATATAATTTTGCCCTGCATTCTTTGAGGGTAATTCTATGCTGGCTTGGATAAAGTCATTCTGGATTGGGGGGGGCTTCCATCATTTAGGTACTACTTTTTTAACACTGCTGTAATGACTGCTACTTAAATGTAAATATTTAATCTATGCACTTACATGTTCTGCTATGTAATTGTGCATTTCATCTACCTAATTTTTAAAAAAAATTTACGGCACTTTCCATTGCCTTTACAAATCTAATAAATAACTGAAACAATGATTATTCTATTTTCCTATAATCAACAAGACAAGCTGATAAAAAAGCAGGCAGTTTTAAGATAGGAAGCTTCACCAATTCAATTCAGAAACAAATCAGGGAGAAAAAACACTCATCTTACATAAAAGTTAATGAGTCAAAAAGTCTTTTTCTCTAACTCTCTCATATGAAAAGTGGAATTTGAAATGGCATATTGCACTAGAGAGTTTATTTGTAGATAGGAGTCAAAGTAATTCCTTATTGAGATTTTATTAAACAGGTTATAACCTCCTAGCTCTTTCTTTATTACGAAGTGAGCAGGCAAAACATAATGATCTGGACTTTCCAGCCCACATACCCAGCTTTACATTTGCCTGAATACCTCAGGCTTTACCAGTTGTAATTTCATTTGGCATGAGTGGGAAATGCACTCATAAGCCTTGCTGGCTTTATCATTCTGGAGAGATCATCTTGTTGGTGAGAAGATTTGAATTGTTGATGGTGTGGGACATTTTACAAGACTTTCCTGTTGCAAAGTCATTTTGTTTTGACAGACTTGTAAGTCTTGCTTTAACAATTCCCAGTATTTTTTCTTAAGACAGTTCCAAGATTAAAAGTATTGAAGAAACTTAAACAAAAATAAACTTAAAACAACTCTAGATGGTTGAAAATGAATGCCCTTTCATAACTCTGACAAGGTTAAGAATACATTTATACAAACTATTTTTAAAAATAATTTCTACATAGGGAAATGATTATGGTAAATCAGTGTATACTTCTCATAAAGAAAGGCAAATAGGAAGAGCATAGATATTACATGGAGCAGTAGCTTAATTGCATTGAATCTGAAAAAGGAACCACTGTACCACTTAAGGATGAGGGGTCCTACAAGAGGATAGGTCTTACTCAAGTTAGGGGCGGTGGGGATGGGGGACCATAAGAACTCTCAGTTTTCTTTTAGCTCTCTTGTCTTCTCCATTCTTCTCTCCTTTAATCCCTGTAAATGGACTCAGAAAGACACTAGGTAGTCCACATACAGAAATCCAGGAAGTTAATAACCAAGAAATTTTTTGTGCCATTTACTCAGAGATTACAGAGCCTATGCCACAGCCAGACCCATTCAGTTGTACTTCCCAGTGTGTACTTTAGCTTTGGAGCTTACCTCAGTGAACGTTGTGTGTAAGTTTTCTCATAGTCCTCTGAAGCTCATGGTCCCTCACAATGAATGGCCCTACTAGCTTTTTTGCTTTTATGCAAAAAGTAGGGTTTAAGGTGAGCTGTCTCTGATAATCTCGGTGGGGCAGTCAAAGAGCAGTTGGTTTTTCAGCAAAATCATACCCTGACCATTTAGGTTTTAATTTGTCCAAAAGGAAATCCTTTACATTTAACCTATAACCTAGGAAGTAGCTAATCTTCATCCAATGATGAATATTAATTTTCTGTAATATTCCACTTATAGCTATAAATCTTATTATATTTATCCCTATTATATTCTTCAGGTTACATGATGTCAACCTGCAGCCTGAATTTATCAAGACATAAAGCAAACGTTATAAATTATCCAACAGTACCTGAGAGATGCAAATAAAAGACAATGGGAAAAGAATGAGTTAGTAAGGGAGTTATTGTTAACAGGTCTAGCAACAAAGCCAGAGAAGGGAGGAAGAACTAGATGGGAAGAACTGAAGGGCCCAGGGAATCAGAATAAGTGAAAACGGATCCTATTGAGTAAAGGCAGAGGTTAACCACTTATAATGAGACCTCTGTATGTGTACAGCCCAGATAGTAATCCCATGTTGTAATCTAGTTGGTTTCAGGCAGAATGCCTGTCTATATTCAAGTTACAGTGTTATGTGTCCATCATTCTGGTAACTGAACTGCAAGTGAATCAAGGGCAAGTTATGATTGACTTGTCAGACTTGTTGGTTGGCAGAAAATACGACCAAAAACTATCATCAAGAATCTTCTGATACAAGGAAAATTATGATATCTGTATAGCAGACAAACTGGGAACTGAGACTGGGTTATTGATTTGTCTCTTTAGTAAGTATTTGCATTAGACTTTTTTCACTGTCCATTGCCATAATTTTTTTGTGGGTGTACTCTTATTATAGCTCCCCCTTTTGGTCATTATGTGTTAACTTTTTCTGAGTCAGACTGAGAGGTGAAAAAACATTCTGATTTTTTCCAGTTCTCAATATATTTAGATTTAAACCATTACTACTATTCAGAGCAATAATTATTTATTAACATATCCTACAAATATCCTCTTTACTATTGCATGCTCATGCATTTGGATGTTTATAGGAAGAATACTTTCCAAGCACAGAAAATTAGCAAGAAAGCCAAAAAGTTGCTTATCAGAATATGTGATGAGATGCCTTTTTAGACACAAAAAATGGAACATTCAATAGAATATAGATACCACCACACAGAAGAAACAAAAGCATTTCAATCTAAAGAGTTTGTTTTCAAAACAAATGAGAACAATCTTGCTAAAGGACTGAAAATCTGAGAACTGTCCACAGGATTTAGAAGATTCTATTCATTTCAGTATTTCAATTTTAATGTGAATTGGATGTGAAAATTATTTCGGTGGCTTTGCAAAATCTTAGGTCTTACATATCTCTATTTGCCATTGGGGATTTTTTTTTTCTCAATATATTTCTGTTTAAAATCCATGTCAATAGCAAATCAGTGCTATACTAAAGATGCAAAAATGTAATATCTCTGGGCACATCTACATCGTGCCAGAGTTTATTGCTTCCTGGACACCGCATTTACACATGTGCTGGGAGCACAGCATGTTGAGCCATGTGAGAGCACCCCTGGCAGTGAGCCTGGGGGGGTCAGCCTGGGGCTGCTCTGACCTGGATCAATGTGCTGCAGATGGCCTGGCTGGGGTACAAGGGTGCTCTAGTGCAGGGCTAGGTGGCAGGCAGCCTCTGCACTGAGGCATCCTCATGCCCAGCCAGCCCTTCCAGTATATACACATGCATTGCTGCAGAGTAAAAAACCCTGCAGCAGGATAGTACTTGTATTTTTACAAGTCCTGGTGCAGTTAATCACGCCTGCCTAATAGCACTGCACATGTAGACATGAGACATTTACTGTAGAACTAATTTAGTCAGCTTTGCAGTAAACTTCTCATATAGACATGCTCTCTATGCCTTAATTTAATTTTGTAGAAGATTTAATAGTATAGTTAAGTTACACAGTCTTCTTTATTTAAAAATGATCAAGTAATCTTCATCAAAAAAGAAAAAGCAATGATAAAAAAGCTTGCTGGTATGATACATTTAATTCCCTTCACCAATTTAAATTATGTGTTCTTTTTGTTGGGAGTAATTCTTTCTTGGATTTTGGATAGCAGCATACTCTGGATACTACTAGAATTTTAATATATAATTAACACCACCACCACCAACATTAGTGATGATGTTAGAGGTTGTATTCCTATACATAGCAAGGATTTTCCAAAAAGTTCTCTCTGTAAGTAAGTATGCATAAAATAGCTATTCATAGTCTGTCATGTTCTGTATATGTGTAAGAATATTAAAAAATATATAAACAAATACTAAGAAGCCATTATGTAATAATCCAAAGTTAGATACAGGCAATATAAACTATTAGGGATTGTTGCAGTTCTACCTGTTGTATATAGCTCCATAAATGCAGATACAGTGTGTATATATATGTAAGTGTTTTGTGGGTGTTAACTGTATGTAAGGTAAGAGGAAATATTCAAAACCGGGATTTCAATTTTCTGAGATAATGATATATCTATTACCCATTTCACAACTGTCTTTTGGGTGCATATGGCTTTTATTTGCACTCTTTTCCCATTGCTTAAAAAAAAATCTTTTTGAGATTAATACAGATCAGTAGGGGGAGCTTTAAGACCCATGAGCCAACAATATTTCTGCTTTCTGTTACTAAAGGCTTGAAGTGCCTGAGGGCTGGAGTGTTAAACATATTGCTTTGTTCAATGAATAGTGGCACGGAGATTTCTACAAATGTATATTTGTTTCTAAAGCACTTGTAGGGTGCCTATAATCACCATGTCCTTTGTAACATTGATTTTAATATATATAGTTACCCCAGGATGTTTTATAGACCAAATGAAAAGCTCTTGGTAGTAAATAAAGAAAATAAAAAGAAATAAAAAGCTTATAGTTTATTAATCCAGGAATAGAAAAGCATTTGTTTAAATAAACTCAAGCTGAGCACAGTAATTGATGGCATCTTTACCCCCTGAAGTTCCATGAAATGACTGCAGTATTATATAAAAATTAAAATGTGCCAAAAAATGATTTAGCTGTGTCCACTGAAATTGTCAAGCATCATTCTAAATACAATTCAAAGACAAGTCTTCCACACATGGTATTATCTGTCATTATAGCTTGTAGATGCTTATAAAAGGAGAACTGTCATAGCTAGTCTGTCCCTGTCCTCAGAGTTAAGAAATGGTACAAAGTTTTGAAGCCTGTGTATTCTTTTCTTGTTTTGTATTCTTTACACATTTCTAACTTATCTTGTTTACAAACTTTTCAAATGTCTTTGTTGTTTCTTGCTAACTCCATAAAGTTCAAATTTTGGAAGAGGGAAAGCATACCTAATACAGTCTGCATGGAATATTTCATTTATTAACAGACAAATTAGGAATTGAATTCACAGCAGAACACTGTTGCATTGATCTTGATAGGTGGATTTTCATTTTTCAAGAAGAGTTTTATTATGAAGGGCAAAATAGTATCATAATAATCTGGAACAATCAGAAGTGCATACACTGTATGACGCAGAGAATTCTGAAAACTAGCATCAAAAGAATTACATGACTTGTCTTCATTCTGGCTTCATTACTTTTGACATCCAAGGCTACAAGAGCATTTTTGCATGTGCTCTGGGGAAGGGGTGGCTCCGACAGTGTCTTGTGTATCGTCATCCCCATGCTTCAAAATGGTGGTGGGGGTGCTTTAACTAAAGCTTATTCGATGAATTTTAGTTAAAGCTCTCCCACTGCCACTTTGAAGTACGGGGACACTGATACATGAGATGCAAAGTCTGCTGGAGCATGTTTAAATTAGCATGCTCTAGCAGACTCAATTAGTCGAGTCTCCCTGCATGTTTACGGGCATGCCAAAAATGAAGATTTGATACTCATGTTCCTATCTCCTTTTTCACTGGGCCTGTTACTAGACAAAAAAGTAAAAGAACACACCTATTCTAAAATCCACCTATTCTAATAAATGTTGAAATACCAATGACATTTTTCCCTTTTACATTATTTGAAACATTAAAAAAAATGCAAGCACTGTAAGCATCTTAATGGAGTTATTTTTGTGTGCTCTTATATTAAAAACAGGTAGCAGATGCATATTTTGCCTGTCAAAAGTGCAATCACTTACTCCTCTCATCAAATGTAAAATGAACATGAAATGTATATTTCATAGAAAGCATATTAAAATTGAATTCTTAGTGTTGTCATAGGCAAGAAATTTTAAAGTTGTACGTATGACCGTATCTTTTTCATTTTCTGCTTAACAGCCTGCAATTATAACAACTTCCTCCTGTTCTTTCCATAGCTATTTCCTCAGTTAGTGTGTAATAATATATACTGTGACTAAAAAATATTTGCACTTTCCCACATATATAAACATGTTGGCCATGTCCAGATGAGTGTGGCCATGTGGTACGTGCTGCTGCAGTCATGTCTGTGGCACCATATACCACACATTCAGCTGTTCTCCACACTGCAAGGGAGCAGAACGGGGTGGGGGAATGCGGATCAGTGCACATGGGAGCAGCACGCGCCACTCAAAACCAGAGCCTGGCTCACCAAAACCACTCTCCGGCTGCCGGCCAGGCTCTGAGTGGTAGGATTGCCAGTACTGCAGCCCCAAGAGGCCCAGGTGTAGACCACCCCCTCCCTCCCGCAGTTCTAAGCTTTGATTATGTTGTAAGCATTCTCACATGTATGGAAGGGATGAAGGGTCACAGCCTAGATACACCTATTATGCATGCAAAGTAACCTGCTCTGGTGGGGCAAGTATCCAGCTTTCTGCGAGGTACTAAAACATCTAACTGGCCTAAGGTGTAACAAACACTGAGTTGACAGATCATCCCTGTGAATGATTGGATAAGACTTGATTAATATGTATAAGAGTTTGAAAAGTTCATAAGGTGTGTGAGTTCTTCATTCTGGACTCTGCCTTTTGCTCTGCGCTCCCTGTCTCACTCTCTATCTCTCTTTCTCTCTCCCTCTGTTCTGTGCTTTTAACTCTTTCTGTTCTTTGCTCTTTGATCTTGTGTTAATTTGCTCTCTGCAAAGCAACTGTCTGAAGTGAGAATGCATGAGCGTAAAGAACAGGAACTTATCTGGAGATCCTGGTGAGCTGTTGGAGCCTTCCCTAAAGCTAGTGTTCCTCTACCTCAATATTTATTCGAATTTGGTAATGTATTACCCACCCTGAGCCTGAGGTTGTGAGTACCTGCGAGGGGAAAATATTAAAAATCCTCAGTTTGGTGAATAAGTTAATCCATTGTAACAGGCTGCTGCAGTCTACTGACTCCAGTGTCTGCAGTGTTTGCAATCTGTTCTCCTGTTTGTAATACATCCCTGTATATTTTTTGTTTGTTTTTATTCTCATATTGGTTAATGTTGTTTATTAATACACTTTCTTAATTCAACTCTTTGTGTCTCTGTGCATTCTGATGATGCCAGATGGGGCTGGACTGTAAGCCAATATCTGACCAATCAAACCCTTAAATCCACCTACAGAGATAATATTTCATGAAGCTCCCCAAAGGTTTTGAAGACGATTAACAACTCTCTGGCCCCTTTGTTGTTAAATAGAGACCCTTGGGGTCTTCAACAAGACCCCAGGTAAAGTTACTAGGCCAGAGGGTGCATGGCGTTGGTGTTTCCCAGGGACAACCAGCAGCAGCACAAGGTGTCCTGCTGCTAACTGTTTCCAAGGAACCAAACATACACACTCATGTGTTATGCATATAAATATTACCATAGTACCCATTAGCCTTAGCATTACTGTACAATGTCCATCCTGTACACAAGGGCCTTCCAGTTCTAGTCTCAGTTAAACTACAGTTCATTTCAAGTGAATACTTCAAAAATCAGAAGTTTATGCAGATTTAAATTACAGTAATTCCAGAATCCTATACAGTATGCATATATCCTTAACACAAAGTGTTTTACTGAGGAGCTCAGCCACACTTTGAGCTAAGTACAGACAACCAAAAAGCCTGATAAATCATCACAGGTTAGTCATAGTTTCATAATTGGTAGGGTCAGAAGGGACCTAAGCAGATCATCAAATCTGAACCCCTGCCATCGGCAGGAAAGGATGCTGTCTAGCCTCCTTTTAAAGATCCCCAGGGCAGGGGTGAGCACCACCTCCCTTGGAAGTTGATTCCAGCTCCTAGCCACCCTGACTGTGATGTAGTGCCTCCTGATATCTAGTCTCAATCCACTCTCAGTCAACTTATGGCTGTTGTTCCTTGTTACTCCGGTAGTGCTCGGGGGAACAGGGACTCTCCCATTTCCTGCTGGTCCCCCTCGGCAAGTTTATAGGTGGCCACCAGATCCCTTCTCAGCCTTCTTTTGTGGAGGCTGAACAGGTTCAGGTCCTGTAACCTCTCCTCATAAAGCCAGCCCTGCTGCCCCCTGATCATGCGAGTGGCTCTCCTCTGGAACCTCTCAATGCTGTCCACATCCCTCCTGAAGTGCGGTGCCCAGAACTGGTTTCAGTACTCCAACTGTAGCCTGACCAATGTCATATAGAGGGAGAGGGTCACCTCCTTGGACCTGCTCGTGATGCATCTATGGATGCATGACAAGGTATGGTTAGCCTTCCTGACCGCGTCCCCACATTAGCGGCCCATGTTATTCATCTTGGAATCAATAGTGACACCAGGTTCCTTTTCTGTCTTTGTGCTGACAAGAAGGGAGTTCCCCAGCCTGTAGGTATGCTGCTGGTTCTTGCTTTCCAGGTGCAACACCTTGCACTTGTCCATACTGAAACCCATCCTATTCTCATCTGCCCACCTCTGTAACCTGCCCAGATCTAGTTGTAGCATGTCCCTCTCTTCTAGTGTGCTCGCTTCACCCCT
>NW_017729033.1:49385211-49386502 GCF_001723915.1 Gavialis gangeticus
CTAGTTGTAGCATGTCCCTCTCTTCTAGTGTGCTCGCTTCACCCCTCAAATCTTAGTGTCATCTGTGAACTTGAACAAGGTGCTTTTCACCCCCTCATCCAAATTACCGGTGGAGATATTGAACAGTGCGGGCCCTAGGACCAAGCCCTGGGGAACCCCACTGCCCACATCTCTCCAGGTCGAAAATGACCCATCCACCACTACTCTCTGGGTGTGGCCCTCCAACCAATTTGTGACCCATCTGACTATGTACGCGTCAATACCACACTCACCTAATTTTTTAATGAGGATGGGGTAATTGACAGTTTCAAAGACCTTCCTAAAGTCCAAAAAGACTACGTCTATTGTGACACCTGCATCTGAGGCTTCTGTGACCTCATCATAGAAGGCAATCAGGGTGGTCTGACAGGATCTGCCTTTAATGAACTCATATTAATTGTTCCTAAACATAATCTCCCCTGCTGGCTCCTTACAGATGTGCTCCTGGATAATTTTCTCAAGAAGCTTTCTCAGGACCAAGGTAAGACTAATGGGCCTATAGTTTCCTGGGTCCTATTTCCTCCCTTTTATGAAAATGGGGACCACAATGGCCCTTTTCCAGTCCTTGGGCACCTCACCAGAGCACCACAAGTGCTTGTAAAGCTGTGCCAGGGGTCCTGCAATGACCTCTGCCAATTTTCTAAGCACTCTAGGGCAGAGATCATAGAATAATAGAATCATAGAAGTAGGGTCGAAAGGGACCTCGTAGATTTTCAAGTCCAAACCCCTGCCTGAGCAGGAGAATAAACTGGACTCAAATGATCCCAGCTAGGTAGGCATCAAGCCTCCTCTTAAAGACCCCCAGGGTAGGAGCCAGCACCACTTCGCTTGGAAGTTCGTTCCAGATCCTAGCCACCCTAACTGTGAAGTAGTTTTTACGGATGTCTAATCTAAACCTACTCTCCAACAACTTGTGGCTGTTATTCCTTGTTATGCCAGAGGGTGCTAGGGGAAACAAGGTCTCTCCCAAACCCTTCTGGTCCCCGCTCGTGAGTTTATAAACTGTCACCAGGTCCCCCCTCAGCCTTCTCTTGTGAAGACTGAACAGGTTCAGGTTCCACAGTCTCTCATTGTAGGATCTGCCCTGTTGTCCCCGGATCATTAGGGTGGCCCTCCTCTGGACCCTCTCAATGTTGTCCACATCCCTCCTGAAGTGGGGCGCACAGAACTGGACACAGTACTCCAGCAGTGGCCTGACCAGTGTTACATAGAGGGGGAGGATCACCTCCTTGGCCCTGCTAGAGATGCACCT
>NW_017729033.1:49386861-49395781 GCF_001723915.1 Gavialis gangeticus
ATCAGGTTGGTCTGACATTACCTGCCCCTAATGAAACCATGCTGGTTGCCTTTGAGCGTCATCTCTGATGCCAGCCCATCGTAGATGTGCTCCATTATGATCATCTCAAACAGTTTCCCTAGGACTGAGGTAAGACTGACGGGCCTATAGTTGCCTGGGTCCTTCCTCCTCCCTTTTTTAAAGATGGGGACCATGTTGGATATCTTCCAATCGTCTGGCACCTGGCCTGAGCACCATGAGTGCTCGTAAAGCCATGCCAAAGGCCCTGCAATAACCCCTGCTAGCTCCCTCAACACCCTGGGGTGGAGAGCATCTGGACCCGCTGATTTGAATACGTCCAGCCCCTCCAGAAGCTCTCTAACTCGGTCCTCCCCCACCTGAGGTCTAGAGACATTCCCCTCGAGTCTGTCTTGCATCATGGTGGGGAAGTCCCAGTCCCTGCCCAAGAAAACAGAGGTGAAGAATTGGTTAAAGAGGTCTGCTTTCTCCTCTGGGGCAACCACCAGATTGCCCAGAGGATCTTGCAGGGGCCCCACATTTCCCCACACAGATCGTCAGGAACTGCTGATTTGAACATGTCTAGTCCCTCCAGAATTTCCCTGACTAGGTCGTCACTGACCCTAGGCCTGTTTGCAACTCCCCTGGGTCTGCCTGGAATGCCAGTGGGAGTAATGTCCCTGTCCCTGCTCAGAAAAATGGAAACAAAGAATCTGTTAAAGAGATTAGCTTTGTCATCTGGTTCTACTACCAGATTACCAAGCATGTCCTGCAGAGGCCCCACATTACTTGGTACCTTCTTTTTACCCTCTATGTATTTAAAAAAGGACTTCTTGTTATCTGTGATCCGGGTCGATCATCCCCGTTTCATCTCTGCCTTAGGCTTCCTAACAGCCCCTCTACAATCTTGAGTCAAGGAGATATAATCGTCCTTGGTGATGGCCCCTCCCTTCCATTGGGTGTATGCCTCCTTTTTGGCTTTGAGACATTTATGGATGCTTTTGGTAAGCCATGGGGGCTTTTAAGCACTCTTGCCCCCTTTGATTCATGTGGGGATTGTCACCCTTTGGGCTTAGAGGATCATCTCCTTAAGGAATGACCACTCTTCTTGGACTCCTATCTCCCCTCCCCTCCGGGACCTCAGTGCCTCCCCGACTAGTCTCCTGACCTCACTGTAATACACACTCCTGAAATCCAGGGCTGCTGCCTTGCTGCAGGCCTTTAACCCTGCCCTGGATGGTAAATTCCAGTAGGCGATGATCACTATTGCCCAGGTGGTTGAACACCAGCAGTCCCATCACCAGGTCATCACATGTGGCCAGGACCAGGTCCAACAAGGCACTTCCCCTGGTGGGACTGTGCACGTCCTGAGTTAGATGGAGGTCCTGTAACTTGGTAGGAACCTACATGAGCGGTCAGACCTGGCTGAGTGCTCTTCTCAGCAGATTTCTGGGTTTAGGTCACCCATGATGACCACATCCCTTGACTTAACTGCCTCCATGAGCTGACCTGAGAATTCCAGATCCAGCTCTTCTCTCTGGTTAGGTGGCCTGTAGTAGATCCCCACCATTAGGTCCCTTTCCCCCTGACCCCCTTGTATTCTGACCCAGAGCACCTCAGTCTGTCCTACCTCAGACCCAGTGCTGTTTGCTGAGGATGTGTATTGCTCTTTGATGTAGAGTACCACACCCCCACCTTTCCTCCCTGTTCTATCCTGCCTACACAGCCTATAGCCCTTGCTGTTCACTGCCTAGTTGTGCATTGGGTGTCATCAACGTTTCAGTGAGCCCCACTATGTCTGGGTTTGTGTTAGCTAGCAGGGGGGAAAGTTCCTCCTGCTGGTTCCCCATAGTATGAGCATTAGCATAGAGGCATTTAAGGCCTTCTGAGGGTGTGTGTGCCTCCCCCACAATCCTAGGACTGTCTGCACCCCTGTCTCTTACCTGGGTATTTCTTGTGCTTGTTGCCTGTCTTGGCTGGGCTGTTCAGTCTAAGCCATGTAGGTTGAACCAATAAGCAAGTGAACAGACATTCACTTTTGATTCTGAAAATGAAGCCACTTGCCTGCAATGGCTGAGGCCAGAAGCCTGAAGTCACTAGAGCATGTCTCCCTGCTCAGCAAAGCAGGGTTTGCAGGAGAGGTGCAAAGCATCCTGAGATGCTAGTGAACTGTGAGTTAACTTGAATCTGGAGGGTTTCCTAGGCAGAAGTTCAATAAACCAATTTAACCTAAATCAGTTACTACATCCATTTATCTTAAACTGGTTTTGGTCATTTTGAAAGTGGTTTATGTGCACTGAAGTTCTGTTGTGTTACATATTTGAACCAGTTTCCAATAACTTATAATGGTTTATGTGTAATTGCTGTCCCATGCCTCATAAGCCCAAGACTATTGCACAGTAGCATCATGTGGCAGCAAACATGACATGGGACTCGTGTGTAGTAGTCGTGGGCTACTGTGCAGTCAGCATTATAAAAAAGTCATTTGTTGACACTACTGTGCAGTAATGACTATGCAGTCAGCATCTCATGTAGATATGGCCATAGAGCACTATCTCTGAGGAGATCTGTGACCGAGAAAGGAAATGGAAGGGGCAAGAGTACTTGTGCTTAATGTTGTATATGTTTATTGCGAAACTTATTTTTATTTACAAAGTAAGGCCATGGTATGGAAAATTGATCCACTAGGGCACACATGTGCTCCAGTTTCCAATTTACTAATAGGTCTCTGAACAACTAAAGGAATCTGCATCACCAGTTTGTATTCTAAGGCTGAGTTCAAATTCTAACCAGTGTATAAAAACCCTAAGTGGGATGTAACTGCCATTCTGCCATTGCATTATTGATGTAAGACAAATCAGATAAATCAAACTAGTCAGTTTGGGAATATTCTTAGAAAACCTTAATTTCTAAACATGTACTTAAATTCAATGCTGATGTGTTAATTTGTATTGCTCTTTGTTCATACATTTGAAGGCAGATTGTTATTATCAAAATTCTATTAACTAGGGCATAGCTAGGAGAAAGGCAATCATAAAATAATGAGTTTTAATTAATTTGCTATGTTATTAATTTTAGTAACAATATATTTATTGCCAACTTCAGCAATACTTGATTTAGCATGGACCAGCCTTCTCTTAACTAGCTTAACCACAAACCCCCTGTACTCAAACCAATAACTCTTCCATCTACTTTTACTAAACTCCTCCACACATTCTTAATATTCCTATTGAAGTTACGGATTAAGGGGGTACAATACTATCTACACAATCTCTATCTTTTCCAGGAACAGCCTCTCTTTAAACCCAGTTCTCATTCCATTTTACCTGGACACAGAAAAAAAAACTAAGTACCAAGACAGTCAGTTTCATCCAGCAGCTGTGTTTGAGTGTCTGTGGGTCATGTCACACATTCATTTGCAACAATTGCATATCATTATAATATAGTGACCTATTAAAATTAATACATTAGAGCATAGCCCTGGCCCAACAGCTTTGCAATGCCAGGAGATCACATGCTAAACTGCTTTCAAGCTAAACTGCTTGACTATATGTACACTCTCATTTTAGTTGCACTTAGTATGTGTTAAGTTGTATGCGTGACATCATCCTATGACTGCAAGCAGGGTGTCCAAGCTTCCTGAAGCAGACTCTGATCTCAGCTCTTCAGTAGGCTCCTAGGACTTTCAGGTTCCTTGCTTCACAGAACTGGAAGCACTAGGTCTATGGCCCTACTACAATGTCTGGCAGGTTTTTTCCCAAACTGCCGATCCTTGAGATACAAAGTGCTCAGCCCTGGAGCAGCCCATGGAAACCCTGTTATGAAAAACAAAACAAAACTTTAAAGCCCCAAAAATTGGGATTTTTCAGTGATATTTTTTTAATTACCTCCTCTAGTTTTGGCTAATTTTCCTCAAGAAAAACCTCTGGATTATGGAAGAGATTCCTGTTGTCATGACCTCTTCATTTTTCTATTCCTTATGTTTGTTTCTGCTTTCCTTTAAATAGCACTTTGAATTAATTGGCCAAAACTGTCTCTTTCTCAAAGAAGTTGTAAACACAGGATCAGAAAGGCAGCAGAAGCAATGTCTTAAAACAGTGGGGGCTCCATTTTTTTGGTTAGGGTGCCACAAATGAAGCCCCTCATCCCCAGTGACTGCCACTTTAACATCCTTTCCCTGCCTAGTCTGCTGCTCTGCTTTCTGCTCTCTGCCCTGGGCTCCCTGCCTAATCTTCTGCTCTGCTTTGTGGTGCACACAGAGATATAGTGGAATTATCAGATTATTTAAAGAGGTGACATTGCAGAAGACACAAATGGTACTTAATATTACATCCAGACAAAGTCCTGTATATTTTTCCTATACAGATGTAGGAATATATCACTAAAGTCTCATATGCTTACATTGTGTCTTGTGAAGTAAGGGAGCCATATATTTGTTACAACAGATATTTAACTGGACTGGCAAAACATAAAATTCCTGCTAGCTTTAAAAAATGAATTCTGTTCCAAAACATAGAGAGAAATAAAAGAAAACAAATTAAGCAAAGCATAAAACTAATTTTAGAAATCTTCCAGGGTGGATAACTTTAGAACATATCAAAGTAAAAAAAACCCCAAAACTTATAGAGCTAGCAAATCCTTAATTTTGCAGAAATCTTGAAGGTCTAGAACTTCAACTTTTAACTGACTAGAATAACTTTTAAAGTCAACTGGGATAATGGTTCATTCAATGGTACACATAATGAGAAAGATTGGGCTTCTCTTTGTTTGTGGTAATTTCAAAGCTATCATTAAAGCGGCATTCCTGGTAGATCATTATCCTTTCCTAGAATAAAGAGTATATTTCCCTTTATCACATAGTTGTTAATCCAGATAGGGACATAGGGGTTAGATGGTGGGGGGGGCAGGAACAGGGGGTCTCTGGGAACCTCAGGAAATGGGTGGGGGTAGAGACAGTGGCTGGCCATGTCCAAGTTAGGGGGGAAGGATCAAGCATCTCTGGAATGGCAGGAGCAAACTATTTCCAGGTGGGTGTGCTGCAATTAAAGGGGCTTGGGAAGTCCAAGCTGGGTTAAGGATGGTGGGTCATGGGTTGAGGGAACTCTGGGACAGTGTGATTGTGGGTGGGCCAGGGTGTAGGGGCTCATTAATGGTGGTAGGGTGAGGGTCCAGGGTCTGCTGCAGGTGTGTGTCTTTCTCCCACCAGCACGGGGGGGGGGGGGTATTTTTGATAGCCGCACAGCCTCTGGGCTGTGGAGAGAGGCAGAGCTCTGCAGCTCCTGATCTGACAGAGCAGGTGAGCTCTGTCTCCTGGGCTGCAGCAGTGGAGTGAATCCTGAGTCACAGAGTGCTCCCCTGGAGGAGAGGAGGCAGGAACAGAAGCAGGGTACACAGGGATGCGAAAGGGCAACTCCTCAGCCCCAGTTGATAGGGGTTGTGTGCAAGCATTCATTCAAAAACTTGCACCCCAATCAATTGGCACTTCAAACATGTCCAATGTAGTGGAAATTGCCACACATTTTATAATGGTTGAAGTTCAGTGAACACATGTGCATAAGGCATGTCAACCTGTGGAATTATGATTCCATTGGTTCATAGGAATCATAGACAGGTAGGGATGGAATAAAGCCCCTCATCTTGGAATCAAGTACAAGGGGCGGGGGGGGTGCACAAGTGGATGCTATGGTCTCCAGGACCAGCCTGGGTTTGAGACCATAGCACCAGCTGCTGCTGGACCCTACTCCCCTGCCTCCTGCTGCTTCTGCATCCCACCATCTCTGCCACTCCATTGCAGCCTCTGCCTACCCCACTCCCTCTCCCTTACATTTGCTCTGTGCCAGCTGGCCCTGTGCATACTGGAGCCTGGGACACTGAGCACAGCCCAGCCCAGCCATGTAGCAGCAGTATACAGCCTTCATACCTGCTCTAGGAATGAGGGTTGAGCTGGGGCGGTGCCCTGGGCTAGAATGGGAACAAAGCCTACTTCCACAGAGCAAGGGTAAGGGGGGGAGGTGTTGGGGGTGGGGGAAGCAGAGGTTGGAGGGGAGGGAGAAGAAAAGCCTGGGGGGAGCATAGAGGAGGGGGGAGCAGAGGCTGTGGGAAGAGATGGAAATGGGGAACAGAGTTTGGGAGGAGGGGCAGGAGGGGGAGCAGAGGTGGCAGGGGGGAGGCACAAGCATGGGGCAAGATGTCACCTACTACACAGTCTGGCATCCTGCAGCAGTGGGAGGATGAATTAAAAATGACCCTCCAATAATTAAATACTATACATGGAAATTATAACAATTGTATACATTTTCCATGTCTAGAATCTAAATACTAGGGATTATTTTAAATTCAGGGTTGTCTTAGATTTGAGTAAACACAGTATTAGGCCAAACTAAAGAAAATATTTTAATATTTATTACCAAATTATCATATTGCAACATTTAAACAGTAATAGGTATGTTGACTTATAGAACAAACAATGAAAGACATGCTATTTGGAATAAACCTTAAGGCTACTGTAGACAGCCATAGAGCTTGTTGACTTCACATGTAAACTGTATACAAAAAGAACAGAATTTGAAGCTTTCAAACTGAAAACTAATTTTCAGGAAATCCATTTCTCCTGTGAGGTCAGAGCTGAAAGGAATGTGCTATATCATATGTCCAATTGATTTCAGTAGATTTTTAAAATTTAGGGATAATAGAACTGTTTCGTAATTCTTGGAATTATTTCTTCCTCACCCACTCCCCATCAGATGTATCCATTTTATCATCTCTTCTCTTTCCCCTACACTGCCTAATTTACACTCCAAAATCCAGAAAGAAAGATTCTCCTTATATGTAAGGGACTTCAGTGAGCTGTAGAGCAGACCTTCAGACTTCTGAAAGTAACTTTAATATAACGTCACCTTCTCTTATTTTTTACTATTTGCTTTTCATAGTCCATTTCTTACAGCCAATAGAGAAGACATACTATGAAAGAAAAACAAAGAGACTAAGATAATCATTTTTACAACCCACCTGATTTACATCTTCACAATGGAAACAAACTGCTCCTAATATCCCTGAATTCTTCCTGTTTTATAGTTGTACTAGTTTATTTTGTTCACTGTCTTTGATAATTGTTTCAGAAAAAAGCCTGAGTAATGAAGGTAAGTCAAATGAAGAAAGGTAAGTTGCCTCAAATGTTTTTAAATGCTGCACTTGCAAGGAAACAAGCAAACAAAAAAATCTGGATCAAATAATGGATATTCTTTAAATTGATGTGTCTTTGTTTCATGAATTTGTATACTTCTTAAGTATGATAATAAGGTCTGTAATAGGATGTGATGTACTGTAAGAAGATAAAATGTTTGCTAATATGAGACAGAATTAACTCTGATCTTATTGCAGCAGTGAACATAAGATTGTTTTGGACTGTTTTCCTTTTTCCATTGCAGTGATTCTGTACTTTGCTTCACTGCATCTCAGATTAGTGTGAAAAGAAATATTTATTAAACATGTTTGTTTTCTACAAACTGACAATGATGTGAGGAAACTTAGTTTATTAAAACATATGAAAAAATGTGCAGCTATATGGAAGAGTAGGTATTTTCTAATGGAGTTAGCAGGCACTCACATAAAATATGAATAAGCCATATGTTTTAAGCAAAAGAAGTAAAACATTTTTAGACATGGCACACTTTTAATCTTTTTACCACATCCAGTGATTTCATTGTCTCTCTTGACCTTGGCGGGAAAAATAATAAATTATTCACAATAGATCCAGTTTCATAAAAAATGAATTTCTTTGGGATTTTGATGGACATCAGAAAGAAGCCATGAATGTCCTTTTTATAAATGTATAATTATTAGAAGTAAAATAAATAATTTTATGTATACAAATGATTCATATACAATATCAATCTGCTATTCCTTTGCTATATATATACTTGTTGTAGCACTTTTAATATTCCTTAGACATTACAGACTTTTTATTTTCCTTAAAGCAGAGACAACGTTATTTTTACTTCTTCATTCAGTGAATAGCAGAATGGAATATTTTGATTGGAACCTTCTAGATACTACTACAAAACAAATTATTATTAGCAGTAATATATCAAGGCAACACTTCCTTTGTAGTTTTATTAGACTCTTAGACTAAATTTGGTTACGCCATGTGTAATTTTAGGAGATGTTTTAAGTTCCCACATATATTTATCAATTCCTCTTTTTCTTTTTAAAGATAAATCCATGGACACTAGAATAATAGAATGCATTGCTTAGTCTTAAATATAAGTCAAGGCCTTAAAATATAATATAATACTCTAAGTGGCTATTGTATGCAGAGTAAAATATGCCATGATGTACAGAAGTACCACAAGAACTGTGCTTCCATTAAATACAACATATGTCTTAAAAATAGGACTTATGATGTATAAGCCTCTTTCTGCCCATGGTAAATTTTAAACATTCAGAATAACTATATGTATGCAGTTGCTAAAGTATATGTCCAAAAAAACAATGAATCACAGAGTGAGCCCATATATATTTTATGAAAAGAAAACATGATTCCCTAGGGAATACAGACTATGACAAAGTTAGAAATAGTCCTTTTCCTTAATGTCAAATCTATTTTAATATTTTCAGTCAGAGTCACAACTGCAGACAAGGAGTACTAAATACAGATAAACCATAATAATTGTTTATTCAGGCCCCAGGGGAGGCACACCTAGGCCAAGGGTCAGTGAGGACCTAGTCAGGGAACTTCTGGAGGGACTGGATGTATTTAAATCAGCTGGTCCAGACAATCTCCACCCCAGAGTGCTGAGGGAATTAGCTAAGGTCATTGCGGGACCCCGGGAACAGCTTTATGCACACTCATGGTGCTCTGGTGTGGTGCCAGAGGACTGGAAGAGGGCCAATGTGGTTCCCATCTTCAAAACAGGAAGGAAAG
>NW_017729033.1:49396367-49400864 GCF_001723915.1 Gavialis gangeticus
GATGTGGACAACATGGAGAGGGTCCAGAGGAGGGCCACTCGCATGATCAGGGGGCAACAGGGCAGGCCCTATGAGGAGAGACTAAGGGACCTGAACCTGTTCAGCCTCCATAAGAGAAGGCTGAGGGGAGATCTAGTGGCCTGTTACAAACTAGTTAGAGGGGACCAGCAGGCATTGGGGGAGTCCTTGTTTCCCTGAGCACTACCAGCAGTGACTAGAAATAACGTTCACAAGCTGGCAGAGGGTAAATTCATATTAGACATCAGGAGGCACTACTTCACTGTCAGGGTGGCTAGGATCTGGAACCAATTTCCAAGTGAAGTGGTGCTGGCTCCTACCCTGGGGGTCTTTAAGACAAGGCTTGACAATCACCTTGCTGGGGTCATTTGACCCCCAGTACTCTTTCCTGCCATGGCAGGGGGTCAGACTTGATGATCTGCTCAGGTCTCTTCCTACTCTACTAACTATGAAACTATGAAAAGACACTGTAAAGGTGCTGGGTTCTGAACAAATTCAGCACAAATTGGATGAGCATTTAATCTGCAGCAGCTGCCAATAAAACTTATGTCTTGTTAAAGCCAGGGATCAATAAGCAAAGGACTCAATTTACACTAATTTTTCTTCAGCTATTCCCTAAAATTGCAACCAGCAGGATGTGGAGTGGGATCTGGAAGAGCATCCATAAAGGTTTGTTGTCATCTGAGGCTCTTTCTACACAAGGAGGATCCTACAGGAACTGGGGCCACTTAATATTGGTGGAGAGACACAGTTGTCAGATTATTTGCAAAGTCAGGGCAAGTGGATTTAAAAGATACCCTGAAATATTACAGGGTCCTCATTTGATTTAAAAAAACCCTGTAAATGCAAAAGGGAAGGGACAGAGAGAACGCAAATGGAGCAAAATAATTTAAGGGTGGGGGGAAAGACTCACAAAGGAAAAAGCAAATAGAGAGAAACAGGAAGTGAGAACAGGGAATAGGAATGGGGAAGACTAGAAAGGTCTGGTTAAGGGTCTGGGAAGGTGAATTGTCTCCACTCTGAAAGAAATGAGTTAATGGGAGGGAAATCTCTGGCCCTTACAGGTTGTTTTATCGAAGAGCAGCAACATACCAGAAGGTGTCGCTCCCAAATACTGGCAGCTGTGTTAAGTGTTAGCTCAGTGATTTTAAGGTTAATTTGCAGCTAAATGCAAGTACTGACAAAAAATATGTGTGAACTAAGTATTTGTTGCATCCATAAGTTTTACTAAGCATTTAAAACTTTATATAATGATGAAAATGTATCTTCTGCATATTCCAGTCTGAGTCAGAAAACTATAATTGCTATGTGGGAAGAATCACTGGAAGAATGAAAGCTGTTGTCAAAAATATCAGAAACTAATAACATTTTGGCATCTCAGAAAAGATGACCAGAAAATATAAAAATTCATTCTCTCATCTGCAAAAGTAGCTAACTCATAAAGACAGGGAAATTTAGCTCTAGGGAATCTGTGAACAACTGAAGTATTCGAGTTCTACTGTAATGTTCCAAATACAATTATCTGCTTTCTGTACTAGGATGTATCCCTATTAATTCGATCATGAGCTACATTATCCAAAAAATTACTCATTAGTTCCAGTTGTTTAGATAAAAGGTCAGAGCACAAAGACATTTCAACACGTTTTAGAAACATTTTCCATTTCTAGCCCTGGACATTGTGCATTTAAATTGGGACCCTCTCTCTACTACACAAACATTCCCCCAGTAAGTGAACTCAGTGTTTTGCTAAAACCTGGTATCTCCGTCACTCGAAAGTTCTCATTCTGCCTGTCAAACACTGTGTAGGAGTATGCCTCAGGCTACCGAGAGCCTGATGAAATATTGTCAAAAAGCGCAATACACATAATTATTTGAATAAACACTATTTTGTCTTTCCACCACTTCCAAGCCCTGCATCTACAGAATGTTACTTGCATTTTCAATACTCAGTTTTTAAAAGCCATCCAATGGTAAGAAAATAATTAACTTAAGATCACTGGCGTTGTCTTTTAGAATGACAATTTTTCCTTTGATAAATACATTTTAATACCTCAGCATTTGCAGTGTTGCCGAGAATTACACACATGTACTGTAAGAAGTGCCATGAATATTGAAAATTATCAGTTAAGTTATCTAACTTGGTATTTTAGGTAAGGAGAGGTTTTGAAGAACGACCATTGCATTTTTCACACTAGCTCCAGATAGTGTAGTTTATACTTTCAGATATAAGTAAGGGAAGGTTCAGCTAAAAGATGCAAGAGGAATTAGGAATTGTGCTTATGGAAACTTGATCTTCCTATATTTTCGGGGATTGTGATCATTACAGTCTACAGTGATCACATCAGCCAGCTCCAGTGGGCACACAGGGCTATTGTCCTATCTGTTCTCTACCTTCAGTGCAGAGGAGAACACATTTTTTTTTCATCTTCTTTCAAGCACCTTGCATGCTGAAGGAGCTGCCTGAAGTAAGGATTGTATATAGTCTGAGTGAAACTCATTGGACCTTATTACCTGTTCAAAGGTCAGTACGGTTCAGAATTACAAGTCCAAGAAAGAACTGAAATGCCTAGGATCAATTGTGCTAACAAATTTTGATGACCTATGTGAAATTAACCTGATGATGCTATAAGATGCACTTCACTTCTGGGTGAAGGAGGGCATGGTGCTGACATGTGCTAAACTAAAAGGATATTGGAGAGTGCTATCATGTGTATCAAACATTCACTGTTTCCCCATGTGATTGAACCCATAGAAAATTTAGCAGGCTCCCATATTTTTTGCTACCACAGCATAGGCATTGATGTATATTTTAGAAGATTATCTATATCTTAAAGTATAAAACTAGAATTCTTTTTTCTTACTATTTGAATTTAAGTCTCTTAGTGAGAAATAAATGTAAAGACTTATTTACATCTATGCAAGATGCATAGACTGTTTACAAATGTAATTATTAAATGAAGGCCTGCCAAAATAAGTATCTTCCATTGTGCCTTAATGCTAGAATGAATGACTCATCTTGGCTCCAGCTGTCATTTTTTTCTACAGTAGAGGTCTTCCTTGAGAATGTTCTGGCCCCTGCAAGTTCAAATATCAACTGTCATTTGCCTTATCCCTATTCCTGCAGAGGTTTTATTAAACTGATAAGCAGTTGTTGGATGCTTTGGTTCAAACCTATGTACACATGTTGAAACAGACTCAGTATTTGGATATTAGCCAATAGGGCTGTGCAAAGTTTTGGTTATTGATTCAATTACTGATTCAGTGGCTGAATCTCTGAATCTGTATCAAATCAGGAGATTAATAAAAAGGTCCAAATTAATCCAAAGTCTCTGAATCGATTCAGAAAAAACTGAGAAGAGATTCAGAGATTTGGCAATTTGGACAGTACCCCCTGACCCCCACTTGCTCTCCCAGCCCCGTCAATGGCTGCTTGCCAGGCCCCAGCTTTCCAGCACTTTAAAAAAAAAACAAACAAACCCCACACTCACTGGCTGCTGCCAGGTGGAGGTGGGGGGATGATCCATGGCAGACAAATCTCCAAAAAAGATACAGCCAAATTGATTTGGGACAGTGATTCGAATCATAGCATCGATTTCACTTCGCCTCACTTGCCACGACTTTGCTGGTAATAAGATTGGTTCAGATGGTCCGGCACATGTCGCCTAAATTTGAGACTCCTCAGTGCTTCGCAGGTCCCGCGTTGATGAGGGCTCCTCCACCCCTACACCCTCGCCCGTTCCACCGGGGCAGTGGCCGCCTATCGGCCCAAGCCACATGCCCTTCGATCACTCATATAATCCAAAAGAAAAGGTACAGATGAACACAAAGACTGTGGCCAGGTGTCCCTGGATCGAGGTGGCTACTTCAATCTTCAGCAGACCACCTCTGATATTCACCTGTACGCTGGGGATCGCAACCCACTTCGGGGTTGCGAGCTCTTTGGGGTCTGGTCCTTGTCCCTGCTTACAATTAAGGCTCCCAGGGCCGTTCCGCCCTCTTTATAGGAGCCATGGTGCCCACAATCAAGGATTGCCCTTATATTAGGACTTATACGGTACTCAGCTTCAGCCAGGTCCCTGCCGTGCCCCGGTGGCAACAAACAGTCTGTTGTCCCACTAGGCCAGGGCCTGGCCTTAAAAGCCCCGCTGGAGCTTACCCCTTCTCCACAGGCTTCTGCCGCGTTTGAGAGCAGCTCACACCTGCTGCAGCCTGCTCCCGCCGACTTCAGCCCTTCCACCGCTTTCTTCCGGTTCCAACGTTCTCCCATTCATCAGCTCCGGTCCCTCCTTTATGCCAGCCACAGGAGTACCGATCCCTCCCTTCCTCTCATACCTGTGAAAGGCGAGTTCTCGCCAGGTGCCTTGGGTCTGCGGGGGCGTGATTAGCGGCTTTCCGCTTGTTCCGGGAGCCCTGGAGCCTGCTGGCTCCTCTTCTCCCTCACAGTGTGTGTGTGTGTGTGTATATATATATATATATATA
>NW_017729033.1:49400968-49402808 GCF_001723915.1 Gavialis gangeticus
TATATGTATATAACATTAAAGTTTGTATATGTCTGTGGGAGAAAGACCAAGGCCGCCTTTGGCACCTAGTGATCCAAAATTGGCAATATGTATGCTCCAGTTCCAAAGTTCTTAACTCTAGACATAATGTGGCAGACCAGGGTTACAAATCATGTCATAATATTTTGAAAAAGCAAACTTGTTCCTGGTTAAGCTTCCCCTGTGTTATAAAAATACAGTGAGGTACTTTGGCAGGCATCATCATCGTACAATCGAAGAAACTCAAAAGGAGCTAAAATTAGGTGTCGTGCCCATTTTATATAAGGCCTGCATTATTGTTAAGTTGTTCTTGCCTGGCATGAACACTGCGGCCTTTGAGGAAACGTATGTCTAGAGCTAAGAACTTTGGAACTGTTTATTTAACTGCTTTATTTAACTTTCGAATTTTATGATGTTGGATGAAAAAAATCTTTTAGACTAAGGAAAGGGAGTCTGAGTTTTCTTATATATCATTAATGTGCTTGCAGCAGTTCTGGCAGGTATACTTAATACTGCAAAATGCCTGTTAGAGGATACTCATTTTCACTTACTTGTAACTGCCCAAAACATTTACCTTTGAGGCTTACATAAACCCTATTTGATTTCTGCCTGGAGGTAATTTTTTTTTTTTTTAAGCTTGAATGAAATCCCTTAAGGTTTTTTTTGTGTGTGTGTTGTTTTCTGGGGTTTTTTTGGTTATGGAGGAGTTAGGGAATGTTCATGTTTCCCCACTATATCCTTTTTCATAGAAAGGTTAGAGGAAAAACAGTTGAATTTTGAAAGCTGATAGTTGGCAGATATAAGCTAGTTTAAGAACAGAGTTTTTCCTTGATGTTAGGTTTGGAAGAAAAGTAAATTATTGTCATTTAACAAATTTTGAATAATTTGTAAAATGGCATCTTGAATATGTCAAATTAAATTTACATTTAAATCAGAAGTCATGTGCTTAAATATTGGTGGAAAATACAAATGCACACAAGTTATGATATGATTTTTTTTAAAGCTACAGTTGTCCTTTGGTTCCCTCTACAAAAATATATGTCTTTCAGAATATTATTTTTCCAGCTAAAATAATAAAAATGGTAAAGAAACATGTACTAATCATATACACACTTTCCCTGAGATAACTTCTACTGGTTGGACTATACATCTTTTCTTACTGGTGCAAGACTATGTAGACAGATTTATTTAAAAATAAAACTGATCTAGTAACTTTGATGGAAAATCACTTTCCCCCCAAATTAACACTTGATGAAAACGGTTTCAGAAGAGGAATAAGGTTATTTGTTCAACTCTAAATCTAGTTATTCTGTCACTTCAAACTGATTTATTGTGCACCTTTAATGGTAAGCTGATGTACATCTAATTAAGTGATGTTAAGCATTTTTAGAAACTGTCTTTCCAATCTTCAAATACAGTTTGGGGTTTCTATTAATATTCTAACTTGCAAACTTGCAAATAGCAATAAAGATTTTTTTACTTCAGAGGTTAATATTGTGGGAGGAAAAACTTAGGAAAAATGAACAGTGCATTTTCCTTTAAATTACTTAAGACTTAGTTTAGAATTGTTAAACATTGATTTATTTATAAGCAGTCTCATGAGATGGTTGTACTGTCATTGAATTATATATTTATTTATTATGTCAGAATAGCATAGGGGACTATTTTAGGATGAGTCACCATTTAGGTGAGCTGGGCTAGTGACTATTCAGCTGATGCTGTGACTGTAGAGTTCAGGTAGTAGCTTTTAAAATCCATTTTAGCAGGGCACTGAGGTGCCTGCTATTTCTGGAGCAGCAAGTAAGGAGCCCAGCTGCAGGTT
>NW_017729033.1:49407808-49410009 GCF_001723915.1 Gavialis gangeticus
ATTTAGGTGAGCTGGGCTAGTGACTATTCAGCTGATGCTGTGACTGTAGAGTTCAGGTAGTAGCTTTTAAAATCCATTTTAGCAGGGCACTGAGGTGCCTGCTATTTCTGGAGCAGCAAGTAAGGAGCCCAGCTGCAGGTTTCCAGGGTAACCGGTGGGAATCAGCTGACTAGAAGGGGCAGGGCCTGGCTCCTTTGTAATTCCCAGGCTGAGGCCAGGCAGGCAGTTCCCTGCCGGCAGCCATAGGGGTAGGAACTGTGTCGGAGCCAGAACAGAGAAGAGGCCAGAATGCATGAGCAGTTGTTACGGATGACTGATGGGGCACCCTTGGGGGTGGCTTGAATAATATTGTAGCCAATTGGCAAAGGTTTATGTTATAGCCTAGAGGCTTGAGTTCTGTGTTGATGGTTTACAACCAGTGGTTTGGGTGAGGCTATTAAGGGTTGGAGGAGGCCTCATAGGGGGTCCATGGCAGTGTGGGGACCTGCGCACAAGAGAGGGCGCAGTATTGGGGTGAGCTGACCCTGAAAGCATGGGAAGCTGTTGTAAAAGGGGTGTGCCGACTTGAGTGTCAGTGAGGGTGCAGTATTGAGGGGGTGAGCCAACCCGAGTGCCACAGGAGGTGCTGCATTGTGGTGTGCCGACCTGAGCTCCAGGGAAGATGCAATGTTGAGCTGTGTCAACCCCAAACCCCAGGGCAAAAGGAGCAGCATGAGAGGCCCCAGGGCAAAGGGGGCAGTGTGCGAGGCCTCAGGGTGAAGGGGGCAGCGTGAGAAGCCCCAGGGCAAAGGGGGCTGTGTGAGAAGTCTCAGGGTGAAGGAGGCAGCGTGAGAAGCCCCAAGCAAAGGGGGCAGTGATCGACAAGCGCCAGAGGGCGCAGTGAGAGACAAGGGCTGAGGACAGCCTGAGCGCTAGAGGCACGGTGAGAGACAAGGGCTGTGGATAATACCAAACAACATCCAGTACATCAGCAAGACTTGGGGCATGGTACAGGGGTGGTTGGATGCATGCATAGCCCATAAGGCTGGGGTGCACAGAACCCCATTATAGAAACAAGACTCAGGGTAGCAAAAGAACCATGACCAAGAGGACGAGAGGCAGCCTCCCTTTTATTTACATAAGATCAAGACATGGTGGGCAAGAATGAGGGTGCTTTAAAGCAAACTTGGCATGGTAGGGGGCGCTAGGGGAGATCACAGCCACCCCTAGGACCCTGCCCCATGACATCCATCTAGCTTAATAGGGCAGATTCACATGGGTACCACTAATAATAACAAAATCCTACCTAAACCCCTAAACATGTCAGCTCCTTTGCTGCCCTGTGGGGTCAGGCCAATTCTCAGGATCTCAATATTGCACTGTTAGACAGGAGGGTGTAACACAATTGCACATAGACAAACTCACAAATCAATCAGGTGCATACACATGCTCACTAGCAGCTCAGGCACGTGCATGCCTATTACCAGTTCAAGCACATACACTATACACACCAGAAGTTAGATACAGATCACTAATTCATATATCATGCACACAATATATATATATATTATACACAGACACCAATCACACTAGCAACTCAGATACACGCATGTTCAAAATAAATAGTTTTGGTTCATGCATACCTATCACCAGTTTAAGCCCATACATGCTACACACACCAAATTTAGACAGAATCAGTTACCAACACCTGCACATTCAATACACATATGTAGATTACTAATTCATATACCACACACACACAATGATATCTATATATGTATATATATGTGTATTCACTAATTTACACACATACCACCCACCTACACATGCACACAAATGAGTTCCTAAGTTGGGTATTGTGATATGTATGTATGTATGTGGTTGGTGTACTTGGGATACCTGAGGAAAGGTTAAGGTAAAGAAGTAGAAGTGTAGGGAGTTAAAGTTACCAGGACTGGGATTAGAACCGGTAGACTACAGGGGTCTAGACTGAAGAACTGTCGCTCAGGGGTAACTTTAGGTTAATTGATCTTAATTGATTAAAAGACAATGCTCAAAGCCTACAGAATAGGGAAGCATTCCGGCACAGAGTCTGGGACTGGAGCCAGAGCTACGGGGGACCTGAAAAGGTAGATGGGGAGGGGGAAAAATGAGACTAATAGAAAGTGTGAGTGTTTTTAGGGGCTCTGGATGTAGGGAGCCAGAGGATGGCTCCAGGGAAG
>NW_017729033.1:49420129-49420441 GCF_001723915.1 Gavialis gangeticus
GCTGGAGAAAGGCTTCAGCTGTTGGAGAAAACTGAAGGACGGCCACGAGGAACTGGGAAGCTGCGGGGGGGGAATGATTCTAGAAGGTGCAGGGGAAGACTAAAAACAGAGATGGACACCAGAAAATCACAAGAAAAGCAGCAGGTGGCAGGGCAGCAGGAAAGCAGAGAAAGGTAGCAGAAAGTCACAGGGAAAAGGCAGTAGGAGCAGAAGAGGCTGAGAGGTGGCAGAAAAGGGTAGATGGAATTGGAAGGAGACTGGAAAACTAGCAGAGAGGGTGGGGACTAGAGCTGAGAGAGAGAGAGAGAGAGA
>NW_017729033.1:49421543-49429045 GCF_001723915.1 Gavialis gangeticus
CCTAAACCATACAATATCCATATGAAACAATAAAAATCAATACAAAAATGATAATAATACAATATACAACAGTAAAAATCAATACAAACTTAATAATAATACAATATAAAACAGTGGATATCCAAAACCAAAAACTTGTTACCAAAATAAAAATGTTAAAACTTATACTACATCTTAGCTTACTTATACTTATCTATAGGGAATAGAGAGGGAGAGAAAAAGTCAGAAATGGTTGGGGAAGGGGAGTGAATGTAATAAAAAAGAAAAGAAAGACTGGGGATTTTGCTACACCTTCAGGTCTTAAATTTTCACCAGTAAAGTCCTTAGGTCACTGAAGTTTTTGCTGCTTGGCTTATACACTATCATGCACTCCCTAGCACTTACTGGGATTCACAGAATAGGAATTGGGGTTCACAACATAGGCATCTTTCCACCTGTTGCACTTTCAGAGCCTGAACCAATAGACATTATGGCTAGGTACAGGTATTCAAAAAGCATGAGGTGGGATCAATCTAAATCATGAAGTTTTCTGTAAGAGGCATATTTTAGAATGGTACCCAACATTTCTGGGGGGCGGGGGCGGGGGGAGGGGAGCAAACCTTAGACCGGGTTCTGACATTTTTAAACTAGTCAATGGGCTTTGTTACACAGTAATTTTAGGTGTCTTCTGGATATCTTAGTTCCTGGACTGGCTGCACATTAACACTTTTAAGTGACTTAAAGCACTCGTTATTTTGGCTTAAAGTTATGCCACTCCAGGGCAGCATTATCTCTAGTCTGCCTAATTTTGCTTCTGTTTCATCAAAGTGTGGCCACTCTTCACAGCTCTTCCACCTAAATTGAAGTCCTCCAGAATCCCAGGATGCAGTGGCTCCTCCTGAGTCAGGGCAGGGATGCCAGGGCACAGTGGGGGCAGGTATAGCATCTATGCCCCACTGATTTCACTCAGCAGAGCCAGCACCACAACCCTGGACCAGCCAGCAACCTTGGTACTTCCCAGACCTACTCCCTGCTCCAAATGCCGAGTGAGTAGACTATGTAGGCCCAGCCTAGATTGGCAGCACCGAGCCCTGTGCTCCATATCTGAAAACACCCTGCTGGTATGGGGTGTACAGGGGCTTCAGTTGCCTACCAACCATAGCCACTATCAGGTGAGCCAGGCAGTGGAAGCCAGCAGCCAGAACCTGTAGAACCCAGTGGAGGATGGGGTCAGCAGGAATGGTTCTCAGAGCCTGATCTTTTTTGTCACTGGAACCTGCCTCCCCACACTGGCAGCCCCCACCTGAGCTGCTAGCCCTCTTGGTACTGTCTGAGCTCAGGAGCCTGATCCTCCAGCACACTTACGGATTGGGAGATGACCTCCTAAGCAGAACAGCAGCAGAAAGGGATCTAGGAGTCATAGTCGACTCCAAGATGAACACCAGTCGTCCATGTGACAAAGTGATCAGTAAAGCTAACCACGCTCTATCATGCATTATATTAGTTCCTAATATACAGTGGTTAAGACATTCACTAGAATGTCCCATGGTTTAGGGAACCTGGACCTTTATTACCTAACACTGTATAAAAGAATGACCTAAATACCAAGCCAAGTATTCTTGGCTGGGACTTTCTTGATCTATTTCATGATTCATGTCATAATTCCCTTTAATAAAAGCCAAGGATAAGTTTATATATGACTTTTGGGTGGATAGCCTGATGGATGCAGTTGTATGAAACACTATAATACTATGAAAGAAAATAAAAACTACATGGGGTACATTGGGTTCTGCACAAATGCCCAGGTTAGGGCTAGGAACATGCCTGAGATGATGAACTTGGTTAATCAATTTTATTTTGAAGAAATACATTTTCAGCCCTGAAGAAAAGGGAATGAAATCCTGGAGATAAAGTGTTCTTTGATGAATGGACTCAAGATTTATCCCTCTGGCTTACAGGTTCTTTCTGAGGGTATTCATAAGCCTTTATTAATACAATTTTAAGACTTTATGTGGAGCCCATAATGGTTAGGAAACATGCCCTACATATCGCCTGTTATGTCTTAATTGGGAACTACTATCCAGACTGGTGTGTACCTTATGTTGCAATTCTTTTTCAGAAAGACTCATCCATAAGTTGCCATTATGTTAGGTCACATCATTTTACCAACTTCATAATGGAAATCAAAGAAATAAAGATCACATTGGAGAGGTTTTCATTATATCTAACTTTTGATAACCTTAAAAACTACAATTAATCCACTGCTTTCCTAGATATAAACCATTCATCCCAGTTGTGAAAATACTCTTGTAGCTTCAAGGTAGCACAATTGCAATCACTTAAAATGTAGCCTCACTTTTAAAATTGAGCTTGCAAATTGTGTGCTGTATATTTGAAGAGAGATGTATCACATGCATAACTTTCAGAAGAAGAAAGACTGATTTTCAAATTTGGCTAATAAAGGGAAATTGTCAAAATTTGTGAAGGGTTTGCTAGCATCATCCCATTTATTTTAGTTATTGTTACTCATTAGATTTGTGAAAAACACCCAGAGACATATACTAATTCTGTATTGCCAGATTATCCCCAAACACAGATATAGTGAGATAAGAAAACTACATGGTATTTTTCCCACTTGTGGTGTGAGATGTGTAGAGCGTAGACACATATCTAATTCCTGTACTTGGCATTGCCCTACTAGAGTTCAATCCCTATCTTTACTCTGGAGATGTCCAGTTCCTCAAAGCAGCAGTGAAGATAACACTATAGCACTTAGAGAATATAGTGGAAAAAGAAGAGAAGATGAGTTCTTAATCTGCAGTTGGGGTTAGGAGAAAGTAGACCTGGCATGCTATAAGGGAGGAGTAATTTGCAGTATGTTCCTCCTAAAATGTGGTGATTATTTACTACCCAGTGTTATAGACTGTGCCTGTGTGGTGCTATGTTGACCTTTATTTGCAATATTATTTATGGCTTAATTGTATAATCATCATTTACATCAATGAACAAATCAATACAATAATTTTGCATGTATTATTGTTTGGGCAACATTTAGGTTGTATGGAATCTCTGTACTATTCTAAGCTCCTTATATAATATTTTAAGGACATAGCCTTAAAAATAAGATATTCTGATATCTAGCTGAAATTTAAGTGAAAGATTTCCTTTAAGGACATGAAGCACATCAATGACAATATTAAAATTAGAAATCAGGTGGTCCCGCAGTCTCACTATGGTCATCGATAAGGGGCTGCATAGCATCCCCATAGAGGGAAGCTTTCTTAGGGAAACTGAGGTGCTTTCAAAGAACAGTCTAGTTTGTCTGAGTTACCATTATCTCATGCAAGAACCATTTTGTATGATTGGGGTGTTGTTTAGCCATGATAGTGCAGGAAATAGTGAGAGGTAAGGCTTTTTTATATCTTCTGTTGGATCAACTGTATCACTAGGCAATGTCTCTGGGCAAGAGTTTGAACAATTTATGCATTTGACAATTATTCATTATAAAGAAGAAATAACACTAGCAGCAGGGACTCAAACCCAGGACTGCCCCCTCCCAAAGAGTTCTGGAATTACTTAGTTGTAGAGGGAGGTTCCCTCTCATGTGCTATTCTTCCCATACCATCCCCCCTTATTCTTCTACTCTTGGCCGCTCTATGTCCCCACTTCTACAGGAGGCGTAGAGAGTATTTGATTGTCTGACGATTAGAGGACTCTTCTGAAAAGTGAATGATGTGAGCTCATATCTCTTCAGGATGAGTGAGGCCTCCCACTTTCTGGATAATCTAACCACTAGGCTGTTGGGCCAAAGGTAGATACCATTACCTTTTCTTTGTTTAGTTGACTGCATACAAAGGCTTCTTCTTCATCCTTATTTTTTACCTGGATTCAATACTGTTTATGCAAGTTAAGGATACTCAGAGGAAGTCTAAGGGCCTTATTACACATTAATGTTAGGCAGCTGCTCAAGCCCTTAACCCCTGGATTGTTCACACATTAACACCTGAAACTAGTTTTAAGCATGCTTTAAGCCCTTAAAGCTATATGACTCCACAGAAGGTTTTTCTTTGATTCGTGTTACCCAGCTCATGTTCCATTACTGTGTATCCACTCGTCACAGATAAGCCACCCAAGTGGCAGTCCTCCAGCATCCTAGGATACAGTGTCCCCTCCCTCACCCTTCTATTCTGTGTGGACAAACTTTCTGCTCCCAGAACTCCACTGCCCTGGGGATGGTTCTGAGTGTGCAGAGCACATGCCAGCTAGCCAGCATGAAGGGCATGGGCAGATGCAGCAGTGTGGTCTAGGAGGAGTGATGAGGGAACAAGGAAGGGGAGTGGATCAATTCTCCATGAGCTGGGCTTGTTTCCTGGGGCAGGGGCAGTAGTTCCCCCAAAAGCGTCCACCTCCCAGCAACCCAGGAAGCATGACACGCAGTCCTGACACCACAATTCTCAATCCTAATGTATTACAACATAGAGAGAGCTTGTTTAATTTACTTCCTCTTTATTTATTTTTAAATTGCTTTATTTCTTTACTACTTTTTATTTTATTCTTCAGTGGCTGGCTTTCTTCATTTCACCCCCCTTTCCCTATCCACATTTCCTTTCCACCTCCCATTAAAAATCTGCCTCCCTTCTTCATGCCTCCCTCCAACCCATCTCTCAGACACCGCCACTTCGAGACGTAATAGAAGTCTATTTTGGCTCACCAGCCCTGTAGTGGCAACTCACAGCTGTAGCTACTAGTCAGACCCCTGCTCACCAGCCCTCTAATGGCAAGTCATAACTGTGCAGGTGGGAGGCAGTCAGAGAAGGTTTTTAGCCTTAAGGTATGAGTGCTCTAAACTTGAGCTAGCACTAACACCAATTATCATTTGAGAAGCTTAAAGTGCAATTTGTAACATGACCCTGACTAATTAGACCCTCTAGGAACTTGGCACTTTCCAGCACCAAACCAGATTGTAACACAGCTTCATTAAGCAGTATGTTCCAAGATAGTTCCAAAGGGAATCATTTTCTGGGAATACTTAGAAGCCCAAATACAGACACCAGGGATAATTGCAGTCCAGACTGGAGGTGCTGCTCAAACTTGCTCCTGAATCATTGGCTTGTAGAGCAGGGCCAAAACGAATTACTCTTTGGAACTAAGGGCTGTAAATTTCACCCAGTGCTCTCTCCCATTTAATCTAGAGCTTAGGGCACAAATCCCTACTCTTACCAAAAATATCATGGGATATTTAATGATAAAAAAAAATCCATTTTTTTCTTCACCTTATAGTAAAGGGAATATTTTCATCAGCACAAAGTTCTATAAAACCAGGTTGCATAACTGAATCTAATATGGTACAGAAGGAAGCATCTTTGAAGTAAAACTATACTGTTTAGGGGAAGTCTAATGGAAAAAGAGAAATGAAAGTATGCCACAGGTACCAATAACAACAATCCTAATAACAGCATATATATCCTGATACTTCAGTGATGGCAAACAGATACAGATATGAAATGGAAATACAGTATGTACTGTCATATCAAAATGCCAGGAATTCAAACTGAACTAATCAATATTTCCAACTGCTTTGGGTATTCTAGGCTACTTTCTATTCTATTTCTCTCTATTAGCATTATGACAAATTAGCCACCAAGCAAAAAACTATCTAATGAGTAAGAACTAAAAAGAAAGCCCTGTTCTGTCACACTGTATTACCACGAATTCTTTACTTGGAGTTCATCCACATTTCACTGTGGATGAATGTAATGCAACAGAACATAAAATGGAAATACAGATAATAAGGGTCAATCTAATGAGAGCCCTGATTTGTCAAAAAAAATGTTTTTGGTGGACATTGGCTCTATTGAACGAAAGAATATTAAATTATTCACAGATTGTTTTGATCAGGTCTGCAGATAATTAATTAAGAACAGATGTCTCACCAGAGGATGAACCAGAATGCAGACAAAAATACATCTGGGAAAAGAAAGCAGTCAGAGAAAGGTATAAGGAATAATGAGGCACTGAAATACAATATATCAAATGAAGAAAACCATGTAAAATATGAGACTAATCACGTCTTATCTTGCACAAGTGCTCTGGGGGAGCATATGCAGCTTCAAGGCAGAATGTTTATCTTGAATTAAAATTTGTACTGGAAGAATGGCTGGCTTTCTGATTATTGAACTCCTGAAGTCTTTTTAATTTGTCCATTATTTTTCTTGAATTGTCTTTATTTTTTTCAAGTGGTGCCAAAACCTGGACATGGCACTCCAAGTGAGGCTTCACCAAAACTGAACAGCATAGAAGAATCACTTTTTATTTTTTGCACATGATACCACTACAACATGACACACCTTGATGTCAACATAAATGTAATACCGTCATAAAAATTGTCAGTAAATATATTAACCAGTACCAGAACCGGAGTAGACTTCTGGGGAATACCACATGGTACCTTCTTTCAGTTTTCCATTGATGTATTACTTAGTATTCTTTGTACATGATTTTCTAACCAGTTATATTTTGCCTTAAATTAGTTACAATCTAGACTCTGTTTCTTAGGTCACATGTATGAATGTTTTGGAAGAATGTCTAGACCTTGCTGAAGTTAAAGTATAACATGTCTATTGCTCCCCACCGATCCATAATGTTTAGTATGCTATTAGAGAGTAATTATAATAAGTTGGTTAGGAATAATTTGTCCTTGACAAACCCATGTGTGGTATTAATTATAACCTTGGTCTATTTTGGATGCTTGTAAATGGCTTGATTGATTATATGTGGCTCGGTATCTTCTTGAGTATTGAAATAGCGCAGAGCAGTCTACAATTACCATGGTGCTCCTTTTTCTCTAAAAGAGCACTACATTTGCAAACTTTCTGAGGTTGTTTCAGTCAATTGCTTGAGTAGCCTAAGGGTGCCTGTACATGTGCAGGATGCCTGCTTCAACATATTCTAATTAGAATGCTCCAGCAGCCTTACCATCACATGTATTCAGCATACCCACATTTTGAAATGAGAGAGGGAGTGCTTTAACTAAAGCTTGTAAAATGAGCTTTAGTTAAAACACCCCCACCACCATTTTGAAGCATGGGATGCATCATAGCAGCTCCCAAGAGTCATTCTAATTAAAATATGTTCACCATGCTGCCCCCGGAGCATGTGTATAGATGCCCTAAGAGTCTATCAGGTTTGACATATTCAGATGGCCAGGCATGACCTATGTAGCATGTTCAAGTGTATAAACTATGTAGCATGTGCAAGTGTATACAAGTACACACAGCCCACCTGGAAGAGAACTGCACCATCAAACCCATGCTATAATTAAGATATATAGATGACATATTCATCATTTGAACTGAAAATATGCAATCTCTGATTGATTCCCATCACTAATTCAATAACCATCACACCTCCATCAGACTATCTTTTGAATATTCCAGCACCAACATTTGCTTTTTAGACACTATGATCACTATCCAGAATAGTAAAATACAAACCATCATATGTAATAAACCCATAGCTTTCTG
>NW_017729033.1:49434045-49441822 GCF_001723915.1 Gavialis gangeticus
TGATCACTATCCAGAATAGTAAAATACAAACCATCATATGTAATAAACCCATGGACCATATTAGGGTAACACTATGTGGATCTTGGGGACCACTGGATTTGCAGCTGAACAAAAGGCTTTACCTGTGGCCTAGCAAAAGCTGCTAACCACAAGGTAGAACAATATCTAAGCCATCTATTTTCTTATGCTAAGTAACCATCTTAACTGTCAACCATTTTCAAGTGAGTCTGTGTGAGTCTGTCTGTTGTGAAAGAGGTAAAGTTTTAGGAACATAGAAGATAGTACATGAGACAAAAAAACAGACTGGAATGTAAAAAACAACACGTAATTGGTAACAGAATCTGAGATGAATATATGCAAAAAGGTGAATGGTGATTGGTAAAGAAGCCTCCAGAAACTTCCAGATTTTGGTCAAAGTCCTCCCATTAACTGAAGAAGAGAAGTCAAGGTCTTAGACATGCACTTATAGCAAAAAGACAGAAAAATAAGTAAAATGTATAGACAATTCCATGCTAACAAAACAAACAGTAAATAGAGGCAGAGCTTGAGATAGGAGGAGAGATGGGTGGAACAAAAGGAGGAGCGAGGGTGGAGTGAATGTTAATTAGTATAAACCAAAATGTATAAATGTGGGAAAAAACTATTGTTCAATGCATAGAATCATAGAATCAGGGTCACAGATCTTTAAGTCTGACCCCCTGCCTGGGCAGGAGAAAAACTGGGCTCAATGACTCCAGCTAGGTAGGCATCAAGCCTCTTCTTAAAGATCCCCAGGGTAGGAGCCAGCACCACTTCCCTTGGAAGTTGGTTCCAGATCCTAGCCGCCCTAACAGTGCTGGTCCCCTCGTTCATGAGCTGTGTGTCTGTGAGGGACCCTTGTCCAAAGAAGTCTCCATTCTGAATAAAACTGTTGTGAGCAATGTGTGCTGGTGTTTGCTCTCTGATTGCTCTGGCTAATGAGTAATAGGATCCATGGATCTTCATTTCCCTAGTCGTTGGGTGCCACATGGAGTTGGGGTCTAAGAGACCAATATACATATCTACTCCGAACCAGCAATCTCCCTAAACATACCAAGAAAGCTGTATTATGCAGCCAAGCACTCCAATACCACCAAATGTGAACTGAGGAGAATACTTGTGATCATCACCTCACACATCTCAAAAGAGCTTTCACCCAACAAGGACACTGCTCCAGAGAGATAGATCACACTTTTGAAAGAGCCACTTGGATACTCCATGAAGAATTGTTGCAGTACAAAAAGAAAATCCCTATAAATCACACACCATTGGTTATGACATACCATCCTTCCCTGGACCCTATACAGACAATCCTCAACAATTTAAACCCATAGTAGAAGAAAACCCAATTCTCAAATAGATTTTCCCAGAACCGCTCATCCTAGCCTTTAAACAAGCACCAAACCTCGCCAACACCATCATTAGAAGCAAACTGCCTATGGTCCAAAGCACACCGAATGGATCCAGACCATGCCATGACAAGAAATGTAAAACCTGCCAACACATCTCCACCAGTTTCACAATATCTGCATCCCACAACAGAACCATCACTATTCCTGGATCTTACACCTATACTTCCAGAAATGTAATATCTCCCATCCAGTGCACTAAATGCCCTGATGGAAGATATGTAGGAGAAACCAAACAACAACCGCATGTTTCCAACTATTTAGTTGATCTAATAAAAGATATCACCTCTACCCAAAGAATTGTGTCTACCAGAATGAATGCACACAAAAATCTATCAAAGACAAAAATACCCAATTACCTGTGGGTGCACACTTCTCACAAGACAACCACTGTTTCTCCAATATTTCAGTTCTAATCCTGGGAATTTACAAAACATCTTTCATACATAAGCCTATGAACTTGACTTCATAAATCTACTGGGTAGAAAAAAATCATGGACTAAATATAGACATTGGATTTATGGCATATTATAATCTGTCTGCCATCTGATAACCCCAGGTAGCCTGCCTGCATTTTACCAACTACATTCTATCACCAGTTCTACATTCTTTCTTCCCTGCAACCCACCTGTCTCTTACCTATTGTCTCCCATTCCCTCAGATCCTCACTGCCTCGCATTTACATTTTCACAGGCCTTCATTTTGCATATTGACTTCTGTTCTACCCAGGAGAGCACACAAACATCGACAAACTCTCCCTATGCCTGAAGAAGGGAGTGTGTGCCTGAAAGTTTGCCAAGAACATTTTTTTCCAACTATTAAGTTGGTCTAATAAACAAATCTCACATCTACCCAAAGAACTTTTTTGCCTATGTCCTTAGAGAAGCAATAACCAATACTGCTACAACCAACAACCCTACAAGAACACACTGCTTTTTAAAATCTCATGCTTTTTCCTTCTAAAATCAATGAAAGTTTTTCTACTCACTTAAATAGAAAGGAATATGGTGTTTTAAAAGTACAGAATTATGCAGCCCTTTGACCTTGTGCCTCACCCAACACTCTAAACCTTTCTCTTTCTATCCTGCAACAGCAGTTTGGCTGGTAGATTATATATACTTTGCACGGTATACAGGGCAGTCATACAGACCATCCTCCATAACCTGCTCTTGTTCCTTTATCTTTCCTACCCTGGGCCTCTACAGCTTTATTAAAGTAAGTTTATAGATTTATAGAATGGTATGACACTATTGCACTCCTGAATATATACAGAATTTGGAGCTCAGAACAACAATTATTATTACAATTTACATGAGTCATAAATGTGCCTTTATCCACCTCTCTAAAAATAAAAACATAAGAATATAAAATGGCCCATACTGGGTCAGCAAAGTGGTCTAGCTAGTCCAATATTCTTTCTCCAGCAGTTGCAGAAAAGGATGCTATACAGTGACCTCACTGAACCAAGTATATCCCCCATTCAATATCCTCCCTAACACCCACCGTTATTGATTCAGAGATGCCAGAAGAAATATCCCTAACCAGTCTGCTCAATAGTCATTCATAGATCTAACAACCATGCATCTGACTATACTAATTGCCTCTACCACCTCCTGTGGCAATGAATTCCATACATTAATTATATTTTATGTAAAAAAGAACTTTGTTTTGTTAGTCTAAACTTGTCACTTACTTATTTCAAAGGGTGCCCTTTGTATTCCGAGATTTAGTGTAATGGGGCCCCTACCCTATCGCTGGGAGAGCAATGGAGCCCAGGGCTTGCTGGCCATCTTCAGCCCCCTGAACAGACTTACAATGGCAAAAGAAGCCTTAAAAAAATGGCTGCTGCTCCAGGTGCAGGCAGTGATTGGCAGGCCTGGGGCAGAAGTGGAGGATCAGCTGACCCCAGAAGAGGTTCATAAGCCTAGGTCCAGGCCCAAAAGTGCTAGTCTAGCCACAGGAGTTTCAGGAGACAGAGGCCCATGGGAGGGAACCAGTTTGGGCTGCTAACAGAAGGAGGACTCTGTGCCAGAGAAGTGTGAAAGAAACCCTGCAGTTTGAGCTGCAAGAGATGATTGCCTCAAGCCTTTGTGTTGGGACTACCATGGGATGAGGTTAACTCCAACTAGTGAACTTTGTGTTTGGGAGCAGGTGCTCATATTTGGATTTGTGCTTATACTGTAGATCTGGCTGTGGTTATACAGGATGGATTGGAGAACCACAGGGGTGCTATAGGGGCACCCAGCACAGAGACCTGCCAAGGTCAGAGACCCAGTGGACTGCATGGAGCAGAAACCCAAATGTTTCAGGAGGATTGAGTGCAGGAAGATTGAGTGCCCAGTAGAAGAGACTGAGAGGCCCAGAGCCCACACGGGCATAACAGGAGCTGGGGCCTGCAAACCCAGGGTCCTGATACAATGGACCTTGGGCAGAGGGACCAAAGTAAATATTGTGGAGTGTAGTGATTGTGGGGGTGGTGGAGATGTTTTGGCAGGTTTTGCTTTTCTTGTCATGGCATGGTCTGGATCCATCCGGTGTGTTCTGGGCCGGAGGAAGTTTGCTTCTGGTGATGAGGTTGGTGAGGTTCAGTGTTTGTGCAAGTGTGTCCAGACTTCTTGGCTAAGTATGGACAGTCAAAATCCTGAGGCTGTATTGATTTAATCTTTACAGTGTAAACTGTAAAGATTGAACCAATAAGCAAGTGAACAGACATTCACTTTTGATTACAGAAATGCAGCCATATACCTCCAGTGGCCCTGGCCAGAAGCCTGGGAGCACTACAGTATGATTTCTTCTCAGTGGAGAGGGGTTTCCAGGGAAAGTGCAAAGCATCCTGGAGACTGTCAGTTAAGTTGGGGAGCAGAGGAAGCAGGGTGCACATGTACCACACGTGTACCCACCTTACCTCGGTGCCGAAGGCAGCAGCTGCGGAGAAGACAGAGGCAGGGGCAGCAACAGCTGATTTTCTCGTAAGGTAAGTGGGGCAGAGGGTACAGTGCAGTTGAGGTGGATCTGGAGGGGAAGCCCTCTGGAGCCCTCTTAGCTCTCCCAACAGGGAGCCACACTCCCGAGCCATGCATGGGTAGGCAGACTGCGGGGGGGGATCTAGTGGGGGCCTTTCCCCCAGGCAGAGGAGCAGCTCCAGGGATCTTTCCCGCAGGCGGGGGGGCCTTTCCCCCAAGCGGGGGGGGGGGAACTCCAACTAGTCTCTTGCGGTGGTATTCCCTGACACCCCAGGATCCCAGTGGGAGGGGCGATAGGGGGCAGGGCTGCCAGCATGCACTTCCGACCTAGCCGGAAGGCCTGATTGGCTGAGGGGTCAACCGTGGGAATTTCAAACCATGGGCTTTAAAAAGCCATGGTTTGAAATTCCCCCAGCAGTTGGGAAGCAGAAGCAGAGGGAGCAGGGTGCACATGTGCCACACGTGTACCCACCTTACCTCAGCTATGAAAGCAGCAGCTGCGGAGGAGACAACGGTGCGGGCAGAAACAGCTGATTCCCCCTAAGGTAAGTGGGGCAGAGGGTACAGCGCAGCTGAGGTGGATCTGGAGGGGAAGCCCTCCAGAGGCCTCTTAGCTGACCCAATAGGGAGCTGCACTCCCAAGCCGTGCGTGGGCAGTGCGCATGAACACTGCACGCAAACAGGTGTGCTCTGTAATGGTGGGCTGGTGTTTGCACCAGCATTCATGTAAGGCAGACGCAAGGTAGCTGCCCACAGCGGCACCTCTAGTGAGCAAAAGCAGCAAGCACAGCTCTGCAGACATGGTGCAGATGCAGAGCGCAGCTGCCAGGGGCCCTGCCCGGGCGCTGCCGCCTGCCATGGGCTCTTCTGAGGCCTCCACCAAGATGGAGCTCGTGGCGGAGTCGGTGGCTTCTTGCCCCGCTGTCTGTGGGGGGGGCTCGGTGGGGTCCCGGGGGGGCTGAGGCCTGGTGGTCCCCTTGCATGTCCCTCCTGTGCATGACTTAGGGCCCTGGAGGAGCAGGTGAGGGAGTTCCAGGCTGAGGTGAGCAGGCTGAGGGGGATCAGGGATGCAGAGGATGAAATTGATGCCTATTTCCGTTCTCTGTAGGCCCGGTCGCCCACTGTACAGCACCCACAGGAGACGCATCCAACACAGGAGTGGCAGAAGATGTCCAAATCCAAAGCCGCTAGGCCTAGAGTGGTGGTAGCTCCCCAGGTTCACCTGGGGAACAGGTTCAATGCCCTGGCAGCTGTGATAGATAAAGACAGAGAAATTGGCTCTGGCAGGGATGATGCCACTCACCACATGACAAAGAATGGGGAGAGAACGATCACCAGCAGGAAGAAATGCCGGGCCCTGGTCATTGGAGACTCCATCCTATGAGGAATGGAAGGTCTCATCTGCCAGCATGACCCCATGATGTGAGAGGTCTGCTTTATGCCTGGGGCTCAGGTTAGGGACATCACGGAGATGATCCTGGCCTACATCTGACCTGCAGAACAGTACCCCATGGTTATCATTCATGTGGGGATGAATAACATGGCCGGGGCAAGCCTGACCTCATTATGAAGGATTTCACGTCTCTCGGGGACAAGCATAAGGAGACGGGGGTGCAGGTGGTATTCTCCTCTCTTCTTCCATTGAGTAGATGGGAACTGTGACATGGGGCCTGCATTGGCAAGGTCAACCGGCACTTACACAGTTGGTGCTGCCAGGCAGGCCTTGGGTTCCTAAATAATGACCCATGCTTTCAGGCAGGGGACTTGTTGGGGTGGGATGGGCTCCACCTCTCTCTTAAAGGCAAGAGTGTCTTCTCTTCCAAGTTGGCTGATTTCCTATGGCAAACTTTAAACTAGCCTTGCTGGGGGAGGGGACCACAGGAAGATGAGGAGACACCACTTGAGCAAGACAGGTGACAAATGGAAGGAGTGCCCAGGTAAGAAACAGGGGTCTGGACAGTCTCCCAAATTGGGGGGGGGGTGGCACACGCAGCTAGGCAAGGCCCTAAATGGCTGTATACCAATGCTCGTAGTATGGGGAATAAACAGGAGGAACTCACCCTCCGAATAGCCAGTTCAGACCCAGACATAATAGGACTTACAAAAACGTGGTGGGATTCATCCCATGACTGGGCAGTCAGTATTAGGGGCTATAGGCTTTACAGGTGGGATAGAGAAGGAAGGAAAGGTGGGGGTGTGGCGCTCTATCTTAAAGAGCAAGACACATCCTCTGCCAGCAGAATGGGGTCAGAGGAGGGGCAAGCTGAAGTGCTCTGGGTCAAGATACAAGGGGGCCATGGGGAGAGGGATTTAATGGTTGGGGGTCTACTACAGACTCCCCAACCAAGGGGAGGAGCTGGACTGGGAATTTTCGGGCCAGCTTGTAAAGGCACTTAAGGCAAGGGATGTAGTTGTCATGGGTGATTTAAATTACCTGGACATCTGCTGGGAGGAACAGTCAGACAGGTCAGATTTTCCAGGCGCTTCCTGGCCAAGATACAGGACCTCCACTTAATTCAGGAGGTGCACAGTGCCACCAGAGGAAATGCCCTGTTGGACCTGGTCCTGGCCACAGGCGATGACCTGGTAAGGGGCCTCCAGATTCTTGACCACCTGGGTGATAGTGATCATCACTTGCTGGAATTCACCTTCCAGCATAGGATATTAAGGGTCTGCAGCAAGGCGGTAGCCCTAGACTTCAAGAGGGCCAACTTCAGTGAGTTGAGGAGATTAGTGCGAGAGGTGCTGGGGTTTTCAAGAGCATGGGAGCTCAGTGCCCAAGATGAGTAGTCATTCCTTAAGGAGACGATACTCAGGGCCCAAGGGGTGACCATCCCAACAAGAAGCAAGGGGGACAGGAGCGCCCAAAAGCACCCCTGGCTCAGCAAGGGCGTCTGGGAATGCCTGATTGCCAAAAAGGTGATGTACAACCAGTGGAAGGGGGGTGCTATCTCGAAAGAGGAGTATACCTCCTCTGCTCGGGCCTTAGCTTTCCTGTCAGGAAAGCTAAGGTGGACATAAAGCTAGGACTAGCATCCAAGATGAAAGATAATAATATAGGGAGGATGAAGAAGGCACCGGGAAACATGGGGCCCCGGCAAGATTCTCTGGGCAATCTGGTGGTTGCACCAGAGGAGAAAGCAGACCTCTTTAACCAATTCTTCACCTCCATTTTCTTGTGCAGGGACCAGGACTTCCCCACCGTGATGAAAGACGGACTCGAAGGGAATGCCTCCAGGCCTCAGGTTGGAGAAGACCAGGTTAGAGAGCTTCTGGAGGGGCTGGACATGCTCAAATCAGCAGGTCCAGATGCTCTCCACCCCAGGGTATTGAGGGAGCTAGCAGGGGTTATTGCAGGGCCCTTGGCATGGCTTTATGAGTGCTCAT
>NW_017729033.1:49442161-49445011 GCF_001723915.1 Gavialis gangeticus
GGCGACTGTGGCATTGATGCCTACACCGTCAGATGGATTGCAGATTGGCTGAAGAGTTGTACTCAGAGGGTGGTGGTGGACAGGTCATATTCGACCAGGGCAGAAGTGGGCAGCGGAGTCCCCCAGGACTTGGTCCTTGGGCCCGTGCTGTTCAATCTCTTCATGAGCGATTTGGACGAAGGTGTGAAAAGCAACCTGTTTAAATTCGCTGATGATACCAAAATTTGGGGTGAGGTGAGCACGCTAGTAGGGAGGGAAAGACTGCAGCAAGACCTGGATAGGTTACAGGGGTGGGCTAACAAAAACAGTATGCGTTTCAATACTGAAAAGTGCAGGGTGCTGCACTTGGGCAGTAGTAACCAGCAGCACACTTATAAGATGGGAAACTCCCATCTTGAGAGCACAGAGGCAGAAATGGATCTTGGAGTCATTACTGTCTTCAAAATGAACATGGGCCGATAATGTGAGGTCACGGTTGGCAGGGCTAACCGGACCTTGTCATGCACCCACAGATGCATCTCAAGCAGGTCCAAGGAGGCGATCCTCCCTCTCTTTGTGACACTTGTCAGGCCATAGCTGGAGTACTGTGTTCAGTTCTGTGCATCCCACTTCAGGAGGGATGTGGACAACATTGAAACGGTCCAGAGGAGGGCCACCCACATGATCCAGGGACAACAAGGCAGACCCTACAATGAGAGACTGTGGGACCTGAACCTGTTCAGCCTTCACAAAAGAAGGCTGAGGGGGGACTTGGTGACCATCTATAAACTCACTAGGGGGGACAAGCAGGGTTTGGGAGAGACCCCGTTTCCCCTAGCCTAGTTGTTGGAGAGTAGGTTTAGATTAGACATCCATAAGAACTACTTCACAGTTGAGGCGACTAGGATCTGGAACCAACTTCCTAGGGAAGTGGTGCTGGCCCCTACCCTGGGGGACTTTAAGAAGAATCTTGACGCTTACCTGGCTGGAATCATTTGAGCCCAGTTTTTCTGTTGCCCAGGCAGGAGGTTGGACTTGAAGATCTACAAGGTCCCTTCTGACCCTACTTCTATGATTCTTTGAACTTGAATCTGGAGGGGATCTGGGTCCGAGTGACTTACCCTAAATTAGTTAAGTCCAATACTACATCCATCCAGGTTTATCTTAAACTGGTTTCAGCCATTTTGAAACCAGTTTATGTTCACCTGAAATTCTCTTACAGATTTGAACTGGTTTCTGATCACTTATACTGATGGATGTGTAATTTCTGTCCCTCGCCCTTATGTTTGAACCTCAGTTTTAGGTTACTGCTAATGGTCTGTCTTATTGAACTGTTAGGACAGATGTCTGGCAGTGGCAGGTGTCTGGGGCACCCATGGAGGTGAGTTAAGCTGATGCACATAGCTAGTAGGGTCAAAGACCTCTGCACTTTGCAGCAGGCCATGTCCCTGATTGGCTGTATACAAGTGCTTTCCAGGCTGCATCAGGCCTGCAGGCCATATGTTTGATGCTCCTTTCTTCAAGCTTAAATATCAGAAAATATATGGAATTTTGTACTGTCAAAATGCATCAGCATTATTAGTCACTATTATTATGACAGCTATTTGGACCACTTCTCTCTTAGTAGACTAGTTTGCTACTATTGTCAGTTGTGTTCACTTAATTTTCATCTCCCCTTAGCCAAAGGCACAGAAAGCAGAAAATCTATAACTGAAGGGCTTGGCAGAAGCTTCATGGCTTATAATACATGTGAGAAAGTAAGAGACCAGATGAACAGTTAAAAACAATGAAGCCAATATTTTTAGGAGAGTTTTGGATGACAGTTTCATGGATGCTTTTTTCCCTTTCTTATTTCTGAACACAACTAGTTCATGGCATCTCAATCCTCAAGGCACCATCATACCTGCTATCAATTTCAACTACGTGATCTGCAATAATGTCCCATGTTAGTTAATTTGCAGAATATAAAGAGCCTAATAACCCATAATGTGCAGAATATACAGGGAGATGTGATTTTACTTGCATTTTTAAACAGTTTTTCGAATGGAAGAGCAGCAATTACTATTTAGGTGTAGATGATAACAAAGTTACATACAGTAGAATAGCCACATACTGTATTTAAATATTTAGAACACATGGAATAATATGTTCTGTGAATAGTTTTATAGTTACAGACCCTCTGCTGATGTAAATTGTCATTAATTCACCTAAGTCATTGGAGCTGGTATAATTTACATCAGCTGCAGATATGTCCCATTGTAACTTACAGAGAGTGCTTTACAAAAACAGATCTTGTTTCAATACTTGCTAGTGCATTCAGGTAATTGTTCAACACACAATTGAAAAGCAAGAAAAGAAGCCAATATTTCATTAAGGCTAGAATTATCTGGAAACTAGAATTTCCATTCCATGGAAAATCCTAACATTTCAATACTTGCTTTTGTTTCAAATAAGGAAAAAAAAGTCAAATTATTTTATGGATCAAAATATTCTAAAATATCACAATGACCTTATGAACATGAAACATTATGACATTAAAATTTCAACCTGGACATTTCCATACAATTTTCACTATGCCACTTAGTGCGATGAAAATGTGGATAAGAGTGAGAGGGCAAATAATATTAGAGTGCACTTATTCAGTTAAACATCAAAATGAGCCAGAAGAGTGAGGGATAGAAGAAGGAGGAGTGGTTATACGCCTTCTATACATAGTCCAGAAGGCAGTATTCCCCTATTTTAGTGGCTTCCTGCAATTGAAAATGATGTAACACAACCACAGGAAAAAGTAGCTTACAGTAAATGTCTCTGGTGTGGTCTTATTGTTATGTTGGGTGGTGTTTTACTGCTTTTTGGGGGGGGGGGGGGGGG
>NW_017729033.1:49445109-49463632 GCF_001723915.1 Gavialis gangeticus
CGGGTCTTGAAATTGCCAAAATAACAGCCCTGTGTATACTCTCTCCACACCTACAATGTGGCTTGTACACTGAACCAAGTGCCAGAGCAGAAGTCACAGCACTTCTGAAGAGTCTCGGTGTACAACAGTAATGTGATAGAAATTCATAAAATAGAAAAAAAGCCTAATTTACTGGGACAACAACAAAGTATATTAAAAAAACCAAAATGAACAGTGATGGATAGTGGGAGTGTATTTGCTCATATGTCTCCTTCTTATTACTTCCCCAGTTCTAAAAGGTCCTAATCAGAGGTGCATCTGGACACCTGAGCACCCTAGGAACCAGTACTACATGGGCAATATCAGGGCCTATGTTGTGGCTGGGCTAGCCATGCAGCTTCTACTAGTTTTGTGCCCCCTTCATTATGTTACTTGTCGTAATGCCTGAAAAAAACTGTCATCAGTGTTTTCCTCCTCTTCTACAGTTGTGATCCCAAGATCTGCCACCAGACTGCTACTTGTGTCCTATGTGAAAATATAGTTCTGGGAAAAATGGCATCATTTGTCTGAATAAATGAAAACTTTTCTTCACGTTCCCCATGGAGAAATGTGCATCTGTTGGAGATGGTGTCTGCTATATTAAGGGGTACACTTTATGGTGATCAGGAGTTATGCATGAAATTTAGATAATGCAATGCTAGTTATACACCTATCTCAACTGTCAATAATAAAGAGGGTGTGGGTTTTTGGCACCAGTATTTTTTTTGTATATATCTGTCCTTTATGTTGTAACAGTATCACATTCCTTCTCATATGAACAGAGTTACTGCATACCGATCTAAACTCTCGACCTTGTCCCTGAAAGGCACATTGATTTGTACTTATGGTGATAATGCTTTTGTTCTGTTGCATCTGCTCTGGTGCTGTCTACTAATGGGGAGGAAGCTGCTGTCCATGTCTTATAGGATCTGAGGCAGTAACTTCAATATCCACAGCTCAGTCTAGCTTTCTATTGGAATATATGCTTCTTGTCTTTGTGCTGGGAGGAAGGAAGCTACTGAGTTTTTAACTCAGGATATGGGTCAAGCAGTTTTCCTTCCCACATAATCCATTGAGTTTCTCATTTTTCCAGAAAAACTGACAGTATGACTTCTAGAAGAAGGATTTCCTAGTACTGCCATTATGTTAACAGATGTGGTTCTTCATTTCTTTGCAGCAGGCTAGCATGGGAGAAACTTGGCTGATTCCTGTATCACCAGCTTTGTGACCTCAATAAAGTGCTTTAGTTAGATTTTTCATGAATAGTCAGTTAGATGAACACAACTGGGAGTCAATACTGTCCTTGCTCATGAAGTCCTTGGATACAGAATATTTGTATTGTAGCTCTCCCCATGCCCACATTCCAGGACAAAATGAGTGAAAATCCTGCTTCATCTACTGTGCTACTTTTTTATAACCATATTGCATGTTGGGAGGCTTGGTTGAAATGGCTGCAGAACTTATTTGTTGACAAAAGTAACTACACCTCGGTATCTCCCTCTAGAAATCCCTTCACAACCAAGCCAGACTGAGGTAGTAAGCATGACAAGGGATATTTAAATCATTGTCTGTTGCCTCAAACCCAGCAGAGAGATCCAGGTACACTGCCATGACAGCACATAACTTGTCAAAAATGATTCTGGATGTGTGCCATTTTTCAAGCCCACACAAAGAAAACTGACATCCTGTTGACTGAGCATGGACATTTTGCCAGTGCTGCTGCCAGGCTTTCTGCTGTGGCTTCCAGTCGGCTGTAGCATTCCTATTACATGCAGATTGTCCAATACATTGTCTGACAGTATTATCACCAGTGGTCCAAGTGCCAAGTGCCACCTCTCTCACCTCTGCAACCACCCAAGAAACACTCTGCATTTTCCACAGCATCATAGAGATGTTGCATTCTCTTTCTGCAAAACCAAACTGGTTTGGGATAAGCCACTCCTATCCCTTTCAGCTCCTGCCATAAGGAATTACTATACAAGGTGGCAGTGCTTTGCTGGTACAGCATAGGCTAGCTTCCAAATGAGAACCAGTAGAGCTGTGCGTGAAGATTACCAGTACATATGAGGACTAACCAATTCTGTCATTTTGTTAAGAGAATGTCACACTATGTCTGTGCATAATAGTTCGTGAAACAGAAGTGTAGAATATCTTGTGTCATATAGACACATCCAAAGTATCTGAAACATTTACACTTCACTGCAAAGAAAACATTCCCTAAGCCAAAATTTTTACACATGCTCATAAAGAGTTGCAGTCAAATGTTTGCCCCTTCAAAATATACTCCATTTTGATCCTTTTGGTATCCCTCTGGGATTTAGCAGATATTATGGGCAGCTCTGAAGGTATTGCCACCTGCTCTGGAAGTAATTGAGTGCCTGTTTGTTTTTCTTCTGAGGCAGCCTGCTGCTTTATGTTTGCTCTATGAGTCTCTGTGTCTCACCATGTATGATGCCCCCAACCTCTTTTAGTCTTGGCCCAGACTGATTCTATATCTGGTAGATGCACTGATATTTTCCCCAGGAACAATCTGAAAATGCTACTGTGACCAAGAGAATAACTGTTTTTAACACTTTTTTTTTCCATTAGAAAGTTGGGAGATTATGATGGAGGAACTGCTTTTCTCCCTAGTGTTCCCACCAAAACTAAGTCTAGCATCAATTGCGGCAGTGACCTTTCCCCTGCATCAGTGCATTGTGGCTAATTATTTCAACCTCTCCAGAATTAAAGGGGCAACTTTTACAGGGAACTGTACATTATGGTATCCTGGGATTAGTCTGTTTCAGGTCATCCTCTGGAAGAGAAGCAACTTCATCCTGCTGGATCTGTGATAACCCTCTCCTCATTGTTATTCTTGTTTATATCACTGCATCCTGCACCCTGAGTGGTCAATTTAAGGAAATATTCCTTTTGTGAAAGTGTTGCATGTCATATGTGAAGTGAATTTACCAGTTTCTTTGATCATAGTACTTGGGGTCGGAAGGGACCTAAACAGCTCATCAGGTCCAACCCCCTGACTTATTGAAGTACGTGGTTAAGATCTTAAAAAATAATTTCTCCAGTGAACAAAACCACATTTAAGAGCTAGCCTTTCTTTTTCCTAGCCTTAACTGCACTATGGAAGAGTGTTGACATTTCACAGCTACACACTTGAGGCTTCTAATTCCAGTAACACAGATCTTAGATGGGAAGGGTGTCACAAGGTCTCTTACAATGGGAGCAGAGTCAGAAAAAATGTTTTTTTATTTTTGTAGGGAATTGGACCAAAGCTCCTTCCACTCTTTCTTTTTATCTTTCAGTAAAAAACCCTCTCCAAAACCCAACAACCCTTTTTAGGTGAAAACACTAAATCTCAGTACTTCCTGGTAGCTGTGAGGACAGAGACATTACTATGAAAATCCCTTCTCCATTCCACCAGTGATCATTGCTCACAGTTACATTCTCACAGCCTTATTCTTGATCCCTTTGCCTGAGCCAGGTTGTGAAGACGGAGCGACCATTAAGACTCTGACATCACATGACATCAGGAAACTAAGAATTCAACACTCTTCTAACACAAATTTATCCAACAGAAGAACATATAGGACAATATGTGACTAGAAGGACCAACAAAAATATACAGTACAGTCAACCAAATTTTTCCTACATGATTTTGAAATTAAGTGAAAGAGTTTAAAGAGCCATTAAATTAAATTAAAAATGTTGTTCCATTTTGAAGTTCTGTTCTGTCTCTAAATTGTTCAATCAATTTAAAAAAATGACACATTCCTTTGATATATTTTAAGCTAGATTAAATGGCTTTTCCTTATGGAAAATAGTTCCAAGAAGGAAAAAAAGGGGAAAAAATAAGGTCATACCTAATTATGAAGCCTTTTTTGTAGCAGTTTTCCAGCTGTTTTATGATGATAATTAAATATTAAAATATAATAGAATTATACGCTTGCAGCTTTGTTAATAGCAATACCTGAACCCAGTATATACATACAATAATGTTTACTGGTTTTCTGAATGCTTTGATTTTTTGAGATCTATATTTATATCAGAATTATAGAAAGAAACTTCATACTGGCATAATAGTAGCTGAAAAACTGGAGTGCAGAGATGTCAAAGTTGCTTTAAAAAAGCAAGCTATTACTAACTACTGATTACTAGAGTTGGAAAGTAATGTGTTACAGGTACATAATACTGATTACTTAGAAGTAATTGATTACTGATTACTTTTTTCTTTGTTCTGTAAGGCTACTGGCTTGCTAGCTATCATGACTAAGTACAGTGATATTGCACACAATCAAGGCAGGAGAGGCAAGATTGCCAAGAAAAGTAACTGAAAGTAATTGAAGTTGCTCTTTGGCTTGAAAAGTACTCAGATTACTTCTGAGAATTGCGTTTTAAAGTATTTCACTTATGGTTCCCCATTTTTTTTTAACAACCCTGCTAATATTAGCTTGGCTCCTTCTATTCTACTATTCTCTACAACAGAGACATTATAATAATGAAAGCAGATGGGTCTAGTAGTTTTGATACCCTACTGGTAGGCATCTCATCCCACACTGCCATTCTTTTTATTTCATCTCACCGTCTTGGTGTTTACTTGTTTTGGGATTATTAAATGATTCAGTGGAATATTCCTACCCCTGCTGTTCTATCTCATATTTATTTATTTATTTATTGCTTTTTATGAAATATATAAAATATATGAACTGTTCTTTATTTCTGCTCCTGGTGGCAAAGCTGTACTGGTATCTAGCATATACTCAGGAATGGCCTTCAAGAAAAATTAGCTGTGAAATAAGCAGAGGCAACTGAAAAATAAGCAGTCATGGAACAAGTAACAGTACCACCCAGATGTAGTAGGGGCAGCAACTGGCCAGCTTTCCCACCTAGAAAGCCACATATATCCTTTGACAGTACTGTGACATGGTGAGTACAGGTCACCATTATACTAAGCCTACCCAGTGCTCAGCCATAGGTCTACAAGTCCTCAACAGCACGCAGAAGAAGATGTTGGAATTAGGGGTGCACCGATAGATATTTTTGCTGCTGATACTGATAGCCAATTTTTAAGGGGGCATATTGGCTGATACCAATCCAATATCTGATATCAATCTGGCAGCTTGGAGGGCTTCATGAAGCTGATAAGTCTGGTGTGGTGGAAGGAGCATGGGGAGGCAGATCAAGGCCCCTGCATTGAGGGAGGAGTGGTCCTGGGGCTGGGGCTGGGGCAAGCTCTGCCCAGCCAGAGTAGGGTGGGCATGGGACAGCCATGACTCATCCAGGGAGTGTGGAGGGGGCTGGCTCTGGAAGGCATGAGAGGGGCATGTGCCCCCAGATCTGTGCAGGGTGGAGCAGGATGGGCCTTGAGCTGTGCCAAGCTCTTCTGGGTGGGGCAGGGCTGGGCTTGGAGTGGGGAACGATGGTGTTAGAATGGGAGGGATGGGGGGAATGCAGCCAGCAACGCCATAATTTGCTGTAGATCCCCCCGTAACCTCCCCCATCTCAGCACCACCACCACCAACCCTGAGCCCAGCCCTGCCCCACTGGAAAGAGATGGGCACATCCCTGGCCCCAGCCCACGCTGCAAAGTTCTGAGGGCACACGCCCCTCCCCCATACCCTCCCAGAAGAGCATCAGGAGCTGCCAGACGAGTGGGCAAGTGCCGGATGAGCCCCCAAACAAGCAGCTCCTGGACGAGTGGCACACAGTGGCAGGAGCCGCCCTCTGCCTCCCAATGTCCTCTTGGATGAGCTGTGGCTCCATCCTGCACCCACCCCACCCTGGCTGGGCAGCACTTGCCCCAGCCTCACTCCTCCCTCACTGTGGTGGGGTCTTGATCTGACCCCCATTCCCCTTCCCTTCCCTTCCTGCTCCCCCTTCCCCTTCCACCACATCAGATTTACCAGTTACACACAGCTCTACAAGCTGCCAGGCTGTGCTCCTCACCACCTGCACACTATGCTGTGGCTGTGCCCACGCATAGGCCATTTATGAGCCAAATTTATCAGCCATATAGGCCAATTTTCTGATACAATTTTCTATTATATTAGTGCTGATCCAATATCGGACCCGATGTATTGGTGCACCTCTAGTTAGAATGTCAGTGGGTATGAAGGTGGATGAAGGCTGCAGTAGAATGAGATCTCCAGTTGTCTTGGCCTCCTTGCCATTAGATCAAGAACCCAGTCAGTCAAGAACTGTGTGGAAGCTGATGTGCAGCAGCTTCTCCATGATAAATGAAATCATGCACAAGCATTTTCCATTGCCAAATTAAGAACCCAGAGTCACCCTCCCTGGCCCCTCAACACAGAAACATGTGCCAGACCTGCAACAGTGTCTGTCAATCCCAGATAGACCTCATCATCCATCTTCCCACCCACAGATAAGACAATCATGGGAAACAATCATCCTTGACTGTGAGGGATTGCCATTGATACTTGCCCCTCCGAACCCTTCCCAATATTCTTCTTTTATATTGAATCCTGCATGCTAAGATTGTAAGGGGCCTGACACTACCTGGATTTGGCCCAGTGGTGCCCCCATATGCCAGGATTCTGCCCTGCCCTTCCTGTCCTGCACTCTAGACTCGGATGCCTGATCCAGCATACAGAAACCTGGGCTCCCTATGGGTCCAGAAATTTAGCAGCTGGGAAGCATTGCCACCTCTCCAGTGCCACCTAATTTTAGGAGCTGTGGGGAGCTCTGTGGGGCAAATGACATAACACCACAGATGAATATGGCACATGGGCTGGGGGTTTCATAGATTTCACAGACATTAGGGCTGGAAGGGACCTTGCAAGTTTATCAAGTTCAGCTCCCTGCCCAAGGGGCAGGAAGTCAGCAAGGGTCAAATAATCCCAGAAAGATAGGGATCCAATTGTTTCTTAAAGGAATCCAGAGTAGGTACCTGCACCACCTCTGGGGGTAATCTATTCCAGGCCCTGGGGACACGGACAATAAAGAAACTTTTCCTTATGTCCAGCCTAAAATGGTCTCCCAAGAGTTTGTGACCATTGGACATAGTCTTCCCATGGGGTACCCTGGTGAACAGATGTTCTCCCAGTTCCTGGTGCACACCCCTTATATACTTATAGGCTGCCATCAAATCACCCCTGAGCCTACGTTTTTTTCCAGGCTGAAGAGTCCTATGTTTATTAGCCTCTCCTCAAAAGGCCTGCTTTCTTGTCCTCTAATCATTTGTGTGTCTCTCCTCTGGACTCTCTTGAGCTTCTTCCCATCCTTTATGAATTGCAGAGCCCAGCACTGGACACAATATTCCAGCTGTGTTCTCACCAAGGCTGACTAAAGTGGGAGGATGATTTCCTGGGTCCTGTTTGAGATGCATCGGAAGATGAAGGCCACAGTTTTGTTTGCTTTGCTGGCTGTGGTGTTGCACTGGTTGCTCATGTTCATTTTGTGTTTAATCATGACCCCCAAGTCTTTTTCAGACATGGTGCTAGCTAGGGTAGCACCACTGAGCCTGTAAGTGTGATGTGGGTTCTTTCTCCCAAGGTGGAGCACCTTGTATTACTCAGCATTGAATGCCATCAGGTTTTTATTCTCCCACCTTGTAAACCTGTTGAAGTCAGCCTGGATTGCCAGCCTATCTTCTAAGGTGGCTGCAGTTCCCCATAGTCTGGTGTCATCAGCAAACATGCCAGTCCACTTACAACACCTGAGTCCAGATCATTTATAAACACATTGAAGAGTACAGGTCCAAGAATGTTGAGCCCTGGAGGATGCCACTGGTTACACTGTGCCAAGTTTATTTGGTTCCATCAACTATCACTCTCTGGGTCTGTCCACAGAGTCAGCTCCTCAGCCATCAGACTGTGAAATTGTCTAGGCCCCAATTTTTCCATGAAGACATCACGGGCTACCAGGTCAAAGGCCTGGTAAAGTCCAGGAATATGATATTCCCCTCTTCTCCTTTGTCCAGGTGGTGTGTCACCTGATCATAGAAGGAAATCAAGTTGGTCAGACAACATCTACCCACCATGAAGCTGTTTTGGCTCGTTCTCAGAATATTACCTTAAGATGTTGGTAATGGTTTCCTTGATGATTTTTTCCAGGATCTTTCCAGGGACTGAGGTCAAGCTAACTAGCCTGTAGTTCCCTGGATCTTTCCTCTTCCCTTTCTTGAACACCCTTGATCTATATAATCCATCTGTCATCCTATATTAGCAATATAAAATTGTCATTCCTTTCATCTCTATCAGGGTTGTCTAAGACGTAGCTGGAAGGTGGGGACATGGCTGGGGAGAGTGCCACCACTGCTGCTACATGCCCTGGATCAGAGGAAGAACTGCCACTGCCACTGAGTCCTCAGGCTGGATTCAGCCCAAAAAGATTCTGGGGTCTGAGTGGAAGGTGAGTTTGACATCCCTGAACTATATATATATAAGAGAAAGCAGAACCACGGCTTTTTGACATGCTTTGCCTGGTAAAGAAATGGATGTAAACATGAATGCTGATGACAGAAAATAAAGTTGGATACAGCGAGACTGAAGCACAACACATTGTTCTAAGTCTGAATGGCAGAAAATGAATGAGAGGGGAAGGGGAAAAGGGGAAATCCTGGGTTCTGGTCCCCTACTCTCACTGCTGTTTATGAATTGTAAAATAAGAGCAAAATGCATAAGCAGTTCCTGAAGCAGGGACCAGATTTGAGGGCTCCTTTCTCCTAAGGTAATCCCCCTGTCCCTGGGGGCCAAGGTTAAGGTATTCTAAATGCACAAGCATTCACAGAGCTTAGATCACCCTAAAAATTGTACACCTGATCTAAAGTTAGATGTGATTGAACTTTAGACTAATAAAGAGTTAATGCAATCTGGCAAGGGTTAATCTAACCTAGTGAAGACTTATACAAGTTCACAGCACAGCCCTGGGGCTGGGAAAGCTCAGCCATTCACCACAGCCCCAGGGCTTTGCTGTCCTTCTCCCCTCCAATCCCAAGATCCATCCAAGCTATTCCCCACTGTGACTAACTCCTCACTGGACCTGCCAGCCCAGCTTCCACAACTGTCATCTCCCATGGTCCCACCAGCCACTCCTCCCATGACTTACCTTTGGCTGCCTGTACCTCTCCTGGTAAGTGGCTAACACTTGCACATGCCACTTCTAGGTTAGGTTTAGTCTTCTTGAACTGAGCTGCCTAAACCTGATCCAGGTCCCACAAATGTTGGCTCACACACCTTGTGTACTCTCTTCCCGGCCCATTAATTTTACATTTTTTCTTAAGTGTCATATGTTCAACAAGAGGGGAAGACCCTTCACCACTCAGCTTAACTTTTACCTCAGTAGTTAAGACACGTTGTAAGATGTGAGAATAAATTCACTTAGTTTGAACTCAGATTTTGCACTTCCTAGGGAAACTGGGCATATTTGCTAGGATATATACTACATTGTATAATATCCTTTAGTCTAGTCAGTCAGGAGAGTGGAGAAAGGAAAAATCAGGCTACTCATCTAGACCCAAATCGAAGGCTTAGGCACACAAGTCTAAGATGTTTTCAGATTATGAATCTGCAACTTAGGTAGGTACCTCTCGTGGAGTTATAAACCTAGGATCAGACTATATTAAGCACCTAGGCAGATATAAGTGCACATGTTGTTTTATTCCATCCAGCTTGAATCCTGAAAAAGTACTTCTCCTCAGTATTTTTCTATGACTCAGTTTTAAGGGTCAGATGACTTGAGTGCTACAAAAGTAGATGCATTAATAGATTTTTAGGGATTTGCCCAACCAGAACTGAATTACACTTGGTACCTGAGTCCACTTAAAAGGTGAAATAGATGGAATTAGTGGAATAGACTTCAGCCCACCTTCTTCTTTGTTTCTTACTGAATGACAGCTTAATTGTTCTCTTACTCGGCAGCCCAGCTTTCTGAAACCCATTCTTTGGTCCCTGTCTCCTCATTTGCTGTATAATGTGAATACTGTTGTCTGGGCCAGATCTCTCAAAGTTAGCATGTCCAGCCACAAGTCCCTTTTTGTTTAATCCAGGAAAATACTTACAATGTCATAATGTGATAATTGTATTAAAATGATCCTCATATTCAAAACTGAATACAAAATGAAGAACAATGTAATTACTTATATTTCAGCTTAATAAACACAAAATAAAATCAAGTTCTTACTGGTAAATGTGGTTAATATCTGAACATAGTTAATTAAGGAAATAATGTACTTCCTGAGTTTAATGCCTTAATATGCATGTTTTTGGTTTGTTTGTTATTAGAGTGATTTTTTAAGAGAGATATTTAAATTAAATATACAGGAATTAACATAGCTTTACTGTACATTACAAATTTGTTGTGTTCCCTGCCCTTACTCTTTTTCTTTTCTTCCTTAAAAATTCTTTTACCAGGTTTTTGTTTAAAAAGCCTTAGTAGTTGTTTTAAATATATTCTGCTATGGTACATGGAAAATGTATCCTTTTTAACAAAATAAGTCCTTTAAAAGCAGTCTGTATTGTATTTTACTTTTTGTGGAGAGGAAGCTTATTCTTCTAATAGACTTATTCCTTTTAATAGATGTTCATTTAACTGGACTCCACTTTACTTTAGAGCATCATAAGAGCATACACAGTAATAGAAGTTGGCAAGGGAATGTAAACATATTTTCCTTAATATTAACTTTGAATCGGTGGCAAATTCATGCAGTATAACTTTTTTTCTTATGACCTCATCTTAGATGGTGTTATATAAAGAAATGCCCATGAATGCACTGTTAGCTTTGCATTTCATTCTGTATGATAGATTCAGCCGAGGCCAGCTAAAATGGTGTGTTAAAGAACTGAAATAAATGTCAATAATAATAGCAGACTGCAGACCGGAATGACTGCCAGAGAAAAACACACTGTAGTGATTTTACAGATAATACAGACCATAATAGATAGTTATTGTGGTTGGACAGAGATATTGGTAATGCATGCAACATTATTTTCATTAATCACTGTGCTAGTAAAAGTGGTTGTTTCCTATGGGGAGATATTATAAAAATAGGTGCGTAATATGGACTCCAATTTATTTAGGAACAAAACCTTAGTCAAAGATATCCATATAACTGTGTAACATCACATTCACACATCATGGAATTTAGCAACTCTTATCTAAAAGTGAGATGGCATGTCCTTGAATAACAATGTCAGACAATCAGAGGTAGTAGAATTTCTAAAGAAGACCACTTCAGGAGGGAGCAAGAGATCAGAACAATAAAAGGAGTGAGTTAATATGGAGTTAAAGAAAAAGCCACCACTGTCAAAATAAGAGTAACTTCTGTCACACTTGCAGACAAAGTAGTAGTAGTAGGCAACTGTCTGTCCTTCTGGATCATAGTGTATCTGTGAGAGGTCACCAGGACCTTTGACACATATGCTTAGGCAGGGGTATGGAGGACTGGAGGCTTCCCAGACCTTCCATTCCTTCTTTAGACCATTGACACAGAATCTAAAAGCCAGACTGAATCTGGACCTTCAGAGCCTCAATGGCATAATAATATGAGCATCTGGGAATCTACCCATGGTCTCACACATGACAGACAAGGATTCTACCACTGTACCACAAAAGAAAAATATAAAAGGATCTTCCCTATTTGAATGATAGCCCCTGACAATCAGGAGCATTTTTCACTGAGGAAGATCCTAGCTCCACTGAAGAAAAAGGCCAGACTTCTATTGCATTCAGTGCTTCCCACATTTTGACTGTTCATTTTTCCTGTAATCAGTCTTACTTTTGCATCTTAGGTGTTCTGTCAATAATGATCTGCATTTTTGGTTTTTACTGAATTTCACCAACAAATTACCTGATTATTTTTTATTGAATTTATTCGGTTTTTACTGATTTACACCCTTTTTTCAGTTCACTTGGCACTGTGCCGTGCTGCTTTGCCACGTGCTGCACAGCTGAAAGTGGCAGGATGCACACAGCACCATGCTGTGCTGCTTTGCCGCCTGCTGTGCCAGTGAAAGCAGTGGAGTGCTGTGCCGTGCCGTTTGCTCCTTGCTACGCCACCATACCTCCGCATTCACCAGCAAAACCCTGTGCCTCAGGTGACCAGCATCTTTATATTACTAGCACCCATCCATCTAGATTCATGCTGGGGATACCAGGACTTTTACTGTATCTAATATTAGAATTTTCCCAAATTTAAACCAATTTTGTTTTATTTTCTTTCTTTTATCCCAATTTCAACCCAGTTTTGATACTTGGAAGATAAACTTTGAAAAATTCCTAGAATTTAAAAAAAAAATTCAAACTGAAAATGCAAAACACTGTGTGTCAACGATTTGTGGATACAACTTTCAAATTTGTGGTAGTTTCTATATCAGGCACTCACCTAGAGCTAGTAAAGGAGACTAAAGTGGAGTGTACCTAGAATCCAAGTTTTGCTGCAGTCATTGTGTCTGTTACAGATCCTTGAGAAGCCTAAAGCAATTAACCTAATCCTTCAGTAGAATACAGAACACATTTTTATATGATATAACTATATTATAGAGTATTCAAACTCAGTTAAAAAATAACGTTACTTTCATTATCCTTTCACCAGATAATCTAGCCTGGCATTTTAGTGATTTTCTCTTTGTAACAAATACGGTATAAACTAACGAGGCATGACATTTTCCTGTATGTGTCTCCCATTACATAATCAGAGTAATGTGTAAGCTTGCTAACAAGAACCTTATAAATTTGGTTTTATTAGTTTTTGATGGGAAAAAAAGAGGCGGAGTTTTTATGACTGCTACAGTCTGTAATGAATAAAAAGAGCAATAGTACACATTTTTTCTTTATAATCTGTATTTTCCTTATTGACTTGAACAGTAAAATTGTCTTCATTACTATCTGGCAATCTCTTAACACGTACATTTCTTTCATCTAACCCCCCCTTCCTTTAATCTTTTTTACATCTTTAAATACACTTTACAAAAATATATACCAGAATAATCTCAGTTTTGAAAAGGAAGAATTACAAGTAGCTTGCTTTTCATAGATTTCATAGACATTAGGGCTGGAAGGGACTTTGGAAGATCATCAAGTCCAGCCCCCTGCCCCAGGGGCAGGAAGTCAGGTAGGGTCATAGGATCCCAGCAAGAAAAACACCCAGGTTTCTCTTGAAGGCATTCAAAGTAGGTACTTGAACCACCTCCAGTGGCAGGCCATTCCAGACCTTGGGGGCTTGGGCAGTAAAGAAGTTCTTTCTTATGTCCAGCCTGAAATGGTCTTGCAGGAGTTTATAACCATTTAACCTTGTAATCCCTTGGGGTGCTCTGGTGAACAAACATTCCCTCAGGTCCTGGTGAACACCCCTTATAAACTTACAGGTAGCCATCAGGTCCCCCCTGAGCCTGTGCTTCTCCAGGCTGAAAAGTCCCATGGCTCTCAGACTCTCATCATAAGGTCTGTTTTCATGACCTCTGATCATGCATGTGGCTCTTCTCTGGACTCTCTCAAGCTTCTCCACATCCTTTTTGAATTCTGGAGCCCAAAACTGGAGCTGCGGCCTCACCAAGGCTGAGTAGAACAGGAGAATGACATCCTGGGATTTGCTTCAGAAGCATCTATGGATGCAAACCAGCATTTTGCTCACTTTACTGGCTGCAGCATCACGTTGAAGGCTCATGTTCATCTTGTGGTCAATCCCGACCCCCAAGTTGTTCTCATCTATAGCGCTAGCCAGCATAGCACTGCTGAGGCTATAGAGATGCTGCAGGTTTTTCCTCCCAAGGTGGAGAACCTTGCATTTTTTGGTGTTAAACGCCATCAGGTTCTCATCCGCCCATTTATTGACCAGTCAAGGTCAGCCTGGATTACTCACCAGTCCTCAGGTGCGGATGCTTTATCCCAAAGTTTGGTATCATCGGCAAACTTGGCCAGTCTGCTTCTGACTCCAATGTCCACATCATTAATGAAGAAGTTGAAGAAAATAGGTGCAAGGACAGAGCCTTGAGGGACCCCACTAGTCACAGGGTGATTGACTTGCATCTACCACCACCTTCTGGGTCCTACAGTGGAGCCAATTCCCCAGTTGGCCAGTTTTGCCATAAGGTGATCGTGGGATACCAGATCGAAGGCTTTTTTAAAGTCGAGATATATGACATCAATCTCTTCTCCCTTGTCCAGGTGATAGGTCACCTGGTTGTAAAAGGAAATGAAATTGGCAAACCATGACCTACCCGCAACAAACCAGTGCTGGCTGTCCCTCAGGGTGTTGCCATTGGCCAGTCCATTAAGAATGGCCTCCTTGATGATTTTTTCTAAGACCTTCCCCAGAATAGAGGTCAGGCTGATGGGCCTGTAGTTTGCCGGATCCACTTTCCTTCCTTTCTTGAAGATAGGCACCACATTGGGCTTCCTCCAGTCTTTGGGCACTTCAGAGTGCCAGGAGCTCTTCAAGATCTGTGTCAGGGGCTGAGCTATGATGCTAGCCAGCTCCTTGAATGTTCTGGGGTGTAGATTGTCAGGGCCAGCTAACTTGAAGGTGTCCAGACTCTTAAGCTCTTCCTTCACAAGGTCAGTATTGATGGAGAGCTAAGAACCATTCTTGCTTAGTCGTCCCTGTCCCATAATGGGCAGGGGCATTCCATGGGACTTGTGAAAGACTGACACAAAGTACCCATTTATCAAGTTGGCTTTTTCCTGGGTGTTGGTCGTCAATTCTCCCTTTTGGTTTAGCAGGGGTCCAATGTTTCCCTTGCTTTTCCTCTGTTTCCCCACATATCTAAAAAAAGGATTTTTTATTGTCCTTGATACTTGTGGCCAGTTGGAGGTCCATGGCAGCCTTGACTTTCCTGGTTTGCTCCCTGCAGGTCTGCACCAGTGCAGAGTAGTCCTCCTTGGAGGTGGATCCCATCCTCCATTCTTTGTAGGTCAGTCTTTTTAGATGCAGGAGGACGACCAGTTCCTCCTCCAAGGGGGCTGCTGTGCCCTTTTGCTGCCTTTCCTCCGAGATGGAATAGCCTTAGCTTGTGCATCTAGGATTGCTCCCTTGAGGAGTAACCACTCTTCCTGGACTCCCCTCCCTTTGGGGTCGTGGTCCCTTAGGGCCTCACCGACAAGTCTCCTGAGCTTCTCAAAGTCAGCCCTCCTGAAGTTGAAGACCTCTGTTCTGCTGACGGACTTGACAGCTTTTTGGTGGATGGTGAAGGTGATCAGCTTGTGGTTGCTGTCACCCAGCTTCCCTTTGATTGTTAGGTCACTGATTAGGTTGTCCCTGGTTGCCAGTACCAGGTCAAGCAGTGTTTTGCCTCTTGTTGGCCCATAGACTTCCTGAGTCAGATAGAACTCATCTACACACTTGAGAAGGCTTTGTGATCATTTGGATTTGGCCGAGCACACTTCCCATGAGATGTCCAGGTAGTTGAAGTCCCCCATGACAACCATGGACTATGAGCATGCAGCCTCAGCCAATTCCCTGGTGAACTCCTGGTCAATCTCTTGATTTTGGGAGGAAGGCCTGTAGTAGACTCCCATCATTGTATCTCCTGTGCTGTGTTCCCCATGGATTTTAAACCAGAGGGTCTCTAGTCATACACCCTGGGTGTGGATGTCAGCTTGGGGGGAAGCATAATTCTCCTCGAAATAGAGAGCTACACTTCCACCCCTTTTGTCCACTCGATCCCTCCTGTACAGGGTATAGTCATCTATACCTGTGGTCCAGTCATGGGTGGAGTTCCACCAGGTCTCCATTATCCCAATGACATCATAATTATTTGCACTGAGCAGGAGGAAAAGCTTCTCTTGCTTATTCCCCAAGCTCCTGGCATTGGTGTACAGGCATGCAAGTGTCCCCTTGGGGGCCCTTGCCTTGCCCACAGCTTGCTCTAGCGCTGGGGCAGGGGTAGGTTCCCTTAAGTGCCTTGGCCTGCTGGCTTTGCAAGGGTTGCTTAATGGGCCAGCAGTGGTGGTAGTACCTCCATCCCCCAGTGGGCTTAGTTCAAAGCCTGGTGGAGCAGGTCAGCCAATCTGGCTGAGAAGAGTTTCCTCCCCAGCAGAGAGAGGTGGAAGCCATCCCTTCCCAGCAGCTCACTGCCTCTCTCACCAAAGAGCGAACTGTGGTCATAGAAGCCGAAGCCTTCCCAATGACACCAGCGTCACAGCCTTTGGTTCACTACCTGTATCCTCCTCTCCCTCCTCATCCTGTAGCCCCAAACCAGAAGGATTAAGGAAAACACGACCTACATCCCCAGCCCCTTAAGCCCCGCTCCCAAATCCCTGTAGCACCTCATGACCTGGCTGGGGGTGCTCTGAGCCATGTCATTGATGCCCACTTGGATGAGGAGCATAGGGTAGTGGTCAGTGTGCATTAGGAGTTTAGGGATCTTCTCTGCAATGTCTCAGATATGGGCTCCTGGGAAGCAGCAAACTTCCCGGGCTGAGGGGTCAGGGCAGTAGATTGCCCCCTCCATCCCCCTCAGGATGAAGTCTCCCTTGACAAACACTTTGCATGTTGTCTTAGGGAGAGTGGGGGTGGTAGCTACAGTTGATCCTGTGTTGCCTGGGGGAGCTGGCAACTTAGCAGACTCTGCTGGGGCTGCAAGAGGTTTGTACCTGTTGCAAAACTCCAGTGGGGTAAGGGCCTTGGTGTGGTGGGCCTTGGGGCCCTTGACCACCTCAGTCCAACCCCATGACACAATGGGAGGTCCCCGGGTCCTCCCTTGTCCTGGAGGAAGACTGTGGTCAACCCTCAGTCTTGCAGGGGAGAAGAGCCTGGCAATAGGAGTCTATCTCCTGCTCACAGTCCCTGATGGCATTCAGTCTCTGGACTGTGTCCTGGAGCCCCTCCAACTGATGCACCAGAGACCCCAGTAGGCAGCAGACCCCACAAGAGAAGGTGGCCATGCTCCCAGGTCCCAGAGCCTGAAACAGTGACAGGCAGCCCACGCAGCTGAGAGCCAGAGGCTCTGTCTGCATGGTGCCCAGAACCATGGGCTCTGTCTGGGTAGAGATCTCTGAGGCCCTGGGTGGGGTGGGGCGTAGACCCCGAGGGAACCCTCAGGGTGTGGCGTGTACCCATCCATGTCATGCTGCTGGCAAGCTGGGTACAGCTGGGACTGGCTTCCTTAGGGGGGCTCACAGGCAGGGCCATGGGCCTTCCCGTTCACCCTCCTTTGCAAACTATGTGCTAACTCATGTGCCGGGCAGACAAGTACACCTGTTTGCACAGCCTGCTTGCATAGCTCCCTGGAGGGCTGGGAGATGTAGGGGCCAGGCCGGGGCAAGACCCTCCCCAGTTCCTACTCACCTGCCTCCTACAGCTGAGCTGGGCTAGTTCCCTCCCACCATGGGCCCTGCTTACCTCTGACTGCTGCTTGGGGGTTGCTGGGGGGCTTTGGGGTGAGGGGGCACAATGGGCTTTTGCCCATGCATCTTGCACCACTCCCTAAGCCTCTTTGGGGCTTTTTTCCTTTGGTGGGCCCTTTTAAGCTATGCACATGCACAGTGGGCCTACCTCTGACACCTGTCTACTCCTGGGCAAAAGAGGGCCCTGCCCAGGATTTGGGGGACCCTGCCTGCCTGAAGAGGGGTTGGTGGGTACCCCCTCCCCTCCTCTACTGTCCCCCTGGGGGGCAGGGCCAGACCCTCCCTGGTTCCTCCTAAGCTGTCTCCCTCAGTTGATCTGGGCTAGTTCCCTCCCACCACAGGCTCTGCTTACCTCTGGCTGCTGCTTGGGGGTTGCTGGGGGGTTTTGGGGTGTGGGAGCACAACGGGATTTCACCTGTGCATCCTGCGCCGCTCCCTAAGCCTCTCTGAGGTTGTGTTTATGTTCCTGATAGTAATTTAAAATTGGCGTGCTACTTTGCTTGTTGTCATTTTATTTGACTTTTTTAACCAATACATTCTGTAGTTTATAATTGAATGGTAACATGCAAAATAGATCCAATGGCTAAGTGCAGAAATTCACAGGGGTTAGTGAGAGTTTAGATAGAATTAAAAGTGGCTACCTGCTCTAACTTAGTTTGCTCCAGTGTGGACCTTATACTTAGACCTGGTCTTAGCGACTGGAAATTAATCTAAATAAACCCATAACTACATAAGTTCCATGAATATGGACCAGTCTAAACATAGTGGAACCCTTTATAAGATAGACCTGCATCAATATATACTCAAACTTAATTGATCTAGGATAGACCAATGAATGAAACTCCAGTACAGTTACCTGCGCAGCACTAGGATGTGAAAGCCTAGCTGCTGGCTCCAGCCTCCAGGCTATATTTTTCCTACTTGCCCCCATATCCCCTTGATCTCTTCCCGCCACCCCTGTGGAAGAGCTAGCCCCATCAGCCCCCCATTCTGCATGCCATTCCAGGTGCAACTGGTTTTATCAGCATTCACTGCTGCTGGGCCCTGAGGAAATAATTCCCAGTGGGCAGAGGGGCAGGAAAGATGAAAGGTAGATTTGCTGGTGGGGACTAAATATAGCCTCTAGTCTCCCCCAACCCTCCCTGCAGTCCCCATGTACTCTCCTGAACCTGCAAAACTCTGCCAGACCCAAGCAACAGCCCCCCCCCCC